>NC_090923.1:587692342-587995372 GCF_040938575.1 Ambystoma mexicanum | reverse complement strand
TCACTTGTATATGTCATTATAATCTTTTCGTGTTAAAATCCAAAGTCATAGTGACATCGGAAGTGTGATTAACTATTAATGATACTAGTAAAGTAACTAATATTATGTGCACTTTGTTCTTGTCTTTTAACAAATATGTTTTCACTTTTTAGATATTTTTCTACATAATGATTTAATACAAATATTTTTGATATATCTTTTTTTATAGTTCTGGTGATTATCAGTGGGTTGTTTTAGAGAAATTAGGACGTTTACTTTGTTGTTCTCTATAATTTTGATTCTTTAGAGTTAACCTTGTTCTCTATAATTTGGTCTCATTATACCCCTAACAGACAAAGTATAAAAATAAGGGGGTTTCCCTTCTTTATATGATTTAAATCTAAAGAATGACACATTTTGGTGAAAACCACTTAATTCAAATAGTCGTCGTAATCCGTGCCCACGGAAGCATGAATCAACCGCCTGTTTCTAGAGTTCATTTGGTGTGCAGAATGTCTATTCTCCGAACAAATATGTGCCCTATGCCTTTCCAGGTGTAAGTACAGCACGCTGCCCCTTCTGTGTGCCACAATATGTGAGTGTCTGTAGAAGCAAGGCTGGGAGGCGGTCCGTCTGCTTCTCGGATGCTGGCGCTGTTCGCGCACAGTCCATGGATTGCAGAGCAGCAGCAGTGCTCTGTGTCTGAGTAGGAGAAACCACGCTCCATGTTTGAGGAGCAGGAGCAGATTAGCTCCATGGTTGCATAGGAGCAGCCTGCGATAAGCCACCCCCATGCAGTGTGCGCAGGTTGGCCCCTAGCTGCTGTGTAGAGCACGCAGCCGCCAGGAGGTGGTGGCCGGCCTGCTTTGTGTGACTTTCAAGGCTTCTGCCCTCTGTGATGCTGGGCAGAAAATCCTCCCCATGTTCCTCTACAGAACCTCTGAGGCCCCTGAGCATCGTGCCCTTCCTGCGCTGCTGCCAGGGTGGTGCAGGCACACTGCAGTGGGGGTCAGTGAGGAGGCATGGCCTGGAGACCAGCAGGGCAGTCGGAGGACTAGGCAATTTATCTGCTCTTCCTGTACGTTGGTATTGGGTTTTAAGGCAGCTGTCAAAATGCAAATTAGTAACATTTCCCTTTGACTTTATGGTTGGCAGTACAGCCATATTCCCCATTAGCCGAGGCATCATACCGACAGAGCAGAAACTGAACATCACAGGAAGAAACTTGCCATTACTTTACGGGGTTCATCATGGTTAATAGTGTTGCAGTGGTATTTGTGGTAGGAGGGTGCGCGGTAATCTTGCCTGTTGAGGGTAGGGACTGAGAGTGCGCGACATGTCCGTTTCCTCCTGTATGTTATTTTCTTTCTATGACTTGCTCAGTTGTCGTCATGAGTGAAGCCTGTTCCTTCAGACGGAAACAAACGTGCTTCTATGACTTAAACACCTTTTCAAGGGGATTGGGTCCTCCGACGTAATCCATATCTATGACGGGTACTCACTACAGCTGTGCTGCTTCAGAAAATTTCCTGCGTCGATGATGTCGATACGCTGTCCTCGAGGGCCTCCGTCGAGCCGACGTCACTGGATGTTATAACTAGGACGCACAATGCCCGTAGCCTCAGTTCTGTTTTTTCCGCGAACGTGTTCGCTTCGGAGATCTCGGCGCGCCTCAGATCTTCTGAGTTGTTCTATCAGTTCTTCGAACCCGTTTATTTGTGAAGATTTCCATGATGTCTTTGTCTTCTTCTACCCCGCGGCCGGGTTCCAAGAAGTGTCGTGACTGCGGTTACAAGATGTCGCTGACGGACCTGCACGATGCCTGTCTCTGGTGCCTTGGTGAGGACCAAGCCACGGACAATTGTGACGAGTGCCAGTCGTTAACATCGAAGGCTTTGCAGGAGCGTAAGAAGAAGCTTTCTGTCGGTAAGGTGTCCAAGCCCTGGAAGTCCAAATCCACTGGGCTTACGACTGACGATTCGAAGGGGCAACTCTCTGCATCGTCGGCATAAGTCCAGGGGGTCTCGGTCCCGGAATGGGTCCCGCCATTCCTCTGCCTCTTCGAGGCACTCACTGAAGCGCTGTCACCGGTCGCCTTCCCCGTTCTCGTCCGAGGACTCCGCCCGTCGGCGGGTTGCTTGTCACAACAAGCATTTCTCTCCTGCGGAATGGGATTCATTTCATAAGGAGATTTTTCCGTCACAGGCTCCGTTCCGTCCGCGCCATCAAAAGACGCGGCAAGGAACGTGCTAGAGCCACCATTCGCACGCCTTTGGGCTCCAGCGGTCGGCGTGAACACCGGGAACCTTCAAGGTACCGGTCGGACAAGGTGGATCGCTCTAGCCATGCCCGCTCCAGGTCCCGGTCCTCGACACCCTCGAGACCGTCGGAGCCTGTGAGGTCTTCGAAGAAGACAGATGCCTTTGGCGCCGAGGCCATCTAAGGACTCTCTCAAGGCTCCGCCTCCGAGGAAGCCATCGGAGCCGAGGCTGTCGAAGGACACGCTTGGGGCACAGTCCTCGAGGCCTGTGTCGAAGCCATCAGCGCCACCCTAGACGTCTACGCCGATTCCGTCAACGCCTTTCGAGGAGAGTTTATCGGAGGTGCCCCGGAGACCGGTGGAAACTCCGAGAAAGGCCCTGGAGAAGTCAGTAAGGCCTGTATTTGAGCCTTTTTCTGTGCCCTCATCCAGGGATTAGTCCAGCCTATGGATTACATCCGAGGTGGATGAAGGGTTTGAAGAAGGTATGGTTCTTGACGAACTCATGTCTGGTCATAGCCAGCTAGAAGACCTGCGTCAGTCTTTGCATGACGCCAGTGGTCTGGACACCTCTCCGGAGCTTGAGTTCGGTAGGCCTGAGCTTGGCACGCACGAAGAGTCCTCGTACCGGCGCCTTATGTCGACGGTGACGGATTACTTGGGGTGGTATGTGCCACCAGCGCCACCAGTGAATTTTCTGCAGGATGACCTGACGGATATCCTAGACAAAGGTCCACCAACTGACCCGGTACTGCTTCCATATGGCCTTGCAAAGAAGGGTGGCAGCTGCTTGGACTGCTCCGGAGAGTCTCCCGGCAGTGAGCAAGTCTTTGTCGAAAAAATACCATCCAGCCAGTAGCGACCCCTGCTACTTGACCACACACCCCACTCGAGAGAGTTTGGTGGTGCAGGCGGTTACGGCCCCAGCAAAGCAGGCGTCGTACCCTACCATCCCTCCTGATAGGGACGACAAGCGTTTTGATGGCTGGGCGAAGAAAGTGTTTTCTTCAGGGGATATGGCTTTACAGGCAGCCAACTCTGTGTGTGCCTTTGCACGTTTCATGCACACTATGTGGAACTGTATTTCATTAGCGGCTGAACATATTCCTGAAGGGGAGGAACATGATGGTTTTCTTGCTATTGTACAGGATGGCAAAGATGCCATGTGAGAGTCCGGGTCTGGACATGGCGGATTGCGTCAGCTGGTCCATGGCGGTGAACACCGTAATGCGTAGGTTTGCGTGGTTGCGGAAGTTGGGGGTTTGCTCCTGATGTTCAAGCCTGGTGTCTCAACATGCCCTTTGATGGTGAACATCTTTTTGGCAGCAAGGCTGACGAGAGCCTCGAGAGGTTGCAGACCTCCAAAGCTGCAGCAAAGTCGTTGAGCGCTGCGGTTCGCCAACCACCGCCTTTTCGTCCTAGGGGACAGCAATGGAGGGGAGGTTCCTTCGATATTACTCTTCCTTTGGTAGATCAAGAGCAGCTGCAAGTCAAACGGGCCACCGTAGGAGTACCAGAGGTGGAAAACAAGGTACTCGAGGTGCTAAGGCCGCTCGGGCAATTGCCTCTTTACCCTCAGGCACTGCCGCAGCCGCTTCAGCTTAGTCATGAGGCCATGTCCCATGGTTCGCCAGTTGGGGGAAGGCTGGCGCAGCATTTTTTTAGAGTGGCGTGCAATTACTTCAGATGTGTGGGTTCTGGAGATCATAGCCCACGGCTACTGTCTTCCTTTCCGGCAGAGGCCTCATGACAGTCCACCAGGGAATCTCTCTTTGAAGAGTCCAAATTTGCTCCTTGTGCAGGAGATCAAATCCCTGCTGGAGAACGGCGCCATAGAACTGGTGCCTGTAGCGGAGAGGAACAAGGGATGGTATTCCCCATATTTTTTGATCCCGAAAAAGGACGGGGGATTGAGACCCATCATGGACTTGCGTGGTTTGAAAAAGCTCAGCTCCTCAGGAAGGACAAGTTCAAGATGGTTACTCTTTCTCAAGTCCTTCAGGCCCTTCAACTTCAGGACTGGTTGGTGTCTCTCGACCTCAAGGACGCTTATTTTCATGTGCCGATTCATCCCAAGCACAAGAAGTACCTGAGGTTCGCGGTTGGCCATTCGCATTTTCAGTTTCGGGTCCTGCTGTTCAGATTGACCTCCGCCCGAGGGTCTTCACCAAGCTCATGGTGGTGGTGGCAGCGTATCTCAGGAAAGGGGGATTCACGTCTACTCCCTACCTGGACGATTGGTTGATCAGGCCACGCTCTCCCGAGCAAGCCCTGGATCATCTGTCAGTCATCTGCCACTCCCTTCAAAGGCTGGGCTTTTCCCTCAACTTAAAGAAGTCCCACTTAACACCCACCCAGCGGCTCCAGTACATCGGAGCAGTGCTCGACACATCCCTGGGGCAGTGTTTTCCTCCCCAGGTGAGGGCTCATCACATTCTGCAGATGTGCACAAGTTTCATCATGCCCAGAGCCTCCCGGCGTTCGAGTTCTTGAGTTGCTCGGCCTCATGGCATACTGCATTCTTCTGGTGCCAGAGGCCAGGCTGCGGATGAGATCTCTGCAGTGGGCTCTCAAGATGCAGTGGTCAGAATCCTCCAGCAGGATGTCGGACCCGATCAGGTGCCGCTCTCAGTTGCCCAGGATCTTCTGTGGTGGGCCGTCGAAGGCAATCTGATGAAGGGGGCTCCATTTTGGCTAACCTGGCCAGAGGTGACAATCGTAACAGATGCATCCCTCATGGGATGGGGAGCTCATGCCAACGAGTTGACAGCGGTCGTTGGTCTCCGTCGGAGTCCAGACTCCGTATCAATCTGTTGGAGCCGAGTGCCGTCAGGCTTGCCCTGAAAGCTTTTCTGCTGGCTGTGCGAGGGAAGAATGTCCAAATTCTGACGGACAACACGGTGGCCATGCACTACCTCAACAAAAAGGGGGGGGGTCACTTCCTTTGTGCAGGGAGGTGATTCAGCTCTGGTTCTGGGTCATTCAGCAGGAAATTTCAATCTCAGCAGTTCATCTGGCCGGAGACGAAAACGAGACGGCGGACACTCTGTTAGGCAGAATCCTGTGCAGTTCCCTTGGGGAACACTGCAAAAAAGATTCAGACTACAGGAGTAAGCAGTAAACCCAATTGGTAGCAGTCTGCACCACCCAGATTTACCTGGTAGCTGTGGCTGAGCAGTCAGACTTCTCTCAAGAAGAGTAAGGCAATACGTAGAGTATACACAATAGGGCCAAAAATGCAGTGGAACAAGCAAACACTGACCAGAGCTTTGTATCAGAAGTATATAATTATTTAACACACACTTCAGAAAATACACTAGCACTAGAAGTCAAAGTAAGTTCAAAACACCATCAGAAAAGTATTTACACCTCCCAAAGCAGTTACTAGACAAGTCTAAGTTAAAACTCCCCTTTTTGTCAAAACAGAGGTGAGCGCGTAACTTAGATGACACTCCAATAATTAGGTTAAAGGGAGAGAAAAAGGCAGGTCATAAAAATAAAACAGTTCCCAACACTTTTCTAAGTTCAAAGCAAGTCAGTGAAGGCAGTATACACTGTAAAGCCAAAGTTCATAGGCCAGGCCCACTTTAAATGGAGCAAAGCGAAATGTGCCCAGGATCACACGGTTTAAAATGCACTAAAAGACTTTGCAGAAGGTTCAAAAGAGGTTGGGGTGATTCAAGAAGTAAAGTTATAATGTCTGGGGCGCACACAGTACCTTTAAAGTGTGAGGAAGCTCCAGCGGTGGCAGTTGTTCCTGGCAGTGGATGCAAGTCGTGGTTTCGACCAGGGGAAGAGAAGATCTCGTTGAGGAGCAAACTTAATCGCTGCACTGCCCAGGGAAGAGACCAGCCGCGGAGTTCGTCGGTAAAAGGTGCGTTCCTTTTATTCGCGGTCAAAGTGGTGAAGCTTGGCTATCCGGCCACCGGAGTGCTTAGCACGGGCGATTCGACCAAGAGACGTCTTTGGAAGGCGAAATGGCGAACTGGTTGATCCCACCAGCTCACTAAGAGAAGGCTTTTCCAGCAGAAGATCTCCTCTTGTCGTCGGGATAGTGGTGAGGTCGTTTGCAGCAGGGCTCCACCGGTGGTGTCGTCGTTGCAGATGGCTCAGCTTCTTCCCTCTTCGGATTCTTTGGTCCTGTGGCGACTTCTGAAGTTCCAGTCCCAAAAGCCATACTTTTATGCAGAAAAACCACCATTCAATAGCCTAGCTGTCACTCATACATGCTAAGTGGTGAGCCGGGCGGCTCACCACTGGGCCAATCCGAATAGAGTGCGACTTGAGTTGCTAAGGCAACTCAGTCCAGGGTGCCAATTCCCCTCCCCACACATCCTGTGGAACCCAGACAGAGTGGCACCATTTGGAGGGCTTCTGTGGAGAAACCCGCCAAAAAGTTGAACAAAGGGCTCGACCTTGGTCAGAGTTACAGAGGCGGACACGAACGCCATTTTAGAAAAGAGTTCTGGCAAAAAGACCCAATCGTTGATTTAATATTAAATAAATAAACCAGCGGTATCTTTAAAATTGCACCAAAAAGTGGTGCGTTTAAAATCAATGGGAAAATCCCATAGGAAATATTCCGGTGGAATATTTTGCGTGGTAACCACTGCCACCAGCCAGAAACTCGACAAGGGGGAACTGGACAGTGCCCCCTTGGAAACAGACCCAGGGGCAATCGAATTAACCCCTTCAGTACTTCCACAATATGATGGTTTGTACTGGTTCTGTTCAGAATTTTGGACTAGTAAAGTCAATGGTGACTTTACATGCCCTGGGAGACAGTAGTCGGTCCCAGGGTATGGAGTCTGTTTGGGGGTCACTATGACAACCCTGTGTTACTGCACTGAGGGTGCTGTGTAACACATACACAAAAAAAACCAGATGGTACCCTATGGAGTAAAAGACCCCATAGCCCATAAGCACACACAGTCAAAGACATACCTCAAATCATGCCTAAGAGTGGGAGTAAAAGAGTCTCACTCTTAGCAGGAGAAAAAAACAAACCCCAAAAATCCAGCAAAGCTGGTGGGGGACTCACTAGGTTTGGGAAATTAGCCTTATAAGAGAATTCTCCCTAAAACTCTCACACGAGTGGGAGTTGGCTCAGGAGATTCTCCTGGAGATCTTTGCCATTTGGGGGACCCCACAAGTGGATCTCTTCGCCTCCAGTGTCAACCGGTAGTGCGAAAGGTTCTGATTGTGGGAATTGTCTCCAAGAGGAGCCTTATGGGACGCGTTTGTGGTGGAGTGGTCCTTCCCACTGCTGTACGTGTTTCCTCTAGTCCCCGTCATCCCGCAAGTGCTGCAGAATTTATGGAGGTTCGGTTCACGGATGATCCTCATTGCTCGGGCATGGGCCTGGAGAAAGTGGTACCCGGACCTTCTCGACTTGTCCATCTGCCCTCCATGTCGTCTTCCCTACCGAGACGATCTGCTCTCACGGGGGGGGGGGGGTCAGGTTCTCCATCCAGAGGTCAGATCCCTCAACCTTCATGCTTGGCTTCTGAAAGGTTGAGATATAAGGATTGGGACCTCCCTGAAGACGTGATGGAGGTGTTGCTTTCGGCCAGATGGCCTGCAACAAAGTCCCTGTACCCTTGCTGTTGGGGAAAGTTCTGCGGCTGGTGCAGGGTTAAGAATGTGGATCCTTTTTCATGTGACATTCCTGTGGTTCTGTCTTTTTTTTGCTTTCTTTACCCCACAAGGGCCTACAAGTGGGTACCATTAAAGGTTACCTGGCGGCACAGTCCATATTTAAGCACTCGTCTGAGGAGTGTTCTTATTTCAAAATTCCTTTAATTTCTCAGTTTCTGAAGGGGCTCACTAATGTGTTTCTACCGTCACCTTTCCAGGTGCCCGGTTGGGATTTGAACCTTGTTCTGAAATTCCTAATGGGTACTCGATTTGAGCCTTTACATTCTTGGCCTTTGAGACTGAACCTTAAAACTGTATTTTTAGTTGCGGTTACTTAAGCTCGCAGGGTGAGTGAGTTGCAGGCACTTTCTGTTAAGCCACCCTTAACAGAAAGGTTGACCTTAGGGTTTGTCCTTCCTTTCTTCCGAAAGTGGTGTCGGAATTCCATTTAAGCCAGAAGGTCATTCTTCCGGCATTTTATCCTCCTCTGCATCCTGGTAAGGAAGAGGAGAGGCTCCATGGGTTGGATCCTAGGAGAGCTTTAAGTTTCTACATTTCACGCATATCCCGGGTCAAAGTGGACGATCAGCTCTTTATCAGATACGCTGGAAGGTGTTTGGGACAAGCTGTTACTAAGCAGACTTTGTCTAAATGGATTACCTTGGCAATTTCTGAATGTTACCGCTTGGCGGGTAAGGACCCTCTGGTGTTCCTATTCGTAACATCTGTGAAGCAGCCACATGGGCTTCAGTCCATACTTTTGTAAGACACTACTCCCTAGATTCTATCCATGGGCAGGATCTGGCCTTTGGTAAGGCGGTCCTCTATTCTGCTATTTCATTGGGCATTCTAAATTTCTATATTCTAAATTCTTTTCCCTCCTCCATACGTTGGTACTGCTTTGGGAGTCTGTCATAGATATAGAATATGTCGGAGGGCCCAATCCCCTCGAAGAACAAGTTACTTTCTTACCTGGTAACGTTCTTTCGATGGGATGGTCCGACGACGTATTCCATATCGCTCCCTCCCTACCTGCCCCGCTACAGAATTTCTTATGCGATTGCAGCTTACGGTTCCGCAAGGCTTTCTGTGGTCATACTGGCAGAAGATTGGTGCCACACGTTCTGGGGGAAAAAACTACAACTGAGGCTACGGGCGTCGTGCGTCCTACTTATAACATCCGGTGATGTCGGCTCGACATCATTGACGCAGGACGCAGATGCCGAAAATTTGCCAAAACAGCACAGCTCTGGTGATTACCTGTCATAGATATGGAATACGCCGTCTGACCATCCCATCGAAAGAACGTTACCAGGTAAGAAAGTAACTCGTTCTTTGGTATGGCTAGTAAATCCTTCAGAGCATAGATAAAACTGGTGCATATAGGAAATAACATAGGTCAGCACCTCATCTTTCCGGGGTCGCTAAATTAAGTGTCCTTTCAATGGGTAATGATCAATCTTATAGCGCTTAGAATCGGTAGGAATCTGGAATGAAACCCGATATAAAAATGTGATATTATTAGAATATGTGATGTTGTTATTAGAATACTAGAGATTATTTTGCTGTTTCTCCAGTGGTTCTTATTATGTGGTCAGAGATGTGATGCTGTGACCTGACCTCCTCCCATTCAAAGATTCCCAAGTTATAATACTTTTGAGGCATTGCATACACTGAGCTGTGTCACCACTGGGCACTTGGTGCTGATGCTTCCCAAAGTCGATGGGATCGGGTCACTGGGCACTGTAGTCCCCTTTTTTGCTTATGTGCTCCGGGCACGGCAGGGTCTGGAACTCTCACAGCAGATGGCCAACATCCATTTTCGAGGACATAAGTGTTGGGGAGATTTATCATTGTTATGCTTCATTCCCTCTCCTAGCGAGACCCCAGCACACTTTTTCAGAAATATTGAATGAGTGGAGCCTTTTTCCACTCATTCATTCTTAGGTGCTCTATCTTTTGGACTTCTATTCTTTGTATTGCACTTATCCTATGAAGTCTATTTTCCTCCATAACTCTAGAAGGCATCAGTATTTTACTATTCTAGCACACAGCTCCTTATGGGCAATGTTGCTGGGGACCCTTAGGGTTCTCTTTTGAGATTCTTCTTCTTTATCCTAGTATCTCTCCTAAAACTTTATAGTAGGATAGATTGGCACACACCACCTTATGGTGGAGTGCCAAAGGGAAATCTAGTATTCCCCCCCGCCCCCGACCCCCTTCACTCACCCTTCTCTCTACACCTGACTTTTTAGTCACATAGACAGTTTCCTAGTTATGGCTGGTGGCGTCGCAGTCAACGTGTTGTACCAACTGTGGTGTGATTTGTCTACTGCAGGCTATGTCCATAGCCTTGGTAGTGCACAATAAGGGCACCCAAGTACTTACTTGGGGCCTCCCTTCTTGTTTTTGCCTTAACTAGTGTGCTTATTTATCAGCCCTTCCTCTACCATTCTGGGAGGGGGAGGCCTGGGTGTGTAATTTGCCTTTGGCGGGAACCCTTCGGTGTCCCAGCCTAGGCTCCAGAGTGTCTGGGCAGGCAGGAAGTGGGGGAGGAGTCACCCACCACCCCTGTCCTTTGTCTGCCAGAATGCCTGAATAAGACCAGCTCCCACTGGGGGTCTGGCAGGCCTGATTGGATAGCCAAACACCCCTTTCTGTAAACTGCTGAGGAAGATGGCAGAGGAGCGAGTGCTGGAACTGTATAAAAGGCGAGGCTCCAGGGGTGAAAAGCAAGTCTACCACTGGAAGCTGACGTAACCGAAGAAAAGAGATGTCTGCAGACCCTTTGCAACACCTTGAAGCGACCACTGCCGTCCTGACACCATTTTCTGTGCGCCAGAGGAACTATGAGGACTCCTCCTCCTTCCTTTTGACTGGTGGGAATAACCAGTGCCAAGACGAATGATGTGAGCCATCTCCTGTGAGTTTCCAGAGCTGTGGAATCCCAATACCAGGAGACATGCTTCCCCTTTCCAGTGCATCGTTGTGGAAAGGCCAAATCCGTCCATGTCTTTGCTGACGTCCAGACCCCTTCATCAGAGTGTGGGACGGCAGGAACGAAATAAGACCTGGCAATTGGCACCCTTTGTTGGTTCTGCATAAATTCCAGAACCGCAGTGACCAGAGAAGTTGATGAAAGCCGTGCCATAGCTCCCTCCTGGAGATTGCTGCTGAGAGATCCCGTCCATTGTCCTGCCTTTCGTCCTCAGACCAAGGAATCCGGAGGTCTGGTCCAGAGCTCCAACATCACACACCATCCACCACAAACGTTTTCTTTAAACCTAAGGTACTGTGGGGAAAAGGTATTGATTACCTTATTCCAGAAAGTTGCTCCAGAGTGTTGGATTGCACGTAGAGGTGTCCAGGGCAACCCCGCTTACCTCCAACTCAAGCTGCTGCCCTTTAGCGAGTCCTTTAACAGGGTCTCCAGTGTTGGTTAAGTCTTCTTGTATCTTCCTTCCTAGAGACTAGAAAGTATCCACAGAAACATTTGACTTCTGCTGCTTTTCAAGACATTAAGCCTCTACGAACTGTCTTTTAGCTAGGGTTGCGTTTTGGACTTTAAAAGACTTGTGCACGGAAACTGCCTCGAGAACCTGAAGCTCTGCTAGTATAACACTAACCAACTGTTTTCCTTCCCAAAAATCACTATCTTGTGTATGCTGACTAAATGCAATTACTGTATTACTTTTTGGGTGCGCGTCATTGCCGATGGTACTGCCAAACTCCTGTACCAATTGTATTAGTTCAGCAACTACCCAATAAGAAGTGGCCTTTTACAAGTATTGAAAATTATACCTATGTGTTGGTTTATGGTACTAAGTATTTAAAAGTGACCCTTGTATAAATATAATAAAGCTATATTTGAATATAAATGTATGTGTGTTTCTTTGATGTGCATTACGAACTGGGTTCAGTGTACTTGTCTACAGCTCACATCTTTCTCTTAAGATAAGCCTGACTGCTCTGCCACTCTACCAAGGTCTCTGAGTAGTACCGACTGATAAGATTTGGATCTACAAACCAATGGGATAGCTAACTAAAGTCTTACCTCCAAGTTGGACTTTAGGAAAACTCCCCTAACAATAAGGAAGAGGGGCTTTAACACAGGCCCTTTACGACACATTACGCCAGCCGCCTATCATGCCTTTCGTTCAGTGGGAGACCTGTGGCAGTTCCTCTGTGTCAGGTAAGGTTTGTAGGAGTTCAATGGTTGAGGTCCAAGAACCCAGTGTCTCACCATTGTGCCTCAAGTGGGTAAACACCACGCTTTACTGCCTTCCCAGTCTCCCAGCCGTTTCCCTACGCTTTTAACCAATACTTAAATTAGCCCTTTTTGACTTCTGTAATGCATAAAACGTCCAAAATCGAGAGCCAGTAAAGCCAGCTGTCTGTAGATATTAGTTTGTTTAAAAGACCATGCGCAACCTCTGATGTTTTGGTAATCTGGTTACTGCCAGTGTTTTTCATATTGCATCTCCCTGTGTATTTACCTTCAAGCCCTCTGTGCAATTTGAGGATTTTACAAATCCAATTCACTGCTCTGCCTTCCATTTTGTTTTAAAAAAAAGCTAACGACTCCAAACATTTTAAGCAAGGAAGCATTTCTATTGCTTTTATTTATTTATTTTTTTTAAGTGAATGATTTCCAAATATTTTGACACTTCCAATTTCTGAACTTTATCTGTAAAGGTCTGGGCTCGATATTTGCTCCCTACCATGTTCCGTTTGACACTGCCCGCAGTAACCCCCAAAACAGAAACACTAATAGTGTTTTTATACAGCGCATGCATTTACTGTTGGCGCTTTAAATACTCAACTCGGTCGCACTCAATTACCCTATCACTGCAGGATGGGGGGTGAATTGCATCCTGGCAACATTTGGACATGTGACCTGCACGCTGCACTCGGAAATCGGCATTAGATGCATTAACCAAATCAGCTACCTTATGCGCAGAATACCACCCACAGTCACTCGCAGTGACGCTAGGTTACATAGCACAGGGAAAGTAAAACCCAATGTTAAACTTTACTGAATGACTCAGTTATTCTAGGTAGGCAACAACCTAATACAGATTTATTCTGGACAGGCTATAACAGCAAGTCTGGGGAAGCAATACCCAGTTGGGGGCCACACATACAATTATCCTCAAAAGACTAATCTGGGGAAACCAACACTTTACTTTTGGGAAGAGGCACAACCTAATCACAGGACAGTAATATACCTTCACATCTACTTTCTATTAGATTGGCAAAACAGTTTCTAAGGAAGAAAAGATGTTAACCATACTCTTAAGAATAGTGCATCACACATCCAAGGTAAGTACAAACTTTTGTAACTGTTCACACTTACTTTCTTTTCTAGGCAAAAGGCCCAATCCCTTGAAAGTCTTTCCCTTATTTTTGGAGCATGAGTGTTCTCGGTGGCAGAAAAGGGGTCACCAGGAACTAGTGGCCAACAGGCAGTGTCAGCATAGGTTCTTTAGTAGCAAAATTCAGAGTTCCTTAGGAAAACTAGGCAAACAAGTGAGTACTTTACTTTAGAGTTAGAAGGGGCTTTGCAGAAGACACCCCAGCAGGATTCTAGCACTGGATGAGACTGGGTGCACTGGATGAGAGGCCTCCCCATCACAGAAAACACCCCACAGATACACAGAAATCCTAAGAGACTAAAGGCAAGTACATAACCAAAACAACACAGTACCTCCGCATTCAAGAGGCACGATTCTGGTCTGAAAAGTCCCCCCACCAGAGTTATGGACCTTGCAAACGACGAGTATCCAGCCAGCGATATGCTGTGCTCCTGGAAAAGGCACCAAATCCACAGAGCTCACCCAGCCGCGAGGAAAACTTTGCCTAGAGCCTTCCCAGTTATCCTTGCTGTAAAGGTCCTTCCAGTGTCCTGTCTTGTTAATGAAGGAATTCAACTACCGGATTTTTGGCTGCAGATCCTGAAGTCCTCCTGCTGCAAAATCTTCTATGTTGAGGTACTGCGCTGACTTGGGTATTTACTTACCCTAAGTCTCTTGTGATTCCTATGTAGTTTTGGGGTGTTTTCTGTGATTGGGCGGCCTCCCATCTGTACTGATTGTACAGCCCTCTCTCCCTCCTAAGAAGAGCCTGGCTGCTAGGTCTACGCTACCATGAACTCAGGTGGTACAACCTTATATTACGAGTGGAGTCTTGTACTGCATCAGTTGTATGGTTTTACTAATACCTTAGTTGGCCTTCAGAAAAACTGTCATCTAGCAGCCATCGCTTTGTGTGCAGAGGAAAGGTAGGGCACAATCCGTCAGAGGGAAGATGGCAGAAGCACTTTATGATTACTGTGTTGATTCTGGGGGTTCCACTGTGAGTTTGTTATCAATTTAATATGCCTAGTTTCTTCATCACTTTAGATAGTTTGGGCAGTTACCCATTTACGAAAGCTATGGTAGAGGTGTTTTAGTTGTGATGTGAGTGAGACTATCCTAATTTCCCTTTTCCCCTTTGTCTGGGTTGGGTTTAAGGTCGTCCTACATTTAGGCCGTCATGCATTTGCCTATTTGCCTACTTGCAGTTTCGAGGGTGGTGCTGGTATTCTAAGTCATTTTGTATATGATTTGTGTGTCATTTAAATAGTTGTAACAGTTGAGCCTGTAAGATTTTACGATCTCCATCAAAGCGATCATATGTATGTTGAATTGAGGCGGTGAGGGACTTCATCCCTAGGGAACTCCACAGCTAATATAACTAGTTTCAGCTACTCCCGTAGGAATATGGGTCTATTTACGGATTAACTAGTAGGAATTAGTTGCTTAATGGGAAGAGCCAGGGCGAGCATTGGAGAGTAGGACGAGTACCATTTGCATGTTACTCGTCCTAGCTGCTGAGTATGGTGATGTTAGAAACTGTTGTGATGTGCTTGGTCGGTCTGATGTGGTTTGTCATGTGATTTATGATGTCACCAGAGTGCCTGTGGAATGTTGATGAATGCTGAGTGGGAGAATGCTGTGATGAGAGTTCCATGTTGTGTCAGTTGAGCCCTCCCTCCCTGGGTGATGGGTGCCGGTGTTTCTTTCTCCCTTTGTCTCTGTCTTAAGTCTTAATCCTGTAACTGTAACTGGATCATAAGAACTGAAGTAAACTTAAGAAGTAACCATAAAGCTGCCTGGACTGAGCTTTATAACAGAAACTTTATTTGTCTTTTACTGCAAACACTTTACAGTAAATGGAAAATTCAAATTTCACAGTGAATGTTTGACTGCATTGCAGCAAATATGCGACATGCACCTTTATGCAAAAAGAGCACTGGTAAATATTTTGTCACCAGGCAAGTGCATTTCTCTTAGAGTATATACATGAAAGAACTTGCCCTGCAGATTCAGTGGGAATTTGCTAGGCCTGAGGCCATAACACTCGTAACAGAGAATGGCAGGACTGGCTGCTAATTATGCAACTATGCACTCAAAAGGGATGGGGATTATACAAAAGATCTCGACGACCATAGTATAGCAGATCTTATCCCTTTGAGGAGCACTGCTGACAAGATTAGCTTGGGAAAGATGGGAATGGCAGCTTTTCTGATATAATTCCCAGGTTAATGGACCACCCCTGGTTGTAAATTATATATTTTTTTCCCACTTAGAATTATAATCTCACCCATAGAACATTTAGGAATTTGAATAAGATTATGCCTTGTTTTTTTAATTTATATTTTTATTTTGTATCTTTTTCATGGCCTTAAATAGATTTGTTGGCTGGGCATGCTATTTTTAGTTTGGATTATTAGGTGGCGCTGAAAACGCTATCTTTAAGCCAAAACTATTGTCCTTAAAATAAGAGCTTCAAATATGGACTTTGAATGAGGGTCTGTAATGCTTTTCAATGGAGATGACATTTGAGGAGAGATGTGTATTTGGTGTTTGACTATGGATCCTCCTCCGATTCACTGCAGCTAGACATGCTAATCCCTATGGCTAATCCCACCCATTCCTTCCCATCTTGGAAATCTTTGAGCTCTGAGCTCTTCCATGGAGGCAGCCATCTTAGATGACTGTCTCTAAGGAAGCTCCCTGGAAACAAGCCAAAACTAATGACCATCTTGGAATGGTAAAGATGGCATTCATCCGACTTTTTTTACACTGAGAATACTTTCGACAGCAGTAATCATTTCTGTCCCTTCTGCGTTTCATTTCCTTGTTTTTATACTATCCTTTAGCGTAGTAAGCCTTTTGTCGCTATGGGAATACTAGTTGGTCAGTCTTCTAATAAGTCTCTCTTCCATGCTCTGCATCTTAGTCCTTCGTACTGGATGAGAATCCCCTTCATGTAGTTCTCAGTGCTGTGCGCCAAGCTGGAAGCGCCCCACAATGCCTAGTGACTGTGCTAATGCAGAGGAATGGTCTACTAAAGACAGGACATACTGTTGGTCGTGCTTGAAAGAGTTACACCTGCCTTGGCAGACACAGCACTCACTCTATTGTATTGCTTCGCTTACGACTCTGCTTTGTAGGGCTTGTGGCATCCTGTTGTAGAATGACGGCGTCTGACATGTTTGCATCACCTGTAAAAAAACGAAAGCCATTTCCTGCGACAGGTTCCAAAAATAATTTGTCTATTGCCGCAGTCTTTGTGGTGTGGCAGTAAAGTAAATGGGGTCAAAATATATGCAAGGAGGGGCCGCTTAAAAGATTGTCAAAATTGACTATAATTCACTTTAGAATTTATTTAGCTCTTTATCGCATAATGAAGCTCTTAGGATTTCAACAACCAAATTCCAGGAATGTGCATTTGATACAGAAATGTGCATTTGGTGCCACTGTGTCGTTAGAACTGGTATTCCTGAATGCCAAAAGTATCAAGGACGCGCTTGAAATTTAGGTTACTATAATTATATTAGTTTGGTCTTTAAGACGAAACTATTGCATTAAATGACAGCTAGGGAGGAATGGCATATATGGAGGAACACACGGCCTGTGGGTTTTTTGGTTCTGTGCCCACCCATTAACTGCCCATGGCCATGCTAACCCTTATGGCCATTCTGATACAGTTCTTGCCCAAAACACCACCTCCTCACAGGATCTCTTTGAGCTCCCTTTAATCAATCCTTACCGTTAACATTTGGCACTCAAAGTGCCTGGCAGTGTTTTCCAAAGCAGTCTTCCGAGAGTTGATGCCTATATTGGAGTTGTAAACCTGCTACTCGTGGAATAAAAATGTCTTACCAGGTCTGCTTCAGTCACGCGATTTATAAGCACTCTGCATGTCCTTCACTGAAGGTGTTAAAAACGAGCATTGGCAAAGCCAACAGTTTTGGCTTGTTTTTTTTTCCTTCTTACTACTGTTGTATCAGAGTAGCCTGTGGTTTGGGTACATTCCAGGTTGCCTCCTGGCTCGTGCCATTTTACTGCATGTTATGTTATTTGGCATTTATATAGCGCCTTATATACCATTTGTATGGTCTGAAGGCGCTGGTAGGTTGAACACCCTTGGGAACCGAAGTTCAGATCAGTAGAGAGAGTCAAAAGGTGCGTGTGAGCACCAGGTATGTGTGCAGCTCGTGCAGTATTCGTGTAAGAGCTGCTTCTTAGCGGTAGGTGTGGTGGTTGAGAGATCAGGAGTATGTGTTCGTTCTGGCAGGATTTATCCAGAGCGGATGTGGCTGCGTTAGGCCTGAGGAGAATGCCTGGCTGGGGGGTGTGTAACCAGCAGTGTTTACTTAGAGTGATGTGGAGTGAGCGGCGGATGTTGGTATGAGAACAGTTATACCGAATGGTGTCATAGTATCCCTGTGTTCTATTTGAGTGGTGATGTAAAGGAGAGAATAAGCGTGGTGGTGTGATATGATGGGTTATATGCTCTTTCAAACGTTCTCTGCATTCCAAACCATACTATATAAGTCACACAATTCTAAAGCTATTGGGCACACTTCTAAATGCAACTTTCACAGAGAGTCTATTGGGTACACTTTTAAATGCAACTTTCACAGAGAGTCTATCGGGCACACTTCTAAATGCAACTTTCAGAGAACATTGCTTCTGTCCCTGCCCTTGCCACACTTACCTTGTTGTTGTCTTCTTGCTTCTCCTGCTGATACCTGCAGATACGACCTGGCGCCGCCTCTGTACAAGCTGCCCTTTGCCTTGGGCCCTTAGCCGCTGGGCTGCCGGGCAGGGGCTGCCCTTGAGAAGTCAGTTAAGACTAGTGCAGCCAGCCAATCAGGAACGCCAGCAGAATACTACAGAAAGCTTCTGAACCTATCACTAGCAACAGGAACTGTACCAAGGACCTTCAAATCAGTATATATCAAACCACTTCTGAAAAACACAAGTGGCGACGTAGAAGACCTCTCCAAATACAGGCCAATTTCAAACATTCCTTACCCGGCAAAACTCCTGGAAACATACGTATGTAAACTAACCCAAGAACACGTAGAAAAACACCACCTGCTAGACCAAGCTCAAGTCGGTTTCGGACCCGCAAGAGGAACGTAAACAGCACTATCCACCTGGGACGACCTAAAATCTAACGCAGACTCAAACACAACCTCATCCTTTATTCTACTCGACCTATCTGCAGCCTTCGACACAGTTAGTCATGACACCCTAACCACAAGACATAGGCATAACAGACACAGCTCTACTCGGAACTAAATCATTCCTATCAGACAGAACAGAAACCGTATGGATTAAACCCTTCAAATCTACTCCACGAGTTAACGACTGTGGAGTGCCACAAGGATCCGCACTATCATCACTGTACTTCATCATCTACCAGACTCCGGTTATCAGAATCTTCAAAAAATACAACATTACATGCCACAACTACGCAGATGATACTCAAATCATTTACAGAATCAAAGACACCCAAGCCGATCACTCAACCCTAACCAAGTGTCTAAAAGAAGTCTTCAACTGGATGAAGGCCAACAACCTGAAACTTAACCCGGGAAAGACAGAAATCATGATCATATCCAAAGACCAAGAGTACAAATGGACAGTCTGATGGACAACACCCTAAACCTAGAACCACAAATAAATGCAACAGTCAAATGTTTTTTCCTCCTCCACATGGCAAGAAGAATCCTACCTTTCCTCTCCTTCATGCAGAAAACTCACTATCGTCGCCCTCATCATGTCAAAAATCGACTATGCAACCAGCCTCTACCTCAGAATACCTCCTGAAGAAACTACAACGGATCCAAAATACAGCAGCCAGACTACTCCTCAAACTATCAAGAAGAGAACACATCACTCCTGCCCTAAAAACACTACACTGGCTCCCAGCAGAACATTGCATCACCTTCAAAACAATGTGCATAACGCACAGGGCAATCGATGGACAAGGAGCAGAATTCCTACAAAAGAAAATAACAATCTAAAAGCCAACAAGACTCCTCAGGTCAAGCAACGAAATCCGCCTGGAACCAAAACCATACCTCAAGAAAAAACTAGGAGTCACCTCCTACCACTTAGCTGCAAAAACCTGGAACAACATCCCAAAAGAAATAACACCAAAGATCACCTAAAATTTAGGTAATTACTAAAAACCTGGCTCTTCAACACCACAGACTCAACCTGAAAACCAAAACAACAGAAAGGAAAAGGGATGACTAAACTGGAGCGAACACAGACCACTCCCAGAACAGACTGGGAAGCTCCCACGGCACCTGGACGGGTGACGCTGAGTAGAGCGGAACACAGGCGACACCCATGGAGATGGAGTCAACAACGACCCTAATCCCACCCAACATCCACACTCGCCCCTTAGTTGGCACCAGGTATCACAATGGTGTGGAATTGTCAGGATATTGGCAATCGCCGCACTAGCTAAGTTGTGGACATTGGCAGGTACACTGGCCGTATGAGTGGGAAAGGTAGATGGGTAGGGCGGCGATGGAGGCTGGTAAAGGAGGGGCCAGATGTGAAAGGGATCTTAGTAGGTGCACGGACCGTATGAGTGGGAAAGGAAGACGGGTAGGGCTGCGATGGAGGCTGGTGAAGGAGGGGCCAGATGTGAAAACGACCTTGAGGCCAGTTGGGCCCAGAGCAGGACAGGCGCAGAGGTGCTCCTGAACCCCGTCTGGGTAGATTACACAAACCCAGCGCCTCAATCCAGGATAGAGATGCCAACTAACCAATTGCACTAACAATTTCCCCCTCTGCATACACCTCTCAAACTCTAACCAAACACATCCACAAACCTACAGCACAACAAACCGCACAAACTTCACTACATGGCAACAACAAAACAAAAACACACATGGACTTGCACAACAGCACACAATGACTACTGGGCGCAAACACCCAAGGCCCAGCCAACGGACCCACCGGGCTGAGGCCGCCAACATCACATCACTGCTCTCTTGCACTTTTCCAGCTTTCTCCCACTAACCCCCCTTCCGTTCCCTTTTCAAAGCCGCCAGAGTGCCAGGGGACCACTCCGATGATGATAGTGCGCGGTACAAATGTCCATTAACATTGGCCTGGCAAGTTGGACTGTGCGGATGTGGGAACGAAGCACGTGGCGGGTGGGAAGGGGGGGCTTGTAGGCAGAAGATGGAGAGGGCTTCAAGGCTATTTTGCAACACGTTAAAAGAAGGCATTTATACACTTCATTGATATTTTATTTCTATCGCGCTCATACACAAGTGTTTCAGAGCGAGGCTAGGGAGGGGAACAGGGGAGAACAAAACAGCGATCTTACTAGGCCCAGTGACATTGAGAATGTGCATGGGAGAGGGCGGGGGAAAGTGCATGGAAGGGGGGGAGAAGTGTAAAGTGCGAAGCAAAGGAGAAACAGATAAATAATACATAAATAATAAAGGCATCAAACCGTGGTAGTGCAGCCTGCAATTTGCAGGTGCTAGGTTTAAGGCAGCAGACAGGGTAGGTGTGCTAAGTGCAGGAAGAAAAAGGGGGGCGCCTGTATGGGTACAGATACAGACCCCAGTGCAAGGGGTGGCCCGGAGACAGTGCAGGAGGGTGGCAGGGTGAGTAGGTACCTGGGCCGGAGGACAGAGGGTGGCCAAGTGCATGGTGCCAAGAGAGAACAGATCAGCAGGGGAGAGGGGGAGCGAAGGCAGAAGAAGAGGAAGGTCTTGAGGTGCTTCCGGAACCCGGAGATGGTTCTCCTCAAGTTTTAGAGTGGCAGGGAGGCTGTTCCAGAGGGAGGCCCCAGCCGTAGACCAATCTACCCCCAGTTTGTTTCTTTGAAAAACGACTGACCCTGAGGGAGTTAGAGGAGCGAAGAGCTCGAGAGAGGAGGTATTTGCAGAGGGATAGCTGAAGGTATTTGGGACCCAGGCCCCGGAAAGCCTTGCGAATGATGCAGAGGGTTTTGAATTTAATCCTTGCATCCACTCGGAGCCAATGGAGAGATTTCAGAGCTGGAGAGATGCGATCCCAGGGCTTGAGGCCAAGGACAAGTCTTGCAGTCCTGTTCTGGATTAGTCGCAGAGGGCGGAGAGTAGAGGCAGGTAGATTTAGAAAGAGGCTGTTACAGTAGTCTAACCTAGAGAGAACCAGAGCTTGGGATACCATGAGCTTCTGGGGGGAAGGAGAGGAAAGGCAGAGTACCTCTGAGGAGGTGCAGTAGGACGTTTGACTTTTTTAGAGACCTCGGAGATGTGGGTGGAAAGGGTGGAGTCCAAGATGACCCTGAGGTTCTTAGCCTCGCAGGTGGGGGTAGGAGGAGGGCCAAGGGAAGCCGGCCAGAGAGTGAGGGGAAAGGATGGTGAAGGTGTGCCAATAAGGAGGATCTCCATCTTGCTGGCATTCAGACAACGATCATTGGCGGCACACCAATCTTGCATGGGAGTTAGGCAATCAGAGATGAGAGAGGGAGAGGAGGTGGGCGAGGGCAGCTTGAAAATGAGTTGTGTCGTCAGCGTAGCACTGGAAATCTGACCAGAAAATGGCGATGCAGTGGGCGAGAGTTCCCAAGTATTGGTTGAAAAGCCAGGGTGAGAGGCTAGACCCCTGGGGTAACGCCACAGGTAGAAAGGAAGATGGATGATAGGAAGGACCCAAGTTGGACCTGGGAGAGTCGATCAGAGAGGAAAGAGGTCAGCCAGGCCAGAGCCTGATCAGTGATGCCCAGGTTTTCACAGAGACAGTTGAGCAGGATGGTATGGTTGACCGTGTCAAAGGCAGAAGAGAGATCGAGGAGGATGAGGACAGAGGGAATGTTGGAGTCGAGGTTGGAGAGCAGATCTTCATGGATGTTCAGGAGAGCAGTTTCCGTGCTTCTGGCAGCTCTGAAGCCAGACTGGTGGTCATGGAGACAGCCAACGGAATTGGAATGAAGATTAAGCTGAGATGGCCAACTTTTCCAGATGTTTGCCCAGAAAGGAAGTAATGGAAATTGGGAGATAGTTAGCTGGACAGGAAGGATCAGCTGTGGGTTTCATGAGAAGAGGATGCACAAGGGAGTGCTTCAGAGTGGAGGTGGGGAAGGATCCTGAGGCAAAGGAGTGGTTGCAAAAATCAGCAAGGGCCGGAGCGAGGGTGTCAATCTGGTCCTTGATGGTTTTAGAGGAACTGGGATGAACCTGTTTTGACGAGGCTTTCATAGATCGGACTTGTCTAGTGACCTCATCAGGGGAGAAAAGAGGAAAGGACGAGAAGGATGGTGGGGCGGAGGGTAAAGGAGGGTCAGCAAGCACAGATGGAGAGGGGAGAGTAGAGGACGGGTGGTGGTGGAGAGGGTGGACAGGATGTCCTGGGTTTAGGAAATGAAGTGATAGGCAAGGGCATTGCTTGGGGTCCTTGGACCATGACAGTGCCATTTAGGTAGACGGACATTAGAGTTGAAGGAAGCCATGAGAACTTCCCAGCGAGTGCCTCCATTAATGAGCGAGGAGGAGATGGGACAGAGCACAGAGATCATATGAGGAGTCCAAAGATCTGGCGAAGGAACGACAGAGGATGTCGGTGATGGTCTGTCTGGAGGAAGCATTGGAGTAGGTGTCGGCGATAGGAAGACCAGGGTTAGAGGCCAAGATATCCTTTTTGAACTTCTTCCTACCAGACTTAGTGAGAAGGGAAGGATAGTCAATGGAGAAGCAGTTGGAAAAGATAGGAGAAACAGAAAGTGCCATAACGAAGGTCTACGTGAATACTTGAACAACCATTTCCAATCTAATGAAAACTGCACTTGTGTAGGACTGCTATGACTGAATAGGTCCCTCCCGAAAAACAAAGCTGTCAAAGGTGCTTCAGCAGAGCTGCTGGTTGCATTCTTCCCTCCGTTACCAATGTGTACGCTATGCTTTCATCACACATAGCATGCACGTTCTCACAGGTGGTCCATAGATTATCAAACCCAATCTTCAGTCTCTGGAGCTGCTCCTTCTTTGGCCTGGTGGATCCAATGCCACTAATCTTCTGTGATGAAAATGGACCATTCAAATTTCTGGCAGACAACCATGTACTCTAGTGGTTCCTACCTGCATGACATCCTTTAACTTGCATTCCTGTTCACATTGAAGATGCACGGGAAACGGGCTGATCTATTGTTTTGAAGATGAAAGCCCAAACTATTGACATTGTCAATGCTTGTTTGTTAGGTCCACTTCTGGGGTATTCACTGCTGTTTCGGAACCACTGAGCCAACTTGTGCTACGAGTCTGGGGCACAGCACACTCCAAAATTTCTGTCTCTTACCCCCACCGCCTTGTACTACTGCTGTCTACCTTGGAGAAGTGGCCCCATTAAATACAGCAGTGGATGTGATGGATGAAAGAGGAATCCAACGTGTGGATAGGGAATGTTTTTTTTAATCTGTATTTTAATTAATCGTCATATTGATTTGGGCTTTTGATAGGATTTTAGCTATTCTGTTTAATGTTTGTATGGACTGTAGTAGCTACTGGCTCAGCTTTTCTAACAGAAACATGAGTATATCCTTGAAGCTTAACTGTGTCATATTTAATATGGCTGTGCACATTGCTGATTGGCTGTATGCTTTGGATTTATAAAAATGATTAGGGAAAGAGTAGAATGCTAGGATTATATTCAAGCATAGTATTGGTAATATTAGGAAATGGATCTTGTTTAACATTATTATTTTGAATACTCCTCTTTGCAAGAGAAGTCTACATAAATGCTGTACCAAAGTATGAGGGCATTCTTTGTGTACCTATGTAATCAAAATAAAGAGGCACTATATTACAAGTGTAAATTCGTGGTGTTTTAGAGATGTGCTGTGTAGGGAAGTGCAATGTTTCTGAATGATCAGTTACACAGTTTAATACGAATAGATGTCTAGGATTTGTTGGGTCCACAAATCGTTTGCTAATAGTACTCATCACGTGTTTAGCGGTAAAGGACAGTGACTTGACACACTCACGAGCCTTGCCTCTGGTATAACACTGCTCTCTGCTACAAGACCTACCCCATTCTGACTGCCTCTGGGTTTGAGGTCCGACTCAGTCAAGCAAGGTATGGTGTCAATCGTATAAACTTCTTGTACTCTTCTTCTCTTAAGCTATGTGGCCTATGTGAAGGCATCATGAAGCAATACACAGACAACAGATTCAAAGTTCAAACAAAATTAGTTTATTAACTTAAATGTCCTGATGGTTGACGGCTTAACTTGCCCTATGCTAAGGTGGGATTTCCCTACCTAATGAAACTAAGGATAGTCTGAGTCAGTAAGTGCAATTTAAAAATATGTCCAAAACCTATACTTGACCTCACAACTAAAGCTAAACAATGTGTTTAGATGCCAGCAATAAAAGAAATGGTGTTCAAAATAAAGTTTGTAACTTCTTCCAGCTCTTGACTTGATTTCCATCACCCCTTCCCCAAGTTCAAGACAGTTCCACAAAGTCTTGGGATTCCCTTCCACAAGAAGACAACACAGTTCCAAAAAGGGGCCTTGTTGTTCCCTTCCTCAAGGCAAAAACAAATTTCATAAGGTCTCTTTGACTTTGCCACAATGTGTTCTTACATACAGTTCACTCTGTGGTGCTCTTTCCTTCGCCACATTTCTTTCACACACTTTCATAATATTCATTACTTGCTTTTCATTGTATTTCATAACATTCGTTCTTTGCTTTTCAATATATATTACATGTTCTTCACACAAACTTGCCTTCCATTCATAGGCTTATTAAAAGCTTTCCTTTAGTTTAGTATTCAATAGTTCTTATTTATCATCATTTCACTCACTGTATCTTGTTCGTATTGTTCACTATAACCCTTCTCTTTGGGTTCACTTTATCTTGCACATCTCATTTTGTTTATTCAGCAATTACGTTTGCCCTGTAATAGCCCCAGGAGCGCCCCGTTACGAGTGTTCCCTTTTGCTCACTCACCGGTCCCTTGCGGCTCCGCACCTATGTCTTCGTAATATTGCAAGCTCTGCTTGCATGCCAGTCTTCTTTCTGTAAATTGCCGGCAGCATCCGCTTGCCTCACGGAGGCTGCCGGTAGCTTGCGGTCACCAATAGGATTTCTTCCGTGCCTTTCAGCGGGCAGCCGGCGATGGAGGCTCCCACCACAGTGGCACTCTCACGGCAGGCCTGGGCCTCAGTCTCTCTGGGGCACTTGCTGACGTCATCGCCCCCAGACAGGACTCTCCTCGGCAGCCTCCTTCTCCATAGGATTTCTCCACTCTCAGGCCCAAAATACTCAGTCCACCTTTTCTCGTGCAGGTCTCCCCTGTCTGATTGTCAGCCCCACCTTTTATGCACCTGCAACCATTTAACAGGTTGCCGGTGTTAGTCCTCAAGCCCAATTGCCTGACCTAGTTGCTTGAGTTATCTGGACATGCCTGTTCCTCACAACAGTCTGCAGGCCTCTTACTCGTCTCAGTACCAGAATGGTGAAATTACATTTCAGTTCTTCCTCGTCTCAGTACTATAATTGTATGAATGAGGGGAAAGGAAGGGATGTGATTGGCAACAGCCTATAAAGGCAGGGGGGGGGAGGTAAGGTTGGTTCTCACAGGGAAAAGGGGGATACTATATCATCTGCGGACATCCTCTTCTTCACCCTCTTCCTAGTGTCCCTACATTGATAGTGTTTTCTAGTGTTATCCAGGGAATAGTGTAACAATATCCCATATAGGCTGCTGGGACTGAGGGTTAATCATGGAATGGAAATGGGGGGGTGGGGGAGGATACCGCGTCTCACCCAAGGACATCCCCCCTCTACCATTCCCCAAGTCTCCTCTACCCAGGTGATCCTCCCTTGCATCTCCACCCCCAGCATCGGCATCCAAGAGTGGGTGGCCCTTCCCTGGACACCTGAGCAGATGATGTTTGGGAGAAGGAAGTGAGGACGCCCTCACACCTCCCAAATGCACACACTCGCCCTGTGCGCTTTGGGTCACCACGCGTCTCACCTTTTTCGTGCCATCGCTCCTGTTTCTCTTCACCTTTTGAAGATCGCTTCCATCACCCTATAGAACTGGGCTAAAACAGATGGTTTACAAAGTTTATACAATAAGCATGCATTTAAACTGCCCCTGTGCTTCAGTATTTTTAATGCAAATGCATTATTTTACAAAGAGGTAAGCAAGCATTGTTTGTTCAGTAGCTTTTTCTGGGTTCAATAGCAGACACTTCACAAAAACAATGCTTGTCCGTCCACGTCTCACAAAGTTATTCTAATCAGTCATGATAATGTATCCCACTCACTCTCGTCAAGGTTCCCTGCTCCCACCCATCACGTAGGCACATTTTCCTTCATCTCTCTTTAATGGATTGCATTCTTCCGCAGATTCCTCATCAGATATCAATTCCAGCTTCTGAAAAATAAATTGCCGCCAGGGATCAGGGAGAAGGGACTAAATGTAGTCCCTTCTCCCTTTCCATGGTGGCAGTTGAAATGAATGGAACAGGGAGAAGGGACTACAGGTTGTCCCTTCTTCCTTTACATGGCAACAATGGTTGGCACCTGCGCAAAAAGCACGCCACAACGTTGGGGGGCTTATCTTGTTGTAAGGCTTATAAACGCACCAACCGGTGCAGTGTGCAGATGCCATTCTGAATATGCAGCGCCGGGTACTAATGGTAAGTAATTTCTCCTTCTGCTTTTGAAATAGTTAATTATCTCCTTCATATCTTGGCTTTCAGACCAATAGCCTTGCTTGGATGTCCTCCTTCCTGATCACTCCTTCTCCATTTCTTGCAACACGAGTATCTCATCCACCTCCTTCTGCCCTACCTTTTTTGTAGCAATCTAGAAAAGGTCTATTCTTTCATCCTCCCCCACTTCAGATTCTACACCGCCAGAGTTGTGGCCCACTTAGCCATAAGCTGAATTTGCCTATTGTGAATTGTTTTTAGAGCATTCTGCTCACATTGTACACTGTGCTTTTAGGCTCACTTAGCCATAAATTGAACTTGCCTATCGTGACCTACGTCTCACTTCTAAATATGCCAGGCCACAGTATCCTGTAATCCTCAAGTTACTAATCACCCTTCAACTCATCATTAGCTTAGTAGTCCACCACAATGTTACCCTCCTAGATGAGAATAGATCCCACCTACTCAACCCTCCTAGCATGGCGCCCAAGCCTAACAGCCTTGCCCTCTCCAACCAACAGGCCTCAGGAGACTACACTATGGTCCCTTGCACTACGTCAAATAGAAATCTTAAATTACGCTCCAGACTTCCCAAAATATACGAGCCTCTGACCAGATCTCTGTAATCTCAAACCCACCTCCCAAGTACTGCTGCTTGGCGTCTTTAACTTAGGCCTGAATGATCCCTCGGATAAACAGGCCCTACAAATAGTAAACTCCATCAATGCATTAACACAAAAAGTGAACGCTCCCACCCATATCAAGGGTAGAACCTTGGACTGGGTAGCCGACTACAACTGTATAGCTACTATTACCTCTATTTCTCCCCTATCCTGGACTGACCACTCCCTCGTTTCCTTGACGCTTTCCACTACCAGACCTATAGTCATAGCTCCTCAAGTAGCGCCACCCTGTCTAACCAGATTGAAAAAGAATATTACAGTGGACAGTGTGATCCCTAATATTCTACCCACCTTAAACTCTCTGCCAGATAACCTTGACCCAAGTACTTTGGTGCAGGAATATAATAAGATCATGCTCTCTACTCTGGACAAAGCCGCCCCTCTCAAACTGAGAGCTAGTAAAGCCAAAGCACACCTTAATAAGTGGTTCATTCCACAATTAAAGGACTTGCAACTATTAAAAAGAAAATGTGAAAACCGACTGGCGGCTCTGCCCTTCCAATGAGAACAAAAAGAAGCTAACGTCCACTGCATCACACTACAAAAAGGAAATTCCTATAATGAACTTATGGCCAATTCTAACTCTAGTATGAAAGAATTATTCACTATCCTAAGAGAACTAGAGTCCCCTATCTCCACACCTGATATCTGCATCAAAAACAAGAATTGGTGTTCAGAGATGCAACAAGCCCTAACTAATAAAATAAATACTCTTCAAACCAAAATAAAAAAATAAGAAAGATTCCCTGAATTTACCTCAACCAACTCGCTCTCCCCTTCCAAATACAAATATTTCTGATCCAAATAATACATTCTGCTTCACCAAAACACTGATACTTGAAGTGGAAAAAACCATCCTTTCTCTTAAACCGTCCGATTGTAAAGGAGATGTCTGCCCAGCACACATCATAAAAGAGGCTGCGAGAGACCTCTCCCCTTTCATCTCCAAACTGCTCAACGCCTCTTTTGCCTCTGGCACCATCCCAGTCATTCTCAAACAATCTTGGGTTCTCCCTCTTCTGAAGAAGCAAACTTTAGAGCCTCTTATCGCCACCAACTACCGCCCCATTACAACGGTACCATTTTTACTCAAAATTTTGGATAAAGTTGCATACCTGCAGATCCTAAAATACCTTGAACGGCACAAACTCCTAGGGGTCAGACAATCGGGATTCCGACCACTACATGGGACAGAAACCGCACTGATAGATCTGAAGACTCAGATCGATGAGCTGAGAGATAAAGGGAAGACAGCATTACTGCTGCTACTGGATCCAGTAGCAGCAGTAATGCTGTCTTCCCTTTATCTCTCAAGATGCCTACAGAGGACCTTATGGTCCACCAGATCACTCTTAATAATCGTTTTATCTCCCAGAAGGGATGTCCAGACACTTATTGTGATATGAGACCTATCCCTCAACCACCATCACCACTAGTTTGCATAACTGGATATATCTGTAAATACTATTTCTGAAGATGCATTTATGGTCTTTTAGGTGCTGTCTGCCTTCACTGTTCCAGCTCATTCACCTCCACCATCTAGTTAAGATATCCATTAATAAATCATGACTATGTAACGCATCCTGCAATGGCACTGATCTGAACATCAATGTACCCTTTGCACAGCGATTCTTGGCAAAAGCACTTTTTGCTTTAAAACAAATAAATGCAGATTAACTACAGACTATATTTGAGCATGACTTAATCTATGCCCTTTCTTTCAATTCAACAGAGGGACGGTCAAGGAGCATATACGTGGAGGCGAATCAAGTTTTCCCTATTGAATTGGATCCAAATGAAACCTCGGGTAAAGACCAAGAGGATGTTTTCTCAGTTTCCGAGTTTGGAAAAGCCAGTAAGCAAAGGGGCATTTTCCAAAGGAAGTGTAGAAGCACGGCGCAGAACGTAATCAGTCAGTCTACTGAGCATGAACAAAATCATGCATTGAAGCAATCAACCAAACAACCAATGATACACACAGCAGAAGACGCTGAGAAATGTAGTGAATGTGGCAGTGATGTAATTAGTAATCCGAAGACCCGTACAGGAAAGCAGATGCTTACATATTCTGACAGTAGCAACACCTGCAGGCAATCGTCAGCCATACCCCGTCGGCAGTGGAGGCCAACAGGAGAGAAACTCTATGTATGTGGAGGATGTGGAAAGGGCTTCAGCATGCTGGCTAGCTTGATTGTACATCAGCGTGTACATATAAAAGAAAAGCAATATCCTTGCATTAAATGTGGACAGAGCTTCAGCCAGAGCTCAAGTCTCACAAGACATGAGACGGTCTCAAATTTTCCAGAAGAAAACTCTGAGACAACTCTGATGGATTATCCCAATTCAGAAGGAGAACATGCTACTAATTCCCACACTGTCATGACACCTGAAGTTCCATCCAGCATGAATAAAGAGGGAGTGACCTATTTAATGGATCTGCAAGACTTTGATGGAACAGAAAGCCTCAGCAGGATTGCAGATTATCCAGGTGTGAAAGCAGTTTTTTTAGTTTGTGTAAATCCAGATGGCAAAGAGACATTTATTCAAATGAAGCCAGAGCTTGGCAGTGAAACATTTAACGTAGACCCAAATATATTATCCATGCTGTCCACAAATCTGAATTTAGACACTGAAATTCAATTTATTAAGGATATTGATTCCCTTGCTACATCTGCAGATGATCAAACTACTTCTAAAGGAAATGATGGATTGCCTATAACCTGTAGTAGAGAAATAGTTTGCAAAGCTGTGGGACTACTTGGAAAACCTCCATTGGCAGAAGCACAACTAACTGTGTTCCAAAATCCTGTGCAGGGAATTCCGGGTGAAAGCCAGCTGTGGGAAGAAAGTAATCCAGAATTGGGAGGAGAGAAAAGTCAATGGGGCAGTGGTGTCATAAATTCAAAATATTCCAATTTACATCACGGATTTCCACAAAGAGATTTGTCCAATAAATGTGACAACTATGCTAGTAATTTGGGGAATGTAAAACTCAATTCAAGGAAGTTGAATTTTTTGAAAAATGGGAGATCATATTCTTGCACTGAATGTGAGACAACCTTTAATAAGAAATCACTTCTCACTGTCCACCTAAGAACGCATTTCGGAAAGAAAACATATCAATGTACTAAATGTGAGAAAAGCTTCTTGGAGAATTCCGTTCTTAATACTCACCTTAGATCTCATTTTGGAGAGGCGCCCTATCAATGCACCAGATGTGAGAAAAGGTTCCGGAAAAAGTCAATTCTTTCTAGACATTTACGAATGCATATGGAAGTTGGACCTAATCCATGCACTGAATTTAAGAAACGCTTTGTACTGGGGTCCACTCTGGCTCAGTGTCCAAGAAATGCTGGAGAAAGAACTCATCAGTGCACTGAATGCGAGAGAGGTTTTATGCTCAAATCACAACTGATAAGACATTATGCCTTTCACACAGGAGGAATGTTCATTTGTAAAGTATGTAAAAAATGCTTCAATCAGAGGGAACTGCTTACAGTGCACCAGAGAAAGTGTAAGAGTATGAGGAGAAGAACTATGAAAGTTATAAACCCACTCGGACCACTTGGACACATGAGAAAAACATATTTACTTCACTCTCCTTAAAAATGGGGTGCCTGCAGGTGATTCAATCTGTCAAATGCTCAGAAAGAAACAATTACTTAATTGCTTTGATGTGTGAAAAAGAGGTACCTGTTAATGATCTCAGTGAAGAAGTTGGAGAAGAAAATGCACAAGCAAAGACTTGTGTGGCTAAGCATTAAGTGTGCATTTGATGGCACAGGGCTCCTGTTGCTGCTACTAATAATCAAACATTACATTGTTCTAAAATGCACTGACTGAAGAGTGAGCTTCTTTTCTGCTATCCAGTATATGCGTCCAACAAAATTAGGTGTTAATTCTGAGAGAGAGAAAATGTAAATGCAGTACATATGTGAAAAGCTTTGGTGTCTAGGCATGTAAACATATACCTGTTATTTATTCAATATCAATGTGTTGCTACAGGGTAGATCCAATAAATGAACTGGGGGAACATGCACATTTTGCTTCATTTAAAGTATAGAAGATAGATACTGAGGAACAAACAGGACAGCCATAGGTTTCTAGGCATATGGCAGGAAATATGGACATTAAGTAAGTAAACCACTCTTCTGGTAACTCTGATTGGATAGACCAAAATAAGCCTGCAACCCCAGCCAGTTGATGAGTGTATTCCTAGCAGCTAATTCAATGCAAGTAAAAAGAACAATTGTCATATTCCAGCAGCAAGTATGGGATTGGAGGCTGTCACAGCTCAAATGCAACAGTAGAATTGAGACATCAGGAACACGTGCAACATCTTTATTTTGATTTTGGGGAGAGCTGTAGGAAGCCTTAATGCCTTGCAGGTTCTACTGGGGAAGACATCTAAAACATAAGAGGGGCAAGCAGAATTACAAACATTGTTAAGGATTTACAGGGCTGAGTGCAGGAGTTAAAAGTAAAAGGGCCTAGTGTCCAGTTGAGGATCAGTTCCCTACTCTACATAATCGGAACCTAGGATTGCTGCACCGTGAGGTTTTCTTCTAAGTCACGTAGTTTCAGGGTGCATCGAGCATTCGAGCACGCACCTTTCGTGACCTTCATGGTTTGCTTGGAAGTAGCTACAGTTGTCCTTTATCAGTTGCCCCAATAGGATTTGTAGATGCAGACACAGCACACTTGTCCTAACTAGAACATCTCATCCCTCTGTCCTCAGGCGATACACAAAACAATTACCAGAACATGCCCCTCATCCATCTGCCCCGTTTTTGGGTGCATATCAAACTGATATAATTTTCATCCACCAGCCCAGACGTGCCCTCCTTGGTTTGAGCCCACTGCAGGCTTTGATGAGATTCTCTTTATGTCCAACCCTTGCCAGGCTTCAACATCATACTGTTACTCTTCAAGTACTAGTCATTCCTAACTCCAGCCTCCACAAGTCCATTCAAATAGTGCTCCTTCTCAGTGGCAACTGGCTTCTGGGATATGCAGGTTTCTTGAACATCGGTGATGACGGGATTGTCTCTAGGACTGGGCTAACTGCCTTAGCCACCTGATCACCTCTCACAATCCCAACATGCCAATTCTTTGGAAATCTGTTCCACCTTCCTTCATGCCTCCTTTTTGTATTGTCTAGTGTCTCCAATAGGTTCTGTGATTGATTGGACCCTTCCCCGTTGTCTGTGTTACATGATTGTTCAGGGATTTGTAAATCCACCCCCCTTTGTGTTGCCGCTCTCCTTTCAGTCCTCATGTGTTGTGAATTTGGAAGTGTTGGAATCAGGCAAAACTTTGATGGTGGCTGAGCAGCTCTGCACCAGATCCCCTCTGTTCTTGGTAGTTGGTGATCATTGCTAATATTTTATTCACCTATTGTGTGGACCTCACACTCTTTCCCCTATTCTAGTGGGTGACCACTTTTCTGTTTTTGTATTCAATCAATCCATAGACCTCACAGATTTCTGGATACCCATTGAGTGTGTCTCTCCCTTTGCAGACAAGCTCATGAGCAGTATGCTGACATGTAAGGTGATTGCTGTCCTCACTGTCCTCGTGTAACTATTGTGTAGTAACGAGACAAACCTAGATTTTGTATAAAAGGAACACACATTACACATTTTATGTTCCGTTATATACATAATGTTCGTACTGCTGAATCAGTATCTTTCAAGGCAACGTGATCCAAGCCAGGTTTTGCCAAGGATTAAAGTTTGGAACGTCAGCAAAGCAAAATAAATCTCCCCCCGTAAGATTCCAGCTTAAAATCACATTATCAAAAATTTGGTTTTTAGTGACTAATGGTGAGAGGATTGAAGATGTTAGTCATTTCCTTAAATTGTACATTTAAAGGGTAAGTGCGCTCAAAAATGTTATTGTCCCGATCATTCGGGCATGTATTTTTAAGCATGCTGTTATCAAACATTTTTCCTATGCATCTTACCTTAGTTTTCCTCACGATTACACATGTGAAAATAACGGGTTTGGCGCAGCCATCTTGTGCTAATCTTATCCGTTGAGGCATCGCATTAACTTCAAGGGCGCTCACGGCAAGAATACAGATCGCCCACCCCTGAAGCTGACATCACTATTCCAAACGATATGTTCCACCTATTTTCATGAACGTTAGTGGCCAGCATAGCCAAACGCGCCCAGTCATCACCTATGCCATAATGTCAGTTAACGCAGAACCAGGAAGATACTCACACACATCTCTCAGCGCATCCCAAATCGGATAGGAAAACATTATTTTTTAAAGAAAACATCATTAGTCTGCAATGTAGCAAGTGCTTTTATTTATCAAACACTCCCAAAACCACATCCACGAAATTAACTATATGTTTTTGCAATACAAGTTATAGCTAGCAAACATTGCATGCTTCAAATGTTGTTTGTAACGTCTTCATGATCCGCCTGTTGCGAGCATCGACCAATTTTTGTGTGTCCTTATGTTACACCAGCAAAACTTTCTAATGACGCACATGGTGTTCCTTTCGTGAGAAGATATGGATTCGATGCACTTTCAATCGCAATGCTTTTGCATCAGCAGCTTGCTACACCGGAAACAATGACCGGTTTCTCCTGGTCGCTAGTACCGCCAAAGTGCAGATCGGTTCCCGTTTGTCCTCCCACATGACAGTAATGCAAAAAGCTCAGTTTAGGCATATCTGCCATTGTTGATTGAAGAATGCATTCAACAGTAGCTGGAAACTATGGCATTTGCAGAACGGTACAATATATCTGTGTAGATAACAGAATAAAAATATATTTTAGTATCCGGTCTTTATTCACATTTACCCATTTACCCTGTAATTCTGCACCGGATGAAACCTAATCATGAACGCAAACCACACATAATGCACACACATGACAACATGGGGGAGTATTTGGGACCACAATGTGCATGAAAGGTTAGCGCTGTGAAGTAGGTATAGCTCCCTATGGGATGGATAAGCTGACGAATATTGTGAACCACAGACAGATGGCATAACGGAACTGGAATTATTATTGATCGGAAAATGTTCAGCCCCCGGCACTTGCACCCCACACCTACTTTATGGTGTACAATAATGCAACGTTGATAGCACACCTTGATATTCCACGGGACAAAGTGGTTTAGATATCACTAGCCTGCATACAGGTTGTGGTTGCAGGTCGTCAAATTATCGTCAGAATATGCTCCAGCTAACAACCCATAACAATGTCAGTAAGCAATACCAGCCATAAAATCAAACCTCTATTCACTCCTCTAAACTATACACCAATAACCATTATTAGTAGACTTATAATTAAAAAAGTGAGTTATGCACTTGGGTTTTTAATTATGGCGCAGTATAAATATAATTCAACATGGCGTATTGTGCCCATTATTTTCATCAAATTGCACATTTGCACGTCGCTGAATTATTCAATATGCATACAGCACAAATGGCGCTTTTAATTGTGAAAATATAATGTATAGTTGAACTTACATAATGTTACGGAGTTCCATTCTCTCGGTGTAACGCAGAGTGTCCGCTCTGAACAACCGATTGCAGAAATTGAAAGTAAATGTTCCATTGTCCACTTTCAATATAGTAAATCATTTTTGCGGGTATTCATCATCTTGTGCCCTTCTAGCCTAGCGGTTGCTGACTTTTGCTCAAGGCCAAATAACAATAGAAGCTTGTTTTCAGCGATTGAAGCCGGAGACGGATAGGTTTTGATTTTGTGTAAGAATACCACAGTAATAAAACAGACCGGACAAGATGCGTCAGTGTGACTTGATGAATTTCTTCCATTCCCACATGCATCAGTCCATGACCTGACCTTCACTTCATGGAGGGATGAGCCCAGCGGACCCACGTGGAATTTGAAATACGCTTGGAAAAATAAACAAATTGTAGACTGGCATCCACTAATGCAGAACAATAATGAATACTGTGTTACCGATCCCTACTGCGGGTTATGACCTTATATGTGATGACATTACTAACACTGTCGCCTCTCAAAAGGCAAAAACATTCATTCTGGAGTCTCCACATTCTCGAATAGCAGACACCTTTGCTGATATTTTTTTATACGGTACAATGAAACCTTGTTAAACCCTGCAAGCTATCACTTGGCTTCTTTCCCAAGAGGGTTGTATTCAGTCTGTTGTGAGCTTAACAGGGGACAGCCTTCAATTGCACACCGCCTACTATAATTCATACATGTCCGTTCAGACGATCTATCACACCTAAGGCAGCCCTGTCTACGTTCATGCGAGACTGGTGACATTGCGTGCCCATACCAAGTAAGTTGCATTCATGCTCCGACTAGGCCTTGTGCCATCGGCCGTGCAAGTGCATAGGGTAAGCAAGGATGAGCATTAGACAATTTTTCAGAGTCGTCCCCTAACTTTCTAGTGCAGTCCTGAGAAGTGGATAGCCTTGTGCTCAACATTGCAGTAGTGGATGAAAGTGCACACTCGCGCCGGTGAAGCAAAAACCAGTGGTTCGTGGTAAGGCCATAGCAAATCATGAAGGGGCCTGAGGCGATGAAGAATTGGTTCCCACTGTTCAAGTAAGATGTGCGCTTGGCGGCAGATCGGTTTTCAAAAGGTGAGAATAGCTGGGGACCGCAGGCTAACTCAGCCGACATCGAATTCCTTTATGGGATATCCATGCGTCAAAGGTATTGGTTGTACCGGTCAGAAACAGTCAAGTGATGCAAGGTCTTGATCCATGTAGCCATATGGAGGCATAGGATAGATTTTATGTCTGCGAGGACATGCTTTTTACCCCTTGAATTACACTTTCATCACCCTTTTTGTCGATGTTGCGTACTGCCACCTCGTACATATATAAAACATATACCTTATAGTAACGACTTATTAAATCTGCTACGGGGAGACAGTTGGGACACTTTTTTTTATCTTCTTACTCGAGCTCTTCGCTCCTCCACCCACAACTCCCTCAGGGTCAGTCCCTTCTTCAAGCAACAAGTTGGTGGTTGATCTTGGAGACGCACACAAATATGGAGGAAAAGGGGACTAGGGACTATGGACTATGAGTACTCTAGTCACTATGGTGAGAAACTTTTATTCACTCCTGCTTTCCTGGCTTGATCTTTTCTCCTTCTGCCACCTTTCTTCATTTGATGTTACCATCTCCTGTTGATTACCTTAATATATTCTCTGTTTACCAGTGCCTCCTGTCCTCTCCCACTCTTACCACCTCCGCATTGACCCTCTTGGCTCCCACCACCTCTTCCTGGGTTCCACTGCCACTCCTCCACTCTCCATCTCCCCAGCCTCTGCATCTTCTACCACCCTCCTGTCTCCTACAAAGCAACTGACTTGATTGGGGCTGGGTGTTTAAAAACATGTTTTATATGGTTTTCTGCTAAGGGTCTTTGTTATTAGTTGGTATTGTTGCTGTCTGCTGGATTTGCCTTGATCTTTAGGCATCAAAAATGTTTGCTTCCCTTTGCAACATGTCATATGTGACCAGCTGCCAACAATGTCCGTTGTGGGAAACATTTGTTCACTTGTAACCTAATTCATACTTGGGGATGTCATCCAGTGAGTCCCCCCTTTTTGGCATGATAGCCGTCTGATGTACACCATTGCCTATCTGTATGTGGTAGGATGTATTTTCAGAATCTGTCAATCCTGTAGTCTGAGAGGTCACCCTATTCTGATGAACGGCACAAATGCTAATCTAGTGTGACTGAGCAGCAAGGCTTAAACGTGTGGGAGTGGTGATGGGTTCATTTAAAAATGCAGAGTACCAAGTTGGATGGAATGCCACTGTGCTAAAGCTGAATTTAGAAAGTGTACCCTGATAGTCACTGTGGTAAAGTTGAACTTTATCTGTACAGGCTAACCGCATGTCTGGGGAAGCAAAACCCAGTTGTACAATTATTCTTATAGGAATAATTGAAGGGGCCCAAGAGGGACCCTCGCATGAGGAAACAAGGCACAATCACCACACATGAACTGATACGCCAAACACGAGGTTGTATTCCCAAAAATCTAGGGTTTATTGCAAAGCAAATTCAGTTGGCCAACTGGTCTCACGTCCCGCGACGTGTCTATCAGACCTCGGGAGATGCAAGAGAGCGAAAAACATACCAGTTACATGTATACAAAACAAGCATCTTGTAATCAGTAGTGTCACATCCAATACCGCCCCTTGTACTTTTCCTTTTGAATTCGGCACAATGTTTGACATTGGTGACGAATATGACATCTTAAACATTTGTTCTAGCAACAATTGCAAACTTTGCAAGGCCGCAGACATAAGTCTTTGTTGAAGAGAACATAATGCTTCTGTTCTCTTTAGCAAGCTGCATGTGGGGGAAGAGACACATTCCAGACCTTCCTATGTCCTAGTTTCTATTTGGATCCTACGGGTCGACTGCTCTCCAGGACTCTACAGGGCTCAGGGAAGGGGGGTCGCAAAGAAGAGCATAATTCATGCCATTTAATTTTCGCTTCTAGTATTACTACTGTGTTTTTTTCGAGAATTGATGGCACCTGTGAGCTGATTAGGATGCCTCGCTGCTCTCTTTCAAGGATAGCGCGCGGGAGGAGACCGGGCATTTCTATCTGGTTGCTACGTTATATTTCAACATGTCTCCCTCGGCCTTGCATTGTGCACTAGCAAAGCAGAATATTGTTTCAGTGAAGCAGTTTAACAGAAAGCAAAAAGCAAAACATTCAAGAAAACAAAATGGCGATTTCAGTCACCTTAAAATGGCCACACTTTGGTCAAGTTTATGGTTATATATCTTTAGTACTAAATGCATGAGACGGTTGGTCTTCGGCCAACATAATACATAACATCGTGATCGAGGGGTGCCTATTTTTCTAGATCCACATAATAACCTCAAACCAACAACATTGCTTTTGTGGAAGAGGCACAACCAATATACTTTCGAGATTAGCATAACATTTCAAAGGTAGCTAAACTAAACTTGTATATACTTAGCAGAAAGGTGGGAGCATGATTTCCTGTGATGTTAGGACCGTTTGAATCCTCTAGTGAAGTCTTGGTGAGCCTTTCACATCATTTGAATTCTTCAACAAATACTCCCACCTGCCATTAATGGTAAGTTTGTCAGTGTAACTTAAATGTTACTTTTATTTAAAATGAGAAAGAGGATACTAACTATCCCCAAAAGGATACTTTCTACCCTTCGCGAACTGTAGTTCTGTCAAGGTTAGCCATCGAAAGTTAAGTGATGCACCTAGGGCAACCTAACAGGCACTTACTGCCAAAGAGGATACATTTGAAAAGACAGTATGGATAGCTAAGGAGAGCCCAAAGAAATCACACCCATCAAAAGACTCAAATACTTGGAGTGTGTAAAAAGGTGCTCACTCACCGATGTGTAAGAAAAAATAATACACCAGTAAAGCAAAACATTTTGGAAGTTATGAGGTTCACACAGGTCAGGCGATTTATCATTGTTAAGAAAATCTTACCAACCATAGGCCATCAACGCTAGTGCCATGCACTGCATGTGTGGATGTGGTTTGGGTCTAGCAGAGGGTTTGACAGACAGCAAGCCTCAGTGTACCTTTGGATGGCAAATATCCATTTGCATATTGGTATTTCTGCCACCCAAATGGGCAGTGCTGCACCGATGTGCTAGGGCAATTCTCTTCTGAAATATAGTACCAATAGCAACCACATACATGTCTTATCAATCGAGGACCAGTAATATAAATGAAGGGAAGGTAAAAGATATACATGAATGAATTGTACACCCGATTAAATCTGTATAATTAACTATATATTAATGCTTCTTTTTATAGCATTGAAATTGAGAGTATAATAGCATTCGATTGTTTATGTACAATGTCCAAATATTGGGGAACATATCGAAAATGTTATTGTGAGCAGATTATGAAGACGGCTACAAATCATTTAAATCTGCAAGTCGGCCTTTCAACAAGTGCCGCTTTAGGTGGACAGGGCTCGTTTGCAATGTTTTGTGGCATTGAATGTGTCCTAGGATCAAAATCAGGATCGATTCCATGACTATGCATGGCCAACACATTCATTGCCAAATCTTTCACAAATGCAAATTCCATTTCCTGGAATATTGGCTTGACCACCCATTGTTTGCCTTGTTTTGTTAAGGCCATGAGGTAATGCAGCATCCCGAAGGTTCTTGGAGTTTTTGCTTGTTCCCTCCCAACGTTCTTGTTGTGCGCAAGTACTTCTAGTCTTGTTCTGGCCTCCATACCGTCTATGCTGAAATGCAACCTTTTGGCCCTGTACTTTAGGAACATATTATGGAACCCCGCCAAATGTCTGGTATGACAGAATTCTTCGAGTCCCCTCAGGTCTCTTGAAAGCGTTTTATCGTACACAATCTTCTCAAATGTTTGGTGCCAAGGGGAACATGGCACCAACCACTTCTTCTTGCGTTCCTGCTCATTCGATAAAGGTCCATGTGCACATACATGGAAATGTTGCTTTTCTGTCCATGAGTGTACGTTGGAGCAATGGTACATCAATGAACGCCATTTTTCAAGTAGAATTTCTACAGATCCATCACAAGTTTTGGAGCTCCATCAAAGATGGTTGCTGATAGACTGACGCCACTTTAAAATATTTTCCTATTATTTTTTTATACCAGCAGCTGTAATTGTTTTGACTGATTTAGCAACGTGCCATACATCAAATTGATATTGAATATGTGGAAACTGCTCTCGCATGGCCGTGGCTATTGAAACATGCCTGTCAGTGGCTATCGGGTCTATTTGCATTTCCCTGGATTCAAGATGTTCGACGGATTTGATGAAACCATGTTTCTCCATGGCAACAGAAGATGTACATTCAGACACCTGCACGATCACCAAACTCAGTTTTTTTTACTTTCTATGTCTTGAAGGTGGTATGTGCAGTACTTTGCGGAAAAGCCGGCACTGTCCGTAGCCAACTAGCCTGAAACGTTTACCAGAGAATGTACTTTCTATTGACATCTGTTTGATTTTCCAGGCTTGATTAAAAGCGGGGAATAAGAATTCCATTTTGAAATTTGTAGTACTGGGTTTTCACAAGGAACTCGACTCTCACAAATTGACAGAAACTGGAAATCTTACCGAAAGTCGACCTGCTGAAAAGTAAAGCTACCTAACATAGATTTCCGGCCGGCACTTTGCCCAGCATCGGTTGAGTTGACCATGAAAATGGATTATGGAGGTGTACACAGCTGGCATATATTTTCGGGTCAGTGCCTTGTAATACACGAGACGCATTCACCAATGGCTCCCTGCATATGTTCCCTCTTAATGTATGGCCGCAGTTTAGCATTTTTACAATCTCTAGCTTGCAGCTGTCGAATACAATATATTATTGTTCCTTTAATAGCCAATCGGTCGGCATGAATGTGTTTTGTAACTAGAGTGTGGTGGACAAATCCCCAAACTAGGCAAACTGAAGTCGAGATCTTTAGCTAATTCCTCGGTCAATTGCATTGAAGCTTCAGTCTCTGTTCAGGTTGTGATATTTGCAAATGAATTGGAGAAACGGGTAACATTGAATGTTTCTTGGGTGGAACATTTTTAGAGGGAATGTAGATTGTATCAAGGGGTCTGCGAGGAATTGCAATGAATCTTCATTGGATTTTGTTTCATCTTGTCGATTTGGCACATGGTAGCAATGGTCCATGGACACTTGTATGGTTTGCTGGTGAGATTCCATTCTGTTTCCGGTCACTGGGTATAAGCATCACAAGTCTGCTGGACTACGCTGTGCCTCAAATCGTAGTTTCTCCATTATGAAAGCTGTTTGGCAAGCAACATCTTTGGTTTCATTTGTTGGCTGAGTCTTTATATTTCTCTTTCTTCTGGGCCTCTAACAGATGTGTAGAAAAACCTGCTCAATGTATAGCACAAATACAGCAGATACCATTTTTAAACCAAAAACTTAATATGAATAAAACATCTGCCTAAAAACTTCTCCAAAACAAACTTGTTTGTTCTTTACCCTTGTTTTCTTAATTTGCTTCGAAACCGCAGCCTTCTCTTTGCCCACCGCACCATCAAGCTGAAAAAAGCATCGTTTTTATATGGTTTAAATCGAGCACATTTCATTTCCATGCAAACAAACATATGTACATATCTACAAACAGAAACAAATTGAGTGACTTGAAAACATTACAACTTCAAAAGGTATTCTAAATACAACGTGATGTCCAATTGTATTTAATATTAGGTTATGTTCACCTCTGGTTCATGTGCCTTCTCTTCTAATTCCACGCCTTGGGTACATTCCTTGAATAGAATATTCATGAAAAAAATTCAAATGTTAATCGTACTGGAAATTAAAATCTTTCATCGCACAGAGCACTTACACAAAAAGTAGTGTGAAATGATTAAGAACCGTATACGGTTTGTTGTTGCAACACTAATTGAACATTCATATGAACATACCTTCAAAAACAGTGTATGTGATTTAGTTATAATATACATTTCAGATTTCACCTGATAACCTTCCGAGATGACACATGTACTTGATCTGAGATCAGTGTAAAACATAATGTCGCCCTGAAAATAATTTTTATCTATTCTGCGTTAGGGAGGAAGTGTAACGTTAGAACCAATCAGAAAAGTTTGAAACAGTGCAAGGTCACATGCATTTCAGTCTCAAATAATATCCTTTGTAGGATTTACTTTCATTCTTGCAAGGGAACTGTTAAGTACGCATACCTCATGCTCGCGACATGTTGCAAAGGAGGAAGTGATTGTAGTCGAAGTCCCAACATCCCCCTATAATAACACAGTACTTGTTTTAGTACAGATTAAAACAGCGGAATGGATCTAAGACCATGATATGCAGATGATGGTATATTGTTACTCTCATCTGGTCTCTGCGGGGGCGTTGGGGCACGGTTGCAGCCCTCCGAGGAATTAGTTCGCCCTCATCTGGCTCCTCCCTCTGCGCTTGTACAGTTACTGCGGTAGTGCTGCTCAGACTGCTCCTATGTAAATGTAAAGGAGGCTTAAGTATGCCAGTCTGTGACCCAGAGTTCCCTTCCAGACCCCTTCCACCCAGGGTGTAGTTCCCGTAGGTTGCGCTGGCCATAGAAGGCTCACCTGCTTATCTTGAATGATGAGCTCTCCGTCCTGCTACTTCCGGCAGGGGCGCTTGTTTAACTAGGACCAAATTCCTTCACTGGTCCCTCTGTGTGGCTGTCAAGTCCAGCTGCGACTATTCCACTACTCTCCAGGTGAGTGTTTTTGTTGGTATAGTCCGTTTTGCTTTCAACCTGCTTTACGATGTTTGTTTCGTCTGTTCTGGCAATGTTGTGTCACGACCCTCTCCCAAAACCCCCTCTGGCAAACCCATTGGACAGGTGGAGTCAGGACTTGGGCCTCTAGAGTGTGGCATCCTCTTCAAAAGCCCTCATGGGGCCAGTCCTGGAGCTTATGGCGCCAGGCTCATAGACCATGAAAAACAGTGTGTTTGGTAACTACTTTATTTTATTGTCAGCCAACATGGAGGCATCCACATAGCTTGGTTCCTAAGAACCAAGCTATGCGGTCTAGTGTTTTGGGTGTGGCGCAGCCTAGGGACTACTTTACCTGGACTATTTTGTTGGGGCTATTTAAACCACACCCGAGCAAGACAACACGCTTCGCGTTACTTTGCAGCTTGCAACGTGACGCTCACTGTGTCTAGCTATTCCCTCGAACCTCAGAGAAGTGAAACCTGCAAGGAGACAAAAGGAACTTCATTAGCTGCATCTTCTTACCTGCAGTCTTCATCTTTAAACACTCGCAGCTACTGAGAACAGCTTCCTCAAATCTGCATGCCTCCTGGACAGAACGACCTGAAAGAGGAAGATAGAGGCAACATCAAAGAAAGCAGTAGAGACATTTACAAATTACGAACTGCTCAAAAGGCTTACCTGGCTGGTCGCCTATCGGCTGGCACCACTCCAGACATTCCACTCGCACTGAAGAACACTGCGACCTACAAGGAAGGAAAACACAGGTTAGCAAAGGCAAGACTTTGCAGCGCTGCGCATAGCGCTTACTTACGGCATCATAGCGCTATTAATGCGCAATCATTTACCAGCGGTGCTCAACCAAGCCAGTTTGCCACATGAAGCTCTGCATACCTAAGGGAGAAAAACAAAGAAAGAAAGGCATGCAGGATAGCAACAAAACTAAAGAACAGCAATAATACCTACCTGAACAATATCAAACGGGCCGGCGTCAGTGAAGTAACTGGACTGCACTCGCCCATGAAAGACAACGCGCCCCTGCAAAGAAGGCAGGACGGAGAGCACGCCTAATTCTACCACAAGGCAGAACCTTCCCTTCAGACCACATCAGGGCAAAGCTGAGAAACATACCAGCGAGTAACCCGGCTGGGTGGCGTCCCTGTGGATACCAGGGGAGCGTAACATGTTGTTCGTTCTTTCCTTAATGTCTCTCTTTTGCTCTTTCCCCGTGTAGGTGATGTTGCGATCCGGCAGCTGCGAAGATGACTATGGCAGCCGGAGCGAACAGGGAACGGGTTCACGGTGGCCCGGCAACAGGTGATTGACTTCTTAAGATACACGCATGGTCCCAATGCAGCGTGACCCCCTCCCCCCCCAGCTGATGAGTTTCAATTGTCTAACCTTGTCTTTCTGCTTCTTTACAGGGCCCGACTCTGTGGACGATGGGTGCGGCATTGGATGATCAGCGTGCGCCGGAATCAGGGTCGCTGGCTTCCAGAAGGTAAGTAAGCTGGTCCAAGCAGCGGTGAGAGTCACGTTGCATGAAGATGCAAAGTAATGAGAAGCATGGATGAGTGTGAGCGCTGGACATATATAGCCCTGGGCTGTTAAGCCACGCCTCGAGCAGCCTGGCTGGGAACACCCTGCACACCTAATACTAGATGCACGTGCGGAGTGGGCCTGGAAAATTCCCAATGGTCTGGTCTTCTTCATGGACAAAACCCACCTGGCTCCATGTTGTGCCCCATAAGGGGCTCCGGAGTGCCCCATATGAGGGCGGATGGGCAACAACTGTGTACCTGCCCGAGTGGCCATGACAGCACTCCCCCCTCAAGGCCCCTCTCAAGGATGGTCTTTCCTCTGTTCCCGATTTGGTTGGATGGTCACGCTGGAACCGCCTGATCCGTCACGGAGCGTGCATATGCTCCCTGGGTTCCCACGTTCGGTCTTGAGGTCCATAGCCTATCCAGTCTATAAGATAGTTAGGTCAAAATTGTACTATCTTGGAGTCCATGATATTTTTGACTTTGAATTCTGGTTCCCCCCCTATTATTCCGGTGGAGTATCAATCAGTGTACTCTGTTTCATTGGTTATATAAGGGAGACGTGAAACACAGGATGGATCCGCATGTGAGGTGGCAATTCTAACTTCACTGCAGCAGGATTAATCAGAGCCCTCATAGTGTAGGGTCCCAAGTATCGAGGCCGGAAGGCTTGTGGCCCTTTCAGAGGAATGTTTCTAGATGCCAATCAGACCTTGTCTCCGACTTGATTGTTTGGAGCATCCTTTCTGTGGCGATCTGCAAACTGCTTTTGTTTTTCTTTGGCTCTGGCCAGATGCTCTGCTGCTTCCTTAAAAACCTGGGTGATGGTTTTATGTAAAGTCTTTATAGCTGGCATTTCCAATGATTCAGATGGATCAAAGATGGATGTTCGTGGATGTCGTCTGTACACAATATAAAATGGAGTTTGCCCCATACTGGTGTGGATGGAGTTGTTGTACGCATATTCTCCTATCCAAAGTATGTCATTCCAGGCATTCTCGGTTTGTTGCAGCATATATCTTCTGTATTGCTCCAAATTCTGGTTGGTTCGTTCGGTCTGGCCATCGGTTTGGGGATGATGACTGGTGGATAGTTGAAGGTCGATTTTGGCAATTTTGCAGCATTTTCTCCAAAAGGTGGAGACCAACTGAGTCCCTCAATCAGATATTAGCACTGATGGAAATCCATGAAGCTGAACAATCTGTTCCAGAAATACGGTAGCCAGAGTAGATGCAGCAGGTAGAACTTTCAGAGGAATAAAATGGGCCATTTTAGAGAACAGATCTACGGTGACCAAAATGGTGGTGTATCCGTTGCAAGGGGCAAGATCTGTAATAAAATCCATTGACAACGTATGCCATGGCGCTGGGGGTACTGATAAAGGTCACAGTAGACCTGCAGGACTTTTTTTTTTAGATTTGTGTTGTGCGCAGACACCACAGGTTGCAGTGAATTGGGTAATGTCCTTTCCCTAAGTCGGCCACCAGTAATTCTTTTCTTATTTTAGCTAGGATTTGTTATTCTTGGGTGTCCTACTAAAGAATCGTGATAGTTGGCTAAGATTTGGTTCTGTATATTTTTATCTTGAAACGTACAGCCGTCCTTGAAAGTATGGCAAATTGTTCACGATGGTATGACTATCTCCCTTCGATAACCAGTCTTGTTGTGCTGTGTGATTCATAGAATGTCATAGGTTAGATTTTAAGTCGTCTAAAGAGGTTGCTGCCATCGTGTTTAGGATTCGTCCTTCCAGTAACTATGGCCACAGAGTCTGGTGTAATGAAGGCTCCTCTTTCTCGCTCATACGTGACTGGGTGTCTGCTTTGCCATTGCAAACCCCGGGTCTGTAGGTAATTACAAAATTGTATTCTGCGAAGAAGAGGGCCCAGCGGAGTTGGCATGAGGATTGTGCTTTGGGGGTGTTTAAGTATTGTAAGTTGCGATGATCTGTGATGATGGTAACAGTATGTCTAGCACCAAGAAGATAATGCTTCCATGCCCTGAATGCTGCCTTGATTGCTAGTAATTCTTTATCAGTAATGGCATAGTTTACTTCGGGGGCGGAGAATTTACGAGACCAGAATGCCACTGGGTGCAGCTGTCCTTTTTCGGGGTCTTGTTGTGACAGGACTGCTCCCATTGCTATTTTGGATGCATCGGTTTCAACCACATATGGTAGTTCTGGTTGAGGATGTTTTAAAATTGGTGCTGTGGTGGAAGCTTGCTTTAGTTTCCAGAAGGCTTCTTCTACCTCTGCAGACCAATGAAAATGTTTATTCTTCTGTAGCAAGGAGGTAATTGGATGGACAATCTGAGAGAATCTAGGACTAAACCAACAATAAAAGTTGGCGAATCAGAGCACACTCTGTACTCCCTTTGTGGATGTTGGTGAAAGCCAATGGAGAATGGTGTCTAATGTACGCATGTCCATGCACACGCCCCATGGTGGGAGATCAAAGCTGAGGAATTCTACCTCTGTCACATGAAAGAAACACTTCTCCAGTTTGACATATAACTGGTGTTGTCGAAGCCTCTTTAAAACTGCCTGAATATGACCGACGTGGTCTTCCTTGTTGGTTGAGTAGATGAGAATTTCATCAATATAGACAAGTGCCCAGACGTCCAATAGTTTGCGAAGTACGTAATTCATGAAGAATTGGAATGCCGCCTGGGCGTTACATAGCCCAAAGGGCATGACCTGGTATTCAAAAAGACCATATTTTGTATGAAAGGCAGTCTTCCGCTCGTCCCCTTTTTTGACTCTTACCAGATGAAAGGCCCCTCGCAAGTCTAGTTTTGTGTAAATCTGGGCGTGTTTGACTTGATCCAGTAGCTCGGGGACGAGTGGCAATGGATACCGTTTTTTTTACTGTGATCTGGTTAAGTGCCCTATAGTCAATGCAAGTTCTTAAGTCTCCCTCCTTTTTCTGCACAAAAAAGAGGGGCGATGAAGCAGGGGACTTGGATGGGCGGATGAAGCCGTTTGCCAGATACTGGTCTAAGTATGTTCTTAAAAGCTGGTTTTCCTGTTCCGTTAAGGCGTAGATTCAGCTACACGGAACATGGGCCCCAGGTACGAGATCGATTTGACAGTCGTACGGCCTGTGCGGTGGTAGGACATTTGCTTGCTCCTTTTGAAAAATGTCTTTGTAATCCAGATATTCGGGTGGTAATGAACTTGTGAGGCCCAGTACAGTTTTTTTTTTGCCTGCTCTTGAGTCAGTGAATCCTTTGTTGTAACGGGTGTCGGCACAGTCTTTTGGAAAGGCTAGAACTCTTTTACGCCAGTCAATCCTAGGGTTGTGGGTCTCCAGCCAAGGCATTCCCAATATCATCTGGAATTGAGGAGCGCCGATGAGATCAAAGGTGAGTTCTTCTTGGTGACCGTTCTGACACAAAAGTGTAACCAACTCGGTGTAGGGTCACTGGGCTGGATGATAGCTGAGATCCATCAACTGCTGTAAAGTATTCCGAGATTTGCTTCTGTCGGACAGGAAGGCCAATCCGGGTAGCTAGATCTTGGTCAATGTAATTGCCCACAGCTCCACTGTCAATATATGCCTCCAAGGCATGTAGTTTTGATGGTTGCTTGTGGTTTACCAAGAGCACAGGGATGTCTAGGTGTGAGGTGTGTGTTGGATCCTTTTTACCGCTCGACAAGTGGACCACTACGCTTGCCTGGCGTTTGAGTTTCCCGAGTCCCGTTGTTCTTCTTCTTTGCCTTTTGTCGGTTGCTCCTACTGTTTTTCTGGGTGGTTTCACTGGGCATTCTCAGAGAAAATTGCCTGTTATACTACAGTGTAAACAAAGTTGTTGCTGTCTCCTTTTCTCCCTTTCTGCCTTGGTGAGTGGACTCCGCAAACCCCCGATTTGCATAGGTTCAGACTGATCGTGTGGCATGCTTTGATTTTCACAAGATCGTACGTAGACCGACCACCCTTCTGCTCGGTCCATTTTCCGGTTATGTAATCTGTGATCGAGCTGCACTGTCAGGTCAATGTACTCTGCACAAGCACCTGGGGGATCTATTACTCTGGCTAAAACGTCCTTAAGCTCTCCTCGTAACTCTCGATAAGAGCGTAGTCCTCTTCTCCTCTGGCCAATTCGTCTGGGCTATAAGGCGATTGTAGGTGGAGATGTAGGTTAATAAGTCTTGGTTACCTTGCCGGAGTGACAACAGTTTGTTGTCCAAAGCGTGTCCTTGGGTATGTCTTGGAAACAGTTTCTCCATTTTGCGCTGAAAAGTCCCAAAATCCCGAAGTAAAGGATCATCTTGGTTGACCAGAGGTATTGACCAGTCATCCGCACTACCTCCCAAATATGAAAGAACAAATGCCACTCTAGATTGCTCGTTGGGGAATGCCCCATGTCTGCACAGAAAATGTAGGCGGCATTGGTTCATAAAAAGGGCATACTTATTTGGGTCGCCTGTGAAACGTTCAGGCGGGGCCAGGGGAACCGCCCCTGGAAGAACCACCTGTACTGGCGTTGACTGTGCAGGTGTAGCAGAAGGGGTTAATCCTGGTAGTGGGGTTTGGCCAGCTTGTGCTTGAAGCATGTGTCTTGCTAGTTCATCAGTTTGTTCACTAGGAGATCCCTTCTTAGGGCATTGGTTTCCTGTATTGAGGCATGAACCTCAGCCCGTAATTCACCCAGTAATTGGGCCAACTGGTCCAGTTTTCATTCCGCCCATGCAGAGATTCGAAGAGGCTTAGCATTCTGTTATGCTCACCTGGTCTCTTTGGGGGTGTTGGGGCACGGTTGCAGCCCTCCCAGGGATTAGTTTGCCCTCATCTGGCTCCTCCCTCTGCGCTTGTACAGTTACTGCGGTAGTGCTGCTCAAGACTGCTCCTATGTAAATGTAAAGGAGGTGTAAGTATGCCAGTCTGTGACCAGAGTTACCTTCCAGACCCCTTACACCCAGGGTGTAGTTCCCGTAGGTTGCGCTGCCCATAGAAGGCTCATGTGCTTATCTTGAACGATGAGCTCTCCGTCCTACTTCCGGCAGGGGCTCTTGTTTAAGTAGGAACAAGTTCCTTCACTGGTCCCTCTGTGTGGCTGTCCAGTCCAGCTGCGACTAAACCACTTCTCTCCAGGTGTGTGTTTTTGTTTGTATAGTCCGTTTTGATTTCAACCTGCTTTACGGTGTTTGGTTCGTCTGTTCCGGCTATGTGGTTTGTTCTTTCGTTAATGTCTCTCTTTTGCTCTTTCCCCGTGTAGGTGATGTTGCGACCCGGCAGCTGCGAAGATGATGGCAGCCGGAGGCAACAGGGAAAGAGTTCACGATGGCCGGCCCGGCAACAGGTGAGTGACTTCTGAGGATGTGTGAATGGTCCCAATGCGGCGCGACCCCCAGCTGCTGAGTTTCAATTGTCTAACCTTGTCTTTCTGCTTCTTTCAGGGCCCGACTCCGTGGACGATGAGCGCGGCGCCGGAATCAGGGTCGCTGGCTTCCAGAAGGTGAGTATGGAGTTGTGATGAGATGGTGATCGCTGGCTTCCAGAAGGTGAGTATGCAGATGCGGGGAGATGGTGATCGCTGGCTTCCAGAAGGTAAGTAAGCTGGTCCAAGCGGCGGTGAGCATCACATTGCATGAAGATGCAAAGTAACGCGAAGCATGGATCAGTGTGAGGGCGGGGCTTATATAGCACTGGGCTGTTTAGCCATGCCCTCGAGCAGCCTGGCTGGGCACGACCTGCCACACCTCATACTAGATGCACATGCTGAGTGGGCCTGGCACGTTCCCAATGATCTAATCTTCATTAGCCTGGCGCCAGGACAAAACCAGCCTGGGTCCATATTGTGCCCCATAAGGGGCTCTGGAGTGCCCCATACAAGGGCGGATGGGCAACAACTGTGTCTCTGCCCGAGTGGCCATGACATAGACACCCATACATGCCACTTAGTGTAAATAACCGATACCATGCATACACATTTTCTTTTTTTGGGGAATTCCAAGCATAACACATTCTTGTAATGGACAACTACAATATAATTACTTGATAGGCGAGTGAGCTTGATGTTTGCTCTGGAAAAGTAATTGATACAAAATGTTGCTCCTTCATTTTCAGTACATTGTCATAAAGTAGTACAGGAAAAGTTAAAGTAGTATTAGCTATGTGGGCAGATCCAATGCTCGAAAATATGCGGTAGGGCTCACCTTTGGGATACTAGGCGTGTCAGTGGTTTCGTCACTTGTGAGGGTCTGTGCTTACATCAGTGTCCTCTATGAAAAAATGGGATATGTCGAGCAACGGATTACGAAAACATGCGACTTTTAAAGGGCACTATGGCATTGTTTAATAATGGTCACAATTCACTGATTTATTAGAGGCTCCAGAAAGCGTGTACAGATGTAGTATAGAAAAGTGAAACATTTTAAAATTGAATAGAATCTGGTAACTATGGAAACTTTATTAAGACAAATTTCAAGTAAATATACACCAAAAGCTCTAATCCGTTCATGAAGTTACCTTTTCAATACACCACTTTAATTAAATCAAGAGATCATAGAGAATACCTATTTATGCAGACCATTGTCCTACATACCAACAAACATAACTAATTTATCATCCAGGACTCAACCTGAGGCAGCGTGTGCAAAAATTGAGTTGGAATTGCATTTGGAAGTAATTTACGAAAAATTCTGGGTCTACGCTTTTTTGTGTACTTGGATTGTTCGTACATATAGTTGGTAAAGTGCGTGCTGCAGATGCGGAATAGATTGGCCCTCACGTCATCAAAGACAGCCTGTGCTCTACTTTCAATCTCGTCCACTGGAAAACCACAATTTATGATCCATCCTTATTAAATTAATATCCTTTGGGAGTATGCAGGACTGTGCCCAGACTTTTGCATGGCTCGCAGGAGGGCAACCGTGAACGATACATGAAGGCATTCTTGAAAAATCTGAAAGATCTGTATAAAAGAAATAATGTATCCATGTGATTGAAGGAATTATAACACAGCTTTATTTGCAATATTTGTTCTACTCGAAGAAAGAAAACCTGTGTAACCTAGTCGAATGATAATAACATTCTTACAGAATTGATTGTTATACCAAAAATCGTAATGTTACTCGTCCGTTGAATGAACTTTCTAGCATCAAAAGAAAAAATGCTTGCAAACATTGACCACGAAAATGTCCATTCTATCACAATGCACAGTGATGCAATGTGCTATTTACCGAGATCAGAAAACTTGAAACATTAGACAATGGGGAAGTCTTTGAGATAAATGAACATTAAAATACTGGGTACATTAGGTGGAAATGGAAACTTTGAGATTAGCGATCGATGAATATAGAGAAGTAAATTGGTGACCTACCCGTACCTGTGCAAACAAACAAACTGATTTAGCAAGCAGGGTAGCAAGTAGCCATGTACCAGGTATCCGGGGAACAGGTAGCACAATGACGAGATTCCTTGTAGATCTCAGAGAGGTTCTCCTGTTCAATATCCAGGTGTTTATAAAGGATTAGACAAGTGGGTGTGTATCTGAATGTGTGACGTGTTTGTTGACATCCGCTCAGCCTCGATGGCATCGTTTCACATATGCCATACCCACCCATCCTGCCCCCTTGCAAGAGTGCACAGGAATCTGCTTGCTCGTACAGCTTATAGGGCAATAGGGCCAGGGTTGAAACACTAACGCAAAATGCTTGCGTTGGTCTTTTTTTGTTAAAGAGAAGTGTCCTTTTTTGGGCCATGTGTGCCAGTTTGATGATTTACTTCATTAACCGCCTAGTAGTATTGAATGCTGTTGATGAATATTTAATAATTTAAATGCACAATTTTCATCACCTTTTCATCAAAATACTCCCCTTTTGGTTAATATTAAAACGGTGCCCGAAAAGGAATGAATTGCGAATTTGAACTTTGTGCCATGTTTTCATCGGTGTCATAGACAATCTTATGGCCCAGTACGACCCTGGCCACAGGCATGAGGTGAGCGCAAAAGGCCTGGAACACTGCTGAAGGGAGAAAAACGTATGTGGATTTCAGGGGCGGGGTCTTGAAGAGGGGAGTCTAGAGAAACTGGTTCTGGGGAGGCCATGAGAACAATGGTCACTGTACAGAAGATCACTTTTGAAGTTTACATGGTGTTTGGTACTTTGGCCGTTCCCACCCAGTACTGGAGTGGGGTATAATGGAAGGGGGGGTGCGCAAAAGGACATAAACCATTCTTTCATGTCCCTCATAAACGAGTGAGCATGTTCTTGATCCACTGAAAAATTAAACCGACTATTCGTATAAGCTCATTAGTTTGTTGATGGCACAAACAAACTACACATTGTATACTTGAGTTTGCAGCACAGTGTGTGAAAATCCCCTGTACTGTCTGCTGTCACTGGGGAATTTGACGCAAATGGCTCAAACGACACAGGTGGGTATTACTCGTTGTACACAGAATCCAAGCCTCCCATAAAGCCACCATATAAACGAGTGGTAGTCCCCCAGTCCAGAGAAACGTACATATTGTAATTGAATAAACCTGCTAACTGTACCACCCTTACTTGAAAATGCATCCTAACTTCTATGGCATAGTTTCCCTTACAAAAGTTACTTTATGGATAAATGAACTTGGGCTTTGAAGTCTCAACACATTACAAAAGCAAACACCCATTCAATCCATAACGGTTGAAAGACACGTAAGCGATTAACACTCTGATTTCCAAAAAGCAAGAGAAATATATTCAATTTGCAGGCTACATTAATTTGTCAGTGATCGATCAAAATTAAGACAATGTAGGAGACAAACATGAAGTGTTAGTCGTCTCAGTGGTCAAAATGACATCACATCTAGACTACACTTACTCGTTACTTGGATTGCAAGGGCAAACTTTTGCGCCAGGTTCGTGCATAAGCACCATCATAATCCTCAACACGGACCTTGTGAGGCTCCTCAACACGGACCTTGTGAGGCAGGCTGCCTTGAAGTCATGCAGTGCGGTAATGCATAGCGGTGGTGTCTTCTTCTGATATGTAGGCCAAGCCTCCAGAGTTTTCTTGGCAGCAGCAGTTCTCCACCTTGGTTGGCATGACCTCGCAACGATTGCAGATTCACCAGGTGGAAACCTCTTCCATGCGACTAGGCTCAGGCTCCTGATCCGGTGATTCATCTTCCCAACTATCGTTCGATTTCCCCATCGTTCCCGCATCTTTCTCTGTCGATTACTTCCTCCTCAGAATACTCGGGCTCGTACTGGTAGGGCTGTATTGTTACCATTATACGACACATTTTTAAGTAAAAAGTAAGTAACAATTGAAATCGATAGTTCTGATGCTTGTTAATATGCTTATATTCACATGCTGTGCGTATAGTCTGACATCCAGCGGTCACTGCAGAACATTGCATCTTGTCTTTCGGGAATTGAAATGGGATGTCGACATGGGCATGCATGTAACACTATCCCTATTGTGACATGTAGTGTACCCAAAATCCCTCACGCGTTGAGGTCCCTCAGATTGTTTTTCTCCGCCCAGCATACTGGTCGCCTTAAGCATAGCTTGTTCATAGACATTGCAAATTGTTACATCGACCTTTGGTCGAATAGTTTATTATAATATTTAAGATCACCCTAACCGTCTTTCCTTTTGATGGCTGTTCCAAATCTCCGCTGAAAACTCAGCCGACCACGTGGCCGTGCCTTCCAGCTGGCCTACACAATAGGGAGAGCAGGGTTGGGTGGACATTTCTGTACTATCTGAGAATGCCTTTCCCTTTCTTCCCTCTTTCCTCTTTGGTCTTCGTCACTTTCCCTATCCTCAGCTATGGAGAGTACTCAATTTAGGTTTTGCCCCATTTGCAAGGGCAGATTTCCTTGGAGAGATGACCATCAACGGTATAACCGTTGCTTACCCCTCGATCATAACAAAGAAGGTTGTGTGGCTTGCAAGCTCCTCTGTCTCAAGGAGCGCTGTGTCAAGCAGTGGGCGGCCTACGGAATGTTGAAGGCAGAGTCCTCCTGCTGCTGCAACTGCCGAGTGCGACGAGGGCAATAGTGACAAGCATACCTCCGGCCCGGAGGTTGTTGACCTTTCGATGGAGCGCCCCGCTCCGCATCATCTGTCCCCGGCCCCGCCTGGCACGGCTCAGGCACTGCTATGGGGAATACACACCCTGCGACAAAGACCCACATTTGCAAATCACTAAACGCACAACCCACGGCCATTCTTCAACAAAGTCTAAGAAGACCACAGTGCCAACTGGCACACCGGAGGGTCCGCCGTGCCTGTTGACCATCTCGATCAACAGCCCTCCCCGCAGCCGCAGATGTCTAGCGACCGGGCACTCTTAACACAAAGGGGGCTACCAATATTCCAAGTTCCGTCGAGACGCATCGTAAGAAGGCGTCCGCCGACAAGACACCGTCTCTGCCGAAAAAGGCATCCGCCGGAGGAAAGCCCCCAGCAAAGTTATACTCTGCTCTTCAGAAAATTATACAACTGCAGGAGGATTTTGCCGAAAGCATCGCAAGAATTCTTTTGGCCGACGCTCACAAGCGACAGTCAAAGGATTCGCCGAGGCCTATTGAAAAGGCCAAGGATCCGTTGAAATCCAAAGATGGCCTAAGGGGAATACCGGAACCTGCCGCCAAGCCTAAGGAGAAGCACAGGGACACGCCACCTCTGTCGGTCCCCCGGGAAAGGCGTTTTCGGAAGGCGAAGGTCGTCTTTCTCGATGTTTGGCGGCAGAGGAGCATGTAGAGCCCTTTCCACCTCTGGACCCCTCTGGGTCTTCGGTTTGGACTGGGAAAAAAATTGAGAATTGTATGGAGAGGCTTGACAGGTTTGTTACCCTCTCAGAGCCATCCACCCCCAAAAGACCATGGAAAGAAAGCCTTTTGTACCCTGTGGCTAAATTTCCAAGACTCTTTGACCCCTCTCAGGAGGAAGATGTGTACACCTACGACCTCACTGAGGAGGAAGTTCCTGCAGACACTCAGGATGAGGATCATTTCATCGATCCTGAGGATATGCATGACCCCATAGAGGGTTGGGGGAAAACCCAGATATGGATGACCCTCAGCCCTGGCAGTCTCCACGCCCTTCACCAGATCCTGATGCCCTGTGTTTGGATTCCCCCCAGACTACTCCCACTAGAAGGCCCTCTCCGGTGGACGATCAAATGACGTTTAATGCCATGTTGCGCAAGGCAGCAGAACATTTCAAAATCGGCACCGATGAAGCTGTTCCTGAAGCTGACTTTGTGGAAGATGTTATTAAAGAGAGGCCGCCGGCTAGCCAGGCCATTCCTCTCCTAAACTGCATTAAAAAGCATCTGGCTCCCTTGTTAGCAACACCTGCACTCACAAGAGCAGTTAATCCGAGGATAGAAAAGCTTTTTCGGCCTTCCTACCTCTGATCCTTTTTAAATCAGAGGTCACTCCAGCCCAGACTCTCTGGTGGTGATCACTACAAGGAAAAGGGCAGGAGTTCCCCTGTCAACCGGCTAGGCACCCCCTGACAAAGAGTGTAAAAGGCTCTACGCCCTAGGAAAGAGGGTCACGGCAGCAGCATTTTCTACACGCATCGCTAACAATACCACCTTGTTAGCCAGCTATGCGGACGCTCAGAGGGCCTTGTTACAGGAAGGCCTGCAGGAGGTTTGTGAACCACTACAAACTCCTCTTCTGGCCACGTTAACCGAGGGTAGGCAAGTAAACCAAAGTATACTTAAGAACACTTTGGATTCCGCTGAGACAGCGGGTCGATCTTTGGCTAAGGGCACCCTCTTAAAAAGACCCGCGTGTCTAAGTCAGAGATGCAAGCGTCACTTATTAATAAACCCTTGGAAGAATCCAATCTATTTGAAAAAGTGGTCATCGAGGCACTCAAGACCGCAAAGAAAGAGCTTGACACCCTGAAAACGCTAGACCAAATTACACAAAGACCCTCCACAAAGCGAGGATCGGAGTCCAGACGCCTTTTTCGTGGCCAACGATTCCCTCAACACCAGTACACTTTTGGAAGCAATTGCTCCACTCCACAGAGAACCAGCGGATACACCACCCCATATCCCCAAAGGGGTCAGCGTCTTGGGAAAGGAAGGGGCCAGAACTCTACTCCCAGAGGCTCCCCTGCCTCAGGTTCAAAATGACCCGAAGATTCGGGTCCCCTCCCATGTCTCCCCGGTCGGGGCCGGTTAACATCATTCCTTCAGGCATGGGAGGGGATAACTACAGACCAGTGGGTGCTGGAGACTGTGTCCCATGGGTACTGTTTAGCGTTCAGGCGGTCCCAAATGTTCAGACTTTCACGCGCAAGACATCTGACACCAGACCATCTGCGTATCCTTCAGGAGGTAGACAAGAAAAAGGAGCCATAGAGGTCGTACCTCTTTCACAGGTAAATAAAGGTATTTATTCAGTGTACTTCCTTGTACCCAAAAAGGATCTCCCCATGTGCTCTGTATTAGTTCTGGGCCCAGCGAACAAATTTGTAAAGTCACAAAAGTTCTGCATGGTCACTCTGCAGGTAGTAATTCCACTGCTCTCTCACAGGGGAATTACATGGCAACACTGGACATGAAAGATGCATACTTTCATATTTCAATGTTGCCAGCGCACAGGAGATACCTCAGGTTCATGATACAAGACAGACACGATCAGTTCAAAGTACTACCCTTCGGCATAGCCTCCGCACCAAGGTTCTTTACAAAGGTACTAGCAGTGGCAGCAGCACACCTGCGCAGGCTGTCCATCCCGGTATATCCTTACCTCGACGACTGGCTCATAACAGGGGACTCTTACGAAACCTGTCTGTCAAATACCCAAAGAACGATAGATCTTTTATTCAGTCTGGGATTCTCCATCAAGAGAAGAAATCCAGCCTAGACCCCAGTCAGGTCAAACAGTTCCTAGGGGCTCTAATCGAACAAGGGACGGCCTTGTCGTCCCCTCCAACGAGAGGGTGCAAAACATCCTATTTCAACTCCCTCAATATGTATCCAGTCGAGAGGTGCCGGTGCGCAAGGCTATGGACTGTTAGGAATGAGGACCTCATGTATTTACTTGTTTCCTCACACACGCTTGTGCATGCGCCCAATGCAGGAGTGGCTCAACAGCGAGTGGTGTCAGGCCAGCAGACAGTTGGACGATCTAGTGGTTGTCTCGCCAGCCCTCGTTCTCTCGCTACGGTGGTGGTCGAGGGACAACCTCTTGAAGGGGAAATCCTTCACCACCCCCGAAGTGGAGGCTGCTCTAACTAAAGACTCATCTCTCACAGGGTGGTGCGCTCAGCTGCTTCAACAGACCGCGCACAGAGTTTGGCTGTCAGAAATAGCATCCAACCACATAAACCTGTTGGAACTATTAGCAGTATTTAAAGCACTGAAAGCTTTACAGACACAACTGCAGGGAAAGACGGTCCTGATCCTTACGGACAGCACCACGGCCATGTACTATCTGAACAAACAAGGGGCACTCACTCTCCAGGGCTGTCCAAACAGTACCAGAACATTTGGAAGTGGGCTCTCAAACACATGTTCCTGTTGTCACAACATGTTCCAGGGGAACTCAATCTTCTGGCAGATGTACTCGGCAGAGATTTCCCACTAACAATAGAGTACGAATGGCGATTACACGAAGACATCGTCGCCAACATTTTCGCAAAATGGGGTTTTCCAGAAATCGACTTGTTTGCAACTCTGGAGTACGCTCAACGCCAAGATTACGCCTCCAGGTACCCCCAGAACCGTTCCAAGGGGAATGGACTCTGGATAACATGGTCAGGGAAATTTGTTTACGCTCCCCACCCCCCCCCCCCCCCAACTCCCTTACTCAACAAGCTAGTGCACAAGAAGCACCAGGAACCAGTCAAGGGGCGGTTGGTGGCCCCCATGTGGGCCCACCAAACCTGGTTCGCTCATCTGATGGAGATGTCCCTATCTCCTCCAATGAAACTGCCTTGCCCGTACAACATGTCGCAAGACGAAGGGGAGACTATTAACCCATGCCCGCAGACCATTGAACTTAGCGGCATGGCTCCTGAAGTTATTGAGGGAGTTGCAGGTGCCCAAACTCTGAGATGTATGGACATACTCAGGGAGGCGAGAAAACCTAACACTTGATATTGCTATTCCAGTAAATGGAAGCGGGTTGTCATCTGGTGCAACTCTAAGAGCATCAACCCGATTGACTGCTCTCCCACATGCATTGTTCTGTACCTGACTCATTTACTTGACTCGGGCCTAGTTTTTACCTATCTAAAGGTTCACTTAGCTGCTCTTTCAGCCTACACTACTTCACAACAGACGGTGTTGTGGTGGAAGATACCAGTTATTAAGGCTTTCATGGAGGGAGTAAAGAGAATTTTCCCTCCCATTTCTAACCCGGCTCCTGGATGGGACCTAAACTTAGTGTTGACTAGACGTATGTGGTCTCCTTTCGAGCCCATGCATAGAGCAAGCCTTAAAGATCTCACCTACAAGACGGCCTTTTTAATAGCCATTACCTCCATTAGGAGAGTAAGTGAACTACAAGCGCTCTGTTTTAGACCCCTTTGTAACAGTTCACATAGATGAGGTGGTTCTGCGCACTCACCCTAGATTTGTGCCTAGATTCATTTCAAAGTTCCATGTGAACCAGTTCATAGAACTACCAATGTTTTTTCAAAACCCTTCAAACATGGGAGAAAGAAGCCTGCACACACTTGATTTATGCAGAGCAGTCATGTTTTACATGGAAAGAGCTCGACCATTAAGAAAGACAAATAGTTTTTTTTCCCCAATGGCAGCGGGTAGAGAAGGAGACCCTGTCTGCAAATCCACTATCTCTAGGTAGATTGTCAAATACATCACACTCTGTTACACTCTTGCTAAGAGTGAACTGCCCTTGAAGCCTAGAGCACATTCTATTCGAGGCACGGGGGCTTCCATAGCATTCATTGCAAATGTTTCCCCTTGTGTCATTTGCAAAGCAGCAACCTGGAGTTCTGTACACACCTTTACAAAACACTATTGCCTAGACACTCATTCTAGATCTGATTCTCAGGTGGGACAAGCAGTACTAAGATATCTTTTCACTACTGTTCCTTCTCACAACCCACCTCCAACTCTGGGTTCTGCTCGCTAGTCTATGCACAGCATGTGATTCTAAGCAGATTAACAAGCCTCAGAAGACATGCATTACTTACCGTAAAAGCATTTCTGATGATTGTATCTGCTTCGATTCACATGCGCCCGCCCTTCCTCCCCGCTCGGATGGAAGGAACCTAGGCGTCTTACTACCTTCTCTCTTTTCTGTACTCGCTCACGTTATTCAGAGGCTCCCTCATAGCAGAAAAAATACAATCTGAGGGACCTCGACGCGTGAGGGATTTTGGGTACATTACATGTCACAATAGGGATAGTGTTACAGGCACGCCCTTGTCGACGTCCCCTTTCGATTCTCAAAAGACAAGATGCCATACTCTGCGGTGACCACTGGATGTCGGACTATATACACAGCATGTGAATCTAATCAGATGCAATCATCAGAAATGCTTTTAGGGTAAGTAATGCAAGTCTTATTCTAGTGTAAGTATATGTTCATAGGGGCTTCGTACTATGAAGATGGCTGAACAGAGCAGAAACGAGTCACAGGCGATCCAAAAATAATACAGTGAAACGATTGAAAAAGCAACTCTGATGTTGTCTGATGAGAAGTGGTCTGTTTATACTTGTTGACGAAGGGGCTACTGGCCATTTCCATGGTAACGTCAATAGCTTGCGCACAGAGAATGTTGACACGAGACATGCATTGGTGTTCTGAAAAGCGATGTACGCGTCTAATGATGTCAGCTTCAGGGGCGGGCAATCTGTATTCTTGCTGCGAGCGCCCTTGAAGGTAATGCAATGCCTCAAAATAAGAATAGCACAAGATGGGCACACCTAACCCGTTGTTTTCGCATGTTTAAAAGTGAGAAAAACTAAGGTAAAATGCATAGGAACATTTTTTTAATATCGATTACAATATGCTTAAAAATACATGCCCGAACGATCGGAACAATACAATTTCTGAGCGCATTTCCCCTTTAAGCTTGAAAAGTGTGAAGGTATAAACATGTAGGGATAAAACATACATCGTAGTGAATTTACATCAGAAAAGTATTTCTCTGGAGAAAAAAAAACTCAAACTCGAGAACAAAATCATGAATGTAATTGATAACTAAATTGTTTTTATTTATAAAAGCAATTTGTCCAACAACACTCCATGTCTTACAACCTCATTTACAATTACCAAAATCGCACATATGATGGAGGCAAAGTTACCATAACTCCAAACATCTCATTTGTAAAGGTGGATTAGGTCATATTGTTCAGCCAAGTAATTTCTTGTAACAATGTAGCAAATGCTTTTAACAAGCCCATTAAATTGCTTGTTAGTAATCTCCATTTCAAACCGGTTGTTAGACTATGGGTAACTTGAATAATAATTAAAGATGCTGACTCTTGATGGTAAAGCCTTGAGGACACTACCACATTTAACAGTGACTTTTCTCCCCCCCCCCCTGATTTCTATTTCACAATCTATTGACAAGACACTGTTTGGCAACCTTCCATTTATATGCTGAAATGTAAGTGTGTGAAAACATTTGCCTTAATGCCACCCTTTTCCATTCTTGGGGTCATATTCACAGCGTTAACTGATATGCAGACATTTAGAGCCACGTTAAAATGTATACATTTTATTAAAAAAGCACTTTAGGTTTTTTTCCCCATCTTGGACCATAGTGCAAAACTAAGACTCAAACACCCCAAATTGTTCAAATTAACACAAATATTGGTAAAATAAAGCCACGTGATAAACAAAGTACATGCAAACACAACTAATATCTGTGTTATGTTCAATGAATAAAGCTACTTTAGGTGAGCCACTTTGGACTTTTGTACAAATATATTTGTTTAAAAAAAAATGTATTATCTTAGCATTCGGCTTAAAATAAACCTTTTTCCAGTGTCACTCTTTACAATGGTAACATGATCTCTCCCCTCCCGTTTTGAACAGTCATTTCGAAGTTAAGCTTCTCAATTTTAACACTATAGTCACTTTGGCAATCATTTTAGAATCCTTTAGATTAGTTATATTTGCTTTATCGATAATCTCCATTAATATTAAAATGTCCTTTAAATATTTTACTGAAATCAATGACACTCGCTTCCCCTGCATCAATCTAATCCACCATTGCGCCACGGATAATAAAACGTGTTCATTGATGAATTTGCCCAGTATTTACGTCCTGAGTTCCCTCAATACCGAACAGAGCAATACCAAGTGTGGCAAAGGATTCTATAGATTCTCTGCACTTGCATATTCTACGTGTCAGGTCAAGCCTGTTGTTTCTCGCTCTTACAATATTTTTCTTTTAGGGTAGAGGTTCAGACGAAAACGCATAAACTGTGAGCTATAATGTCTCTGGGAATTTAGCAGATATTTAGGTAGTGAATTATATCTGCGGGCTTCCGGAAACACCTACGTAAACAATCTGTACAATTGCCTCTGTTTTTGAGTCCATAGTTTGCGTTTGACTAAGACTGGGTTTGCAATCAAGATTCCATCTGATGTTTTTAGATTAAGTAGGATCGAACAGCAAATGTCCTTCCATTTCTTCAATATCCGTTCAAATCCTTTGGTAACTGCTCCTTATACCATTTTAAAACCTCGAGATGGATTTGGCAGTATGCATTTCCGATATAAGGCTAAGGTCTTCCATACTACCATTGCATTTATTTTATTTATTTTTTTATTTATTTACCATTTGTAGCGCGCGCCAAACCTGTAGGTATCTGGGCACTGGAGAGCAGGTGATGCACATTACAGGGTTACCACAGGCAACCAAAGAAAACAATGGCATAAATCATATTACACATATTTACAGACATAAGATATTTACATATGCATTTTTCCGTCAGTACTTAATCAGTAATATTTACATGTGCAACCTTATTAACATAGGTAGTATGCAAATGAAGTAGAGCAGATATATTCACAGGAGCATATTGCGCAGGATGAGACTGTGAGCATTAAGGCACAGAGGCTACACATTGGAGGTGAGGAACTAGGCTTTAAGTTTTCTGCGGAATGAGGTGTGGGATGGGTCAGATCTAATGTCTAGAGGTATCGTGTTCCAGCCTTTGGCTGCCACAACTGGGAAACTGCACCCCCCAACGTTTGTTCTTTTGAATTTCGGAACCGAGCGAAGGAATGCTGAAGCGGAACGTGTGGTCTTGATGCTTTCGGTTGGAGTTAGCAGGTTGGTAAGATATTTAGGAGCTATGTTGATGAGGCATGTGTGAGTGTTGCCATTGTTTTGAATTTGATCCGGTCCTGAACCGCTAGCCAACGCACTTTGCGTCTGATTTCAGAGATATGTTATTTTCTTGGTCTAGTGCTGTACGTAGGGCGTTGTTTTGAGTGGCCTGTAGTTTTTTATGCTGGTAGTCGCACTGCCAGCCAGGAGGATATTACAATAGTTGAGTTGCGACAGAATGAGGGCTCTTGCTAATGTTAGGCAGCTGTAGATAGTAGGGTCTGCAGGCATTAATTAGTTTGGTAGTGTATGCTGCAGATGAGATTATGGAATAAACTTGTCTTGAGAAAGTTAAGGAGGAATCCAAATACACACCCAGCATTTTAACTTCTTTTGAGACGGCAATGGTATTTCCATCTATAATGAAGTGTTTGTATTTGAGGTCAAGTTTATTTTAGGTGTGTTTGGGTGCCTACCAGGAGTAGCTCAGTTTTGTAGTCATTTTGGGCCATCCAAGATTGGATCAGCTGATAAATGTCGTTGAGGATGTTGGAGTCAGTGTTTTAGTCGTCAGTTAGGTGGATTAGAATTTGCTTATCGTCTGCATAGTATGTATAGCATACTCCACGTTCATTAATGTGTTTGAATAGCAACTTGGTGAATATGTTGTAAAGCGTTGGTGACTTGCAAGATCCTTGAGGAACCCCGCTGGGAATGGCAGCAGGGGTGGCGTTAGCTAGGTTTGAGAAAACTCTCATGGTACTCTGAGAGGAATGATTTTATCCAAGCAGTGGCATTGGGTGAGAAGTGTGCAGCACTGTCCAGGTGGTGGTATAGTATTTTATGATTTACTAGGTCAAATGCTGCCGAGAGTTCTAGGAGAAGTACTATGGCTAGAATTCTTCTGTCAGTTTATGGTGTCATTCGTTTTTTTAGGTCGAGGAGTGCCGTTTCTGTCCTGTGTCTAGGTCGGAAACCTGATTGGTGTAGGCCCAGGAGATTATTTTCCAGGTGTTCCTGAATCTGGAGGTTGACAGCGCGGTCAAGGATTTTCAATTGGAAGGGGGCCGTCGTAATGGGATGGTAATTAGTTGGGATGCTGGGATGAATGGATGTTTTTTTAGAAGAGGGAGGACCTAGGCTTCTTTCAGGTTCCGAGGGACTGTACCTTCTGAGAGAAAATTATTGATGAGAGAGGTGATGAATGGGGCGAGTTCTGTAGCACAATCTTTTATGATGGGGGCAGGTCATATGTCGCCTTGACACCTTGACGGATTTAGGCTGGAGATGATTTTGAGGACCTCAGTGGTGGAGACTGGCCTAAATTCGAAAGGAGTGGGTGTAGGTTCTCTCGTGATTGGTGGGTTGGTGTTAGTGGCTGGCAGTGTTAACTTGTCTTTTTTGTTTTGGAGCATAGCTATTTTTTCAAGAAATGTATGCTGTATGTTAGCACACCAGGTTTCATCTTTCTGGCAGGTATCGGGTGGGCTGGTGGGGGACTCAAGTTCCCTCCGGATGTTGAATAATTACTTACTGCTAGATTTGGCATTTGCTATGCACTCGTATGTAGCGTTTTTAACTAGCAGTATTGCTTGTTTGTATTTTTTAGCTGAGGATATGAATAGGTCCCTGTTGTTTTTAGAAGATGAGACTTTCCAGGTTGATTCAGCGGCACGTTTATTCAGCCTGAGATTCTTTAGGTCAGGTGTGAACCATGAGTTCAAGTGAGTTGACTGTTTTGGTTTGCAGAGTTTGAGTGGGGCAATTTTGTCAATGGCTTGGAGGATGGTGGTGTTGTAGAGATCTACCATGGCTGACTGGTTGACATGGGAGTAGGTACCTTCAGTGATGGGCCCTAATAGAGTGAGAAGGTTAGTGTGTTGGATGTTGCGTGTGTTTCTTGCAAGGGTAGCTGGGGTTAAGTGTTGAACAGTTTTGTGTTGGGTTTGTCTGGGGAAAGTGAATGTGATGCTGTTATGGTCTGACCAGGGGCACTGGGCACTGGGCATTAGCTATAATGCTAGTTGATACATTTAGATTGGCAAGCCAGCCTAGGATGCACCCTTTGTCATGGGTAGCTTGCTCAATACGTTGAGTGAGTCCAAGAACAGCCAATGTGTTTGGAATGGTCGTGGCATTGGGATCTAGGGCGTCATAGAGGCCAAGATTAAAGTCACCTAAAATGATGATTCGATTAGATGGTTTAGTGTTTTTTTAGAGTAGTAGAGATATATCCTCGTCAAAGGTTAGTAGTGCTCCAGGTGGTCGGTAAATGATGGTTTATAGTCATTGCATCTAATGCAAGACCATTAAATGCCTTATTTATTCTATGGGGGGGTTCCCCTCTAGCCCCCTTTTCTTTACCTTTAAAACCCATTATAATTCAAATAAAATATTTACCTTTAAAAAAAAAATGCATTCCATGCTTTTTTTTAATGCATTTTTTTCTATGGTAAGGCATTCGATGTTCTTGCATTCGATGCAATTACTAGATACCGTAAATGATGTGCATGGTGGTAGTTGCAGTAATGGGGTAGGGTAGTTTGATAGAGAGACGTTCCCCAGATGTGAAAGCTTGGTCATGTGATTCTCTGATGGAAGGGTTCGATTTAGCGATCAGGGCTACTCCACCTCCTTTGGTGGTGGTTCTATCTTTTCTGTAAATTATGTCTCCTTCTGGTATGGCTATTGAAAGTGCTGGGCCTGCAGCAGGGTGCAACCAAGTTTCTGACTCTAAGAGGTCAAGGTGGTTGGTAGTTATGAGGTCAGATACGTCGAGGGCATGTGCTAGGAGTGATCTGGCGTTGATGAGACCACCCTTGATGGTGGTTTTGCTGACGGTGGTAGTCCGACTGTCTTTAGGGATGTTGTATGATGGGGATTGGGTGGTGTGGCTCAATGTATCATTGGGCACAGTGGGATTGCTAAGCGTTGGAGTGATGTTAGTAAGGACAGGTAACAGTTTGTGTAGTAGGTTGTTGGTCCCATCTGCTAGGTTTGGGTTGTACAGTTAATTTTAGGCTAGGCATGATCACTTCGTGGCCAGGCATGTTCAATGCAGGGCTGGGCGCAGTCAGTTCAGGGCTAGGCGCAATCAATTCAGGGCTAGGCGCAATCAATTCAGGGCTAGGCGCAATCAATTTAGAGCGAGGCACAATCAATTCAGGGTTGCATACATCAAGTTTAAACCTAATTCCATCCGTATCACTTGGGTCAGTCCATCTCTGGGTAGGTTAAGGACTCTTTTCCAAAACAGGCCCTCTAAGAATAGCCACACATGCGCAGGCAATACGAAAAAAGACTTGGTTCTGTAAGTCAGGATTGGTACCACCTTCATACAATAAAAAGAGATTACTGGAGAGATGGAAAATCCACAGTACCTCTTTAATATTACTCTGCCTTGGGCTGATGGGTTCTTTGCCTTACTACGCAGGCTTAGTTTCCTACGGGCATCTCTCAAACTTGTGTTCAGACACATCCCCAGATATACAAAAGAGTTGACCTTAGTTAGCTTCTCAGTGTTCAGAAACCATGAATGTTTGCAAGTTTGGATCTTACTAATGGATTCCTACACCAAGATTCTGGACTTAGCCGTGTGGGTTTTCAGGCCATTTTGCAAAACATAATCCTGCAATCCATTTAGTTGCCTTTGCAGACCAATTGGTGTTTGGTCTATTAACACCAAAACGGCTGCATATAATAATCTGTCCAAAGTCACTTCGTCTATTTTAGGGGGGGGGGAGCGTCTCGCCTTCTGTAACGACTCATGTAAGTCAGAAATTAATAGATTAAAAAGTGCTGGGACAAGAGGACACCCTTGCTTCAGACCCTTCCAAGTTACTGTTTGGTCCAAAAGCACTCCCCTTGTATCCAAACTAACTCGCAGCGCGGTACTTGAATACAAGTCTCGTATTGCCTCTGCAATGTGCCTGTGGCAAACCCAGGAATTAAGTTTTGCCCAACGCCTAGTGCGATCTAAGTATCGAAGGGCTGAGCCAGGTCTATGAATGCTAAGTAAATTTTAGTCTGTTTTTTTCTTCTTGTCCGTGCTTTAAGTATGGTGATTCAGAATACATTCAGGGCTGTTCCTACTCCTTTTACAAAGCCTGACTGCATTGTGTCAAAATTGCCTATTGTCGTGCTTCAGTTTGAGAGTGCCTTCAGGACCAGAGTTGCAAAGATCTTTCCTGCTACATCTAAGATGGCGATTGGCCTGTCATTTCTTGGATCCGATCTATCGCCCTTTTTAAAGCTTGGAACCACCACAGAAGTTTTCTATGACAATGGTACTCTTCTAGTCTTTTTTACGTGGTCAAATAATTCCCACAAGAATGTCGCCCACAATGCAGGATCTTTTTTCAGCGCAAGTTTGTCATTCCATCCGGTCCTGGTGCCCATGAGTTGCATAATTTATTAATCAATTCCAGGATGTCGCCTTTGTCAGTATGAAATGATCATGCATCACACCTTGAGCTATCATCCCCCCTCTGTTTGTTCATTAGCTGCGAATAGTGAGTTAAAGTGTTCAACCCAAACTCCAGCAGCCACGTCGTTTTTGCTGGGATATCTCCCTCAATTTGTCCATTCAACAAATTGATCTTCCTTAAGTTTGTCTTCTCTCCATGCGGGATACCCCCTTTCTTCCGCTGGCGTTTAGGATGAGTGGGTGTTTTTAATTAAAATGCTGTTTTGGTCAAAGCAGTGGCTATTCAGATCACTGCATAGTATTATAAGTGGATCAGCCCACCGTTCAAGAGAACGGTCTACGAGGTCCATTACAGTGATTGTGAAGTGTTTGGCTCCAATCACCACTGTATTCCAATATAAATTGTATATGACCATCGATTTTTGAATTCTCAAGTTCTCTCCCTCAAATTGTGCTGTTAGAATCTGAATGTAAGAGTTGGGGTTCTGAATTGACATACCTTCATTTTGGTTTCATGTTTTAATGCTATTAATAGACCTGACCTAGGTCTACCTGTCATCAATTTCAAAGATGGATTCAAGTAAATAATGTACCCGTCTATTACAGGGGCTTTTCTCATCCAGGTCTCTTGAAGGCAGACAATGTCATAGCAATCGTAATCCATTTCTCTACTTCCAGACAGGTGCATGAATAGTCTAGTGTTCCAACTTCCCAGTACAAGATTGTTTGTTGTACTAGGTTGGCTCAGTTATGGTCTTGTTCTTTTTGTAGTCAACGCCTCAGCCAACCAATTCCAATTTTCTTCCTCCTTACTATGTTCTATTTTCTGTTTTCCTACTAGTCTTTCATTAGCCCCTCGAGTACCTTCCACTGTGGTAGTCATTGTGGTTACTTGTTTTTTTAGGTGCTCGGTTCTCAAGTCTTTTTTGCTTCAATGTACGAAAAGACATTGCAGGACGAAGGAAAGGTGGTGAGTTCACTCGGAGCTGTGGGTACGTGGATGCCTCTTGTACTTTTCCATCATTGGGTGTATTCTGATCTGCTTCTCTCCTAAGCAGTGCTTCATTTACCTCCATCGTTGGATCGCCTTCATTCTCGTCACTAGATTGGGAGCTAGTACTTGTGTTATTTTGTTGTTGAACGTATTACTGGCCTTCTGGGCAGTTTCCATCATCACTTTCTTCACAGTCTGACATTGTGTAAATAGAAATGTCCATGAAATCATCCACAGGGATGTTATTTTGGCTTGGTAGGAGTTGTCTAGCTTCTTGACATTTCTTTTGTTGGTTTGCTCAATTTCTTCTATTCTGTTTCAAAGTTTTTTTCCCTGCTGACAGACTTTTCTCAGCGCACCAGGAGTACCATGTTTAAAAAAAATAAAAGGAAGAGATTCATTTAATCTGGTGTTTTTTATGTTGTTGCATTTTTTCAAATCTATATTTTATTTTGCATTATTTTTACAGCTTGTATATTCTTTGTGTTTTTTTTTCTTCATCACTATTTGTTCGAATTGAACTACTACTCCTGTTTGACATTTCTGTTTTTTGTTGCAAATATTGAGTACTCTTTCACTAGATTGGGCATCTTTGATACTCGGGACCATTTTCTTTCTTTTGTTGGTAAATAGATACATTCAGTGCAAATGTCGGCCGGGCCCAATTCTTGATTTAGTAGTAGAGATAATTTGCTTCTCTTCTCCCTTTTCTCCTTTTGGTGCCTGGGCGTGGTTGTCAGTCTTTGACTTCATCTTCCATTTGTTTCCTTTATAATGGAGTCCAAGATACTATGCAATGTTTGTGAGTTGAGCAGCATTAATTTCAAGATTGTTTTGAATGGCTGTAATTCCTCTACAAACAACAACTTCGAGTGCATCATTGCCATCAAGGTTGTTTGGTCCTCAAGTTGATCATTGATGTTTTCATATAACTTCATGAATGGCGCCATAGTGATGGTTAAGCTGCTACAGTATTTGCATCAATAGTGGCTTTCATGCATGGAGTCACCTTCACGTTGTTCTCGGATGTAGACTGAGAATCAGAGAGGTCCGGACATCCTTCATTAGGGGAGGGCGTTTCCTCCTGTGAAGAGAATGAATGCAGGGTTTTAGTTGAGAGCCTTGCTCTTTTATTTTTCTTTGTGCAGTCTCCTCGGTAGCCTGTTACTACCATAAGATGTCAGTTCTGGTAATTTCTGGTTTTATAAGGTCTGTCAGACCAACCGGGCAGGGTACTTCCATATTCGCGACTAGTTTTGCAGGGATGCACTCCGGCTCTGTGGCTTTGCTGACAGCTGTCATTCTGGAGACTGTTTTCACCAGATCTTCCTCTGTAAGTATAGTGTTACTCGTGCTAACTCTGTTGTAATTATCGTGCTCGTTCATGTCCACTTTCTTACATCTCCACTGATCCTTATTGATGTTTAAAGAGGTATCGCCCTCGATCTGTGTCTCAAGGTCTATATTATTCGTACTTTCCAAGAGGTCGTTGTCTGGGACCTCATCAATTTCCATCCCCCCTTAGTTTCAGGTGAGAAGTTCCAGTTTGATTTTGTTTACGGTAAAAGGATCTTTGGCTTTTAAATGGCTCATTGGAAGTTGGTCCCGTTGGGTGCCTGATTGATTTGGTTGTAATGGGTCGACCCCCCCCTTCCTTTTGGTTGTAAATTTCCTTCACCCCCAAAGCTGCTCATCCTTGTGATTTTTCTGTGTGGTACCGACCATGTTGGCTTGTGTTCTTTAATGGGCTTTTGCCATGTGCCCAACGGGTGCTCTTTCACTTTGCATGCAGGGTCGTATGAGCAGTCCGTTCGCCGGTGAGGCTGAAGAACACATTTTACCTTCAATCCTAAATTGCGCCGGGGATTGCGTTGGTTCAGAGAAGACTGTTTTTCACCATTCGTTCCTCACGCATGAACCTTTCTCTGCCAACGGTTAGCGCCACCTTCTGACCCTCAATGTACTGTGCTGTACTAGCTGTTATCTTAACAGCAATGTCAAAAGGGACGATGGTAGGATTTGTCATGTACACGTCTTTCAACAGCAGCTTGAGAGCAGCCCTATACCACAATTGCAAGATATTGATGTCAGTGGGAATGGTGGGCTCACTCACCTCTTCGCTCAACTGACGCCCATGTCGTCGTTGTGCGGATTGTGTGGTTTCGGCCTCCTTCAGTACTTTGAGGTGTGTTTGCACATCATCCACCATTCTCGAGTTTTCGTGCTGATTTCCCAGGAGGTCATCCTGCCATTCAGCTTCTATTTTTGCTGGAAGTTCACTCGCTCACTGCCACCACCAGCTGCCACAGACAGCCAGTGACTGCTGAACCTCTGCAAACCTCTGCAAACGGTCCGCATTGGAGGTCAGGGTTTTGAGCAGCAGCACTTCCAATAGTAAGCACAGTGAACAGACTGAGAGGGTCTGCTAGTGACTGCTAAACCTCTGCAAACCTCCTTTGTGTTTTTAGTCAACTGAGTGCATGAAGTCTCGAGTAACTGAGGCTTGTTGCAAGATTCTTTGAATGTCATGCTGCAGCCAGGAACCCTTCTACCTGTTCTCAGCCCTGTATGCAATGACCTTACTTTCCATTGGACTATTGTGCATTTAATTAATCCATTAACTTGTTCTCCTGATACTGTTTAGTTCTTTCGACTTGGTTAGGTCTAGTGTCTAATTGAACTCCAGCAGTTCCTATGTTGTGGCACAGGCTGGCTATCTTAATACTGGTTCATGGGTTTTTCTCTTGTCCTCTTCGTCGGTTCCTTCTATTGAGGGCTCCTCATCACACACAGGAGTTCAATGTTGTTTGCTTGACACTTGCTCAGAAACCCTTCAAGCCCATGTCTGTTGGATCGAAAACTGGTTTCTTGGAAAAATGCTTTCTGGTTTTACATTTTTGTAAGCTTCATATAGTACTAATCTTAAACCAGCGATGCAATGTCAAACATCGCATCACCTTCAAAACAATGTGCATAACGCACAGGGCAATCAGTGGACAAGGAGCAGTATTCCTAAAAAAAAAGAAAACAATCTACAAACCAACAAGACTCCTCAGGTTAAGCAACGAAATCCGTCTGGAACCAAAACCATACCTTAAGAAAAAACTTGGAGGCACCTCCTTCTACCACTTAGCCGCAAAAACCTGGAACAACATCCCAAAAGAAATAAGAAACACCAAAGATCACCTAAAATTCAGGAAATTACTAAAAACCTGGCTCTTCAACACCACTGACACAAACTTTATACCGAAACAACGAAAACAAAAAAGAATTACTAAACTTAGGAGGACATTGACAACACCCAGAACCGACTAGAAACTCCCACCACAACTAGACGGGTAACGCCAAGTCAAATTAAACACAAGCGACACCCATTAAGACAGAATCAACAACCCCAGCCAATTCAAGCCAACTTCCTCATTCACCCATAATTGCTACCAAGTTCCACACTGTTATAGAGTTTCTATATGTCAGCAATCACCACACTCGAACTGAGTTGTAGACTTTAGCAGGTACAATGGCCGTATGAGTAGGAAAGGATGCCAGGTAAGGTTAATGTTTTATGAAGGAAGTTGATGGAAGGGGAGGTCAGATATGAACAAGACAGTGTGAATACCGGACAAGCCCAGATCAGGACAGAGGAGCAGAAATGCCCCCACAACCCACCTAGGGCTATTACGCAAACCCAGTGCCTCACTTCGGGACAGAAATGCCAACTAACCAATCCATTAACAATTTCTCCCTCTGCTTACACCTCTCAAACTCCAAGCCAAACAAAGCCACCACCCTACAGCACAACAAACCGCGCAAACTTCACTATATTGCAACAACAAAACAAAAACACACATAGACTTGCGCAACAGTACACAACGACTACCAGCCGCAAACACCCCAGGCCCAGCCAACGGACCCACCGGGCTGAGGCTGCCAACCGCACATCGCTGCTCTCGAACTTGTCCAGCTTCCTCCCACTAACTCACCCTCCCTTTCCCCTCTTTCAGAGCCGCCACAGCGCCAGGGGACCACTCCGGTGGTGATAGTGTGCGGTACAAATGTCCTTTAACATTAACACACAGTGTATGCTGCACAGTTAGAAAAACAAACAATTAAGGAAAACACTCCCCATAAAGCATAAAGTACATGCCAGTCATTTGAGGAAATCAAAATAAAAACTTGGGTCGGTCTGTGAATTGATTGCATACTCATGAACAAAGAATCGCATCAAACAAAAAAGTGAGGCCCTATTGGGTGTTGAGACACAAGTCTTCCTACATTTAACCGTTAACCCCCAGATACTGAAAGCGACTCATGGTGAAATGGTGGCACAGGCTTCAATTATCTCTTGGTCTTGTGAGTGTGCAGACTCCCAGCTTAGAATTTATAAAGAAGTGGAATGATGTCCTTGTGGGAATATGACCGGGTGTGGGAAGGGTGATTAACTGGCGGGGATGATTCTTAAGTGTTTCTGTATATTAAGACTTTCCTTCCCCTTGTGATGCCTTTGCCACACATATGCCACAGATCCTAGCATTTATGATTTTACTTTAAATCTGGTCAAACTCTGTTGAGGGTTTCCCTTTGTACAGTTGTGCCTCTGAGTGATCTGAAAGACGGGGCTAGTTTGCACTAGGAACTGCTGTGCTTGGTATTTTTTGATGCGCTGGTGGTTAGTGTGCTAAGGCCACCGGCCCACCATTTTGTGTACTGCATCAGTTTTAGTCAGACTGAACAATGAATCCCTTATGGGGGACCAGACATACATCAGGGGTAGAGGACATCCGTGCCTTGCCTGAGGTGTCTGAAGCCGTTGTATTAGTCGTCATGACCTGGAAATTGATCACCACGTGATACTCGGCAACTATGGCAATGGAAGACAGACTCACGATAGTACAGTGCAATACTTTGTTATACAGGATGTGGGACGTAAATGCCTGCATAGGTCTTTTTGAAAATATGGAGTTGAGCTTCTTAAGGGGCATAAGGGAAGCTGAACTGGGGTGGAGTGGGTTAATTGAGTTTTTGGATAAGGATGGGCTGCTGTCTGTTTTTCTGCAAGAAGCAAGCTACTTTAACAAAAAAAAAACTTAATTTTTATTTGCATTTGTGGTTCTACAAGCCGCAACAATAAAACACTATGCTCCAAAATAACACAACGTTCTCCCCGTCTCACCAAAAGCGTTGCCTGTGTTTCTGGATCGAACTGTGTCATAGATCTACAGGAACTCAAGTACACAATAGCAAAATATGATGAACTTCCAGGATTGTCTCTCCCTTGGTATAGCCACTTGTCTCATTCTATTCATTCGCCTTCCTAGAAGGCTAGGAGTGATCTCCCTCCCACCTAGCTACCAGGGGACCCCATTCCTCCCGATTGGATTCTATGTAGTCATTGAGCAATGCCGCCAGCTTCTCCATGAACATCATGTCAAACAACTTTATCTTATATTCCTCGTTTGTGGGCACCTCTCCACCCTTCCAATCCTTAGCTACCGCTAGCCTCCCTGCTCTACACATCGCCTCCCACATGCTGGAAAACCTATGCTCCTCCCTATCTTTTGCGGGGATACCCAAAAGCGAGGGTCCAAACTCAGCTGAACCCCTGTAATGTCTTCGATCCAACAGAGGAGTTCTGTCCAGAAAATGCATATCTTGGGGCATTCTCAGGGGCAAAGTGGGGAAGCCCCTGCAAACATTCTTGAGAATGTTTTAGGGGTCCCTGTGCTAGCCCTGTAGCATCTAGTAGTTATATTCCATCATGGATGTGAAAAGATTCCCATGGAAGGTCACCCTAAAGATCTTTGCCCAGTCTTCTCTTCAACGTTTGTATCCCTGACATAGTGGAAGCCACCAGGGTTTGTTAATCTTCGACAGAATACCACTCTGCATGGCTGAGGAATCAAAAACCTCAAATTTGGTCAGGTCCCTAGCAAGTGACCCACCCCACCTTAGATCTGTGAACATACCCATAATTCTTAAATAGTCAGACAAAATAGTTAGCACTATTATGTTTCCAAATATCCCAGAGTACCTGCAGAGTGGGATGCCCTCTAAGTTTCCCAGGAACATCTTCATGTGGGACCCAGAGAAAATCTCGTACCTTAAGTGGGAGTGTTTCCAAGTCCTCAAGGTACGTCCAAACAGTCCTCATAGCCTCCCTCATATGTTCCAACAGAGAACGCAATTGGGCGGCCTTATAATACAGGTAGAAATCGGGTAGCCTGGCAGAAAATAGAGTAGACTGGGGAGAATGTTCATTTTGATGGAGGTCATATGCCCAAACCAAGAAAGTATCAAAGGGCCCCAGCTCTTTAGATCGGTCTTAATTATATCCACCAAGGGATCGTAGTTTGCTTTTTCCAGTTACCTGAGCTCTCTTGTCAAGTAAACTTCCAAATAACGCAGCACATGCTTCTCCACCCTCCTACTGATAAATCTAGACTGAGAGTCCAAGATGGACCTACCAACACTGATTGGCATAATGCAGGACTTGTCCACATTGATGTTCATGAGGCTGCCAAACCTAGAAATGTGTGCCAACAGAGCAGGAGCGAGGAACCAACATAAGTGAGAGAGCTCAAGATATCATCAGCAAAGAGTGACAATTTAAACTCGACCTCCCCACCCAGGATGCCTTCGATCTCTGGGTTTGCTTTGATCAATACCGATAACTGCTTCATGGTGAGTGCATATAGAAGCAGAAAGAGAGGGCACCCCTGCATTGTCCCTCTCGATAACTCAAAGAATTCTGTGAGCGCACCATTAACTTGCACCATGGCTGTTGGACCTCTATACAAGGCCTCCACCCAGCCCAAGAAGTTAACCCTGAATCCTCAGGACGTGCACCATAAATGGCCATTCCAACCTAACAAAGGCTTTCTCAGAGTCTATGGAGATAAAGCATGCTTCAGAATCGGCAGCGATGCAGATAGTCTTCCTTATATTGGAATGCGTCCCTTCTTTATAGATATCTGCTATGATTGCTTCCATCATCCTGTTAGGCAGAGCATCACCTGCTAGTATCATGTTAAAACCTCTAACCAGATAAGGGACTGGAGTGATCGATATGTTTTATAGAATTTCATAGACCATCCATTGTTACCCGGTGCCGATCCCACCTTCATCTTCTTGATAGTCTGTCTGACTGCTTCCTGGTAATCAGCAGATCTAAACTTTAAGCTACCTCCCGTGCGATAGCGACGGTTAGCTGAGGAATGTGGCAATCTGCACAGGATCTCCCGCATATTCGGACTTATACAGAACTTCAAATTTGGCAAACTCCCTCCCTATGCTAGCTGAATCGTACTACATTGGCCCCTCTTCCGATTGAATTTCACTGATTGCTTTCCGTTTATTTTTCTTCTGTAGCCTCCATGCCAAAATCTTATCGGCTCTGTCCCCTTTTTTGTGGTATTTTTGCTTTTAGAAATAACCATTTCTTCTCTGTATCCTGGACAAGAATGGAGTTTAATTTTGTCTTATAGAGTGTTAGGGAGAATTCTCTGTATAGGCTAATTTCCCAAACCTAGTGAGTCCCCCAGCAGCTTTGCTGGATATTTGGGGTTTATTTTTTTCTCCTCCTAAGAGTGAGACTCTTTTTCTCCCACTCTTGGGCATGATTTGAGAATGTCCTTTGACTTTGTAATGTGTTTTATGGGCTATGGGGTCTTTTACTCCGTAGGGCTTCATATGTTTTTGGGATGTGTGTTACACAGCATCCTCAGTGCAGTAACACAGGGGTGTCATAGTGACCCCCAGACATAGACTCCATACCCTGGGACTGACTACTGTCTCCCAGGGCATGTAAAGTCACCATTGACTTGACTAGTCTTAAATTGTGAACAGAACCAATACAAAACATCATATTGTGGAAGTACTGGCAGGGGTAATTAGATTGCCTCTGAGTCTGTTTTTCGAGGGGGCACTGTGCAGTCCCCCCTCGTCGAGTTTCTGGCTGGTGGCAGTGGTTACCACGCGGAATATTCCTTAAGATTACTTACTATGGGATTTTCCCATTCATTTTAAACGCACCACTTTTTGGTGCAATGTTAAAGATACCGCCGGGTTATTTATTTAATATTTATTCCCGGTTGGGTCTTTTCGCCAGGACTCGGTTTTAAAAAGGCGTTTGTGTTCACCTTTGTAACTCCAACCCAAGTCGAGCCCTTTGTTACACTTTTTGGCGGGCTTCTACACAGAAGCCTCCAAAAGTGGTGCCACTCTGTCTGGGTCTACAGGATGTGTGGGAGGGGGGGGGGGGAATAGGCACCCTAGACTGAGTTGCCTCGGCAACTCAAGTCACACTCTTGTGTGATTGGCCCAGTGCTGAGCCGCCCGGCTCACCACTTAGCATGTTTGAGTGACAGCTGGGACTGGTGAATGGGGGTTTTCTGCATAAAAGCAGGGCTTTGGGGGGGGACTGGAACTTCAGAAGTCGCCACAGGACCTAAAGAATCTGAAGAGGGGGAAGCTGAGCCAACCTGCAACGACGACACCACTGGTGGAGCCCTGCTGAACCGACTCACCACTTCCCAACGACAGAGAAGATCTTCTTCCTGGAGAGTTTTCTTCCTTTGAACTGGTGGGGTTAACCAGTTCACCCTCTTTTCGCCTTCCTGGATCGTCTCATGGTCGAATCGCCCGTGCCAAGCAGCCCGGCGGCCGGATAGCCACGCTTCACCACTACCGCGAATAAAAGGGTAGTACCTTTTAACTGGGAAACTCCGCGGCTGGTTTCTTCCCTGGCAGTCCAACGACCTCCAGCTTTCCTCCATGTCGAGATCTTCTCTTCCCCTGGACGAAGCACTGACTTGCATCGGCTGCCAGGAACAACTGCCCCCGCTGGAGCTTTCTCACCATTTCAGGTACTGTGTCCCGCCTGGTCTCCCTTGCAACAGATTGTTCAAGGTGTCCCGTAAATCCTTGACTCTCTATCCTGGGGTGACCTGGGACCTGTTAACTAACTTTTCTGAACTGATCCAACTCCTTTTTGAACTATCTGCAAAGACTTTTAAAGTGTACTTCAACTGTGTGATCTTGGGCACATTCCGCCTTGCTCTCCAAGAGTGGGCCTGGCCTATGAACTTTTTGCTCTACAATAGACTCTGCCTTTCTTGACTTGCTGTGGTTATTTTAAAAGTGTTGGCATTGTGTGCTTTCCTAATTCTGCCTTTTCCCTCCCTTTTTAAATAATTATTGGAGTGCCATCTTGTTTATGCGCTCACCCCTGTATTGATAATAAGTGGTGTTCTTTTCCTAAGACTTGTCGAATAATTAATCAGGGAGGTGTATATATTTCTAGTGACTGTTTGAACTTGCTTGACATATTAGTGCCAGTGTATTTTTACAAGTGTGTTTTTAAATAAATAATTATATACTTTTATACCAAAGCTCTGGTCAGTGTTTGCTTGTGCTACTGTATTTTTGTACCTAATGTGTATACTCTATATACTGCCTAACTCTTCTTGAGAGAAGTCTGACTGCTCAGCCACAGCTACTGGGTAAATCTGGGTGGTACAGAGTGCCACCAATTGGGTTTACTGCCAACACCTGTAGTCTTAAACATTTTGCAGTGGTCCCTAAGGGAACTGCACAGGTTTCTGCCTAACATAGAGTTGAATCTTACTGACCTTAGTCGGCATGAGAGATGTGTCCTAGCACCCTCCAGGTTGTATTTCTTCTATTTTCTTCCTAAGGTGGTCCTACTGTTCCTTTCTTGCTTTTTTCTTCTGTGATCCAATTCTTATTAGAACCCCTTGTATCGTGGCCTTAAATTTCTCCCAGAGTGTCTGCACCGTAACCTCTCCATTATCATTATATGTGAAATCTGATATCTCTGTGAGAAGGGCCTGAATGAGTTCCCTGTCCTTAACCAGGAAGTCGTTGCACCGCTTGCCTCCCGAAGCGAAGGTCTCTGTCTAAGGTCATACCCCATAGTTCTCTTTACCAGGTCATGGTCAGACAACAGGATAGGGAGCACCTGAGATTCCCAAACCTGGCTTTTCAGGTCAGTATCCACCAGAATTAAGTTTATACTTGAATAAGAGTTATTTACTGCTAGAAGTACACGGAAGGCCGATTTTATTCCCCCCTGCCCCTCCCCTCATAACGTAAGAAGGCATCCGAGAGCCCCAGATCCCGATTTACCCTACCAAAGCGGTCAGAGTCATTTCCACTGGGTCAAGTGTGCACGTCCCCTCACAATCTATTACAATCTTGTACTGGGTAAAGCACCATGTTGAAATCACCCCCCCCCCCCCCCCACCCACCCCACTACTAGGTGACCTTCAACAGACAGGACAGGTTTATCCTTCACACCCTCCCAGATCTCCACTTGACCCGAGTTTGGCCTATAGAGGGAACCCACAGTGATGTTGCTATTTAAAATCCCTTTAATAAACACAAATCAACCATCCAGGTCTGATGGCACTTCTACTATTAAGCCCAGCCGGTCCAAGAAAAGTATTGCCAGCCCACCATTTTTGGCCTTCACAAGATGCCACGATAGCACCTCCCAGAAACCTTGACCTCAGGAGTGGCTCTTTACCCCTTTGCCAGTGGGTTTCCTGTAGTAGGAGGACATCTAGCCCAGCCCTTTGAAACTCCTGCATAATCATTGATCTTTTAGCTGGAGAGTTAAGACCTCTCAAATCGAGGGATCAAATCACTAAATCACAATCTCAGCCTATGACTTGTTATCATGCATGTTTTGCCCTGACACACCACCCGGAGGCCCCCCCCCCCCAAACGTTAAACATTCAACCGGAAATCACCTTGGGGCCAATAAGAACTGAAGATTGAAAACACTGGAAAAAACGGACAAAATATCACCCACACCGAACCCCCTCTCCCCCAAACTCCCACCACCCCCCCCTTCCCAATCCCCAGAGGATCCAACCCTGCGGACTGCCAACCACAGACCAGGATTAGATCACCAGTGGCTCCTCAGCAGGACAGACTCATAAAACTCAACATCTTCTGAGTCCCCGCTAGAAACCCCCACAGCAAGCTTGAACTTGCATAAACCCGCCCCCCCCCCTTTCCAACCTCCAGCCGCACACATAAATCCCTTTCATTATAGAAGAAGATCCCTGGATGGCTGCCCCCTGACCTCCGCCCCCCCACCCCCCCCGTTGCTCAAATGGGTTCTACACATCGTGGAACCAGAATCACGCCCCTTGCACCCTGAGGGAGGAGTGTTCAGTTTCTTGAATGTGCAAGATCCTGAGACCCACCGCCTGTGCCCACACCCTCTGACTTTAGTGTAACTCTGTTGTCCTCGCTAGAGCCCCTGCACAAAGTTTTGGTGCTTCCCTAAACTCGCCTATCGCTCCCTGTATGTATCTTTCGGAGCCAATTTGTATGTGTGGCCCTTTGTGTTCAAAACATCTAGGGAAGGGGAAGCCCCAGCGATATCTTATCCCTTTCTCAGTGAGCCATTTGGTGAGTGGGGAGCACATTCTCCTACTGGTGAGGGTGAAAGCGGAGATGTGACCTGAACTGTTCCGTAGTTGACTATGCCCGTCTTTCTGGCCTTTTCAAGGATCTTTGCCTTCCCCCCGTAATAATGAAAGTGAGCGTGGGTGGTCTTTGGGCACCTAGATCCTCCGCCCGCCTGGTGGGCTCGATCAATAGTGGGCTCGTCAGTGGTTTTATTGCAAAACAGGGTACGGAGCGCCTCCAGTATACATCTCTGTCCCTCTCGGTCTCCCTGTCTCTTTCTGGAAACACAAAGAAATGTATGTAAATTGTCATTCACTGTCCTCGAAGTCCTCCTATTCAAGGGAGATCTTGTCCTCCCTTCTTTCAAGCTCGGAGAGTCTCATATCTTTTTGGGTCTCTATAGTGTCGACGGAGGACTGGTTCACCTCCAGCTCTTGTATCCTGTCATCAATGGAGTCTATCCTCTGATCCATCTTGTCCAGCCTCTGAACTATATCCGCACGGATGCCCCTTATGTCTTCCACGAGTGCCGCCATGTCCTTCTTTGTGGACACCAGGTCAGCAGCAATAGCTGCACTTGGGGTAGCCCCCTCGAAGGTCTTGCGTATTACAGAACCCGTACATTTAAACTGTTGCAGGGAGTCTCTCCGAGTCATTCAGCCTAGAATATAGTCCTTCCTCCTCTCCAGTGCTTCACCCTTCACCCATAAAATGTGCTTTATAGACTCCCATAGCCTCGCTCTGTTCCACCTCCACACTCGGGGCCCTCTCCACAAATAGCACCGAACACCTCTTCCAGTAGGTTTTGAAAAAACTTTTCTAGTGTCAGAGAGCGCTAGAACAAAGGGGCCCCAGCGAGGACCAGCTATCCTCGGGACAAATGAGCCCACGGGCTCACTAATCCTGGTCTTCCTTATTTAACAAAACACCCTAACATACCCATGGTTGTTGGCCCCCACACCCAGCAGGAGGCCCCTTATGCACCAGGGTCCCTACTCCTCACACAGGCAGTCTATACCAAAGGTTCCTCTTGTGGGTATGGCCCAATGGACACTGCCCCACCCATTCCTATGTCTCCACCCAAGGTGCCAGAAGCGGTGCTGTCAATGTCTATCTCTGCTGCTCCCTGGGTCTTATTCCAAAGCCCCCAAGCGGGAAGAGACCCTTGAATGGGGCTACTCATTAGCCCAAGGCAGCTCTCCTGCACCTCTCTGCTGGGTCCTGCCTTGGCCATGTACTCGCAGCCAGGAGAGCGGAAGAGAAGCAAGGCTGCACACTGCGTAGATGACTACTCCCTCCTCTCAACAGGACCTGGGCTCTGCGCCCGCTCCCAGCCCACAAAGCACACTCTCCCAGGCAAACATTTTGCAGAGCAAGGCCCAACAGGGAACAGCTATGACGCTAGTTCCCTGTATCTGGCAGGTGCACCGCTTCTGTAACAGCAGTGCCTCCTCAGAGGCCCACAGCTTTTTCAGTATCTGAACAGTGGAATCCCGCAATTTATGGCACTGCTGCCACCACCTTCAACACTGGGAAGATGCTTCCCCACCATGGCCTTCCCTCTGCAGGGTTACATAAGCTCCTGATGGAGCTTCCCCTTTGGATCAAGGTGGTCAGCACGAGCTGGAGGGGCTGCCAAACCGTCCAGCTCCAGGACCAAACCGCCAATTAGGTCCAAACTTGGACCAGTGATGCTTCACTACTATTGGAACCTCATCGGGGCATCCGTTCCACCATCGCAGGGGCTGGCTCAGATCCACTTTTTCGGCCTGCGGAATCAGGAGCTGAAGCATCTAGGCCGCCATCCGCAGCACACCCCCTGACTGCTTTTAATAAATGTTTGCCTGTTCGCTTACTGAAATCTAAAACTACTGCCTTTTCATCACTTGGAAGTGGATGGGACTAATCAGGTGTTTCCTTAATTGAATAGCATTACATTTCACTGCTGAAGAGGTTGGTAAAAGACCTTATAACCATGCCATTGCAACCCTCTGTTTTACCAGCAGTAATATTCCAACCAATCTTTGGTAGCTTAGTGGAAGGTGACTTATAAATCCCAGGATCTGTCATGATTAGGGGCCATGCCAGAATGGGGGCCTCATCTACCTTGCAGGAAAGGGGAGGCTGGACTGCCCTGATGCGCCTTTGGCGCTGTCATCTAGCATGCACCCAGTGATTTAAGGCATGCTTTTACTATCAGCAAGCCCCTTCCTAGATGGCTGCGTTATTCGCAACCACCTACTTCCCCAAGATGGCCACAGGATGCTCCATTGGCCTTGAGCAGGTGGCTTGCGCTAGTCTCCCAGGAAGCCTCCCTATTTAAACCACGCTCCGGGAGATTTTCTCTGCCTAAGCGTTTTACTGTATTCACGGCAGAACACTTACCGTGAGCTCTGGTCCCCTTGATCTCTCCCCAAAGCCAACGCCCAGCCCCAGTACATGGATACATACCTTACTTGCAACATCCAGACCACTGCCGACTCCGGATCCTCAAGCTTCTGTCCACGTGAGTTTGTCGCTGCAACAGATGAAGAGAAAGAGAGCGTTACGAGGCCATCCAAGCAAGTCAGTTTGCAGCTTAACCAACTGGTAGGTGTTATGTACGCCTTACGTCCCGCGAGCGCAGTGACGTAAGGTGCCTGAAAATAAAGAGCCCGCCCCGCCATGAGTGAGGCAGTTCTGGGCAAGACTCTCACTACGTGTGCGTATGTGTTTGCTCTCCCCAAGCTGGGCCTCATACATTCGCTCTTCTGCCGGCGCACCGGCAAGAGCGAATCCAACACTGGCGACGAGGGATGGACTAATCGGGCATCACGTGTGTAAGCCGCACAGCAGCCTACAAGCCCTCGACACGACACATTTTTGGAAACACGGTGGGGGGTCCAACCCCCACCTGAAAAAGATAAAAAAATATTTGTTTTAAATATATTTTTTTCTCCTTTTCCTGCTATCCGCTACCGTATCTCCTAATACAACGCCAAGACATCCTGAACTGCCAAACAATACACGCTCTGGACAGTTGTGAATCTGGAGCCCACCCACAGGGCCATCATCAGGCCAGGATGGCGACACTGCACCGAATACAACAGAGGAGAGCCATTGGGTACCTTGACACCTGATCAACGAAAGGATCACGAAGGTGAGGAGTATTCACCAAATACACACACGATAACTCTGACAACCCCAGTATCAGAACAACATGGCTACTGGCCTATCCACACCCAGACCCGGCACTCCGGCGAGAATTGCAGCATCACTATCACCCGCAACACCATCACCTCAACCGCATAGTGGAACGACAATGGCTTTTGGACCTTATGACCCCTACACCGACCCATCATCGGTGGGCTCCAGCTGGCTATTGTGGATGCAGAAGTTAGAAATGGTGATGGACTGCAAAGACATCACAATGCCCAGGAAAATGAAGTCGCACCTTCTGCTCAATGTGGGTGATGACGTCCTGCTCATTTTCAACTCACTGGTAATCGGAGATGGTTCGGACATTTACCAACTGTCCAAAGACGCCCTCACAGCCCATTTCATGCCACAACTAAACCCGGACTGAGACTTTCATATTCTGCACCACCATTCAGATGGAGGAAGAAACACTCAACGCTTACCACACGAGACTCAGAAAGCTTGCACTCTTGTGTGAATTCGACAACGTCGAGAACGAGATAAGACACCAAATCATCAATGGCATGCACTCTGAGAAACTACGCAGGATGGTGTTGAGCGAAAAGGGCATTTCCCTAGCCAGGATCCGCGAGGGCAGCACACATGAAGCTTCTGCAGTGTGGTGTTCAACTGATGACGGCGACAATAGCCCAGCTCGCCAACAGCCGAGAGAAGACCTCAATGAGACAAACCGCTCATCTCGGTGGCAGTCAAGAATTCCAGGGTCTACAGAATATGGATGGTCCGGAGGCGTGCGTCATGGATAAAGAAATTGCCCAGAACAAGGAACCACGTGCGGAGCGTGTGGCTGGAAGGACCACTATGCGAGAGTCTGTAGATCGTCGGGGCAACCATAATGCCCTCAACCACAACAGGACAAAGGAATCCCCTAGAAAAAGAAACGGGCCAACGCCCGCCGCATCGAAACTGACAACTCATCAACTGACGAAGCAGGTGATGATGATGGGGACATGACGAAAGAGGCAGAAAGCAGACAAATGAGAAGGGGGAGAAAAGTATACCTGGTCTTGGCACTTGAACACAGAGGCGTGGAGTCGGTAAAGAGGCAAAGAAGATGAAAATGCCTAGTGGCCATACAGGGCCAAGAGACGCAAATGAGAATTGACACTGGGGCATCAGTAAATGTCATGCCGGCAACAATGTTCCAAAAACTACATCCCCACCCAGGCCTAAAACCAACAGACACACTGGTATGTGTCTACGGGTGCAAGACCCCACTACCAGTGGAGGGCCGTTTCAGAACAACACTCAGCAGAGGCGACCGAGTCCTACCGTCAAAGGTATACGTAGTCAACGCAGCCATCGAAAGCCTACTAAGTGGGGATGCAGCAGAAGACCTGGGACTCATCCGTTTCATCTGTGACATAACAGACCAGACGGAGATCACCAACCTTCTCGAGAAGCACCCAGGCCGCCTCAAAGGCATCGGATGCCTGAAAGGTAAACTTATAAAGCTCCAAATTGACAAATAAGTACCACCCGAGCAGTACATCACAGAAGGACCCCATTCCGCATGAGGGACCAAGTCGAAAAGGAGCTGCAAGAACTTGAAAAAGCAGGAATCCTATCATAGAGGAGGTAACTGGACCGACACTGTGGGTGCAAAGCGCTTTATAAATAAATCAATCAAATCAATCTACCGGGAAAAGTATGAATTCAAGAAGGAAGAGATCACGTTTTTCTGATACGTGTTTAACGGCGCGGGGGTATCAGCCGACCCACAAAAGGTTGCAGACAACAAGGAAGCCTCTCCCCCAACGACACCATTGGAAGTACGCAGCTTTTTGGGAATGGCGATATACTGCGGGAGGTTCATCCCCAACCTGGCAAAAATGTCCGAGCCGCTGAGAGCTCTCTCAAAATCCAACATGAAATGTGCCTGGAGCCCGGACTGCCAGGAGGCAGGAGCGGATCAAAACGTCCCTCTCAGCCGAGACAACTATGGCCTACTATGACCTCACACTATCAAAAGAACTATACGTCGACGCCAGCCCCGTCGACCTCAGGGCCATCCTCGTTCAAGTTGCTTGGACAGGAGAGACAAGGCCAATTGCCTACGTGTCCCGCGCCCTGACCCCAGCTGACAATACTCACACATAGAGAAAGAAGCTATTGCAGTGTTGTGCCATTTCCACATATATCTCTATGGGCGGAAGTTCAGGGACTACACGGACCACAAGCCCCTGATCCCCATATTCACAGGATCTTCCTCACCCCCCCCACCCCCCAGCCAGAATAGGGAAGTGGCTGCTACACCTGCAGCAATACGAGTTTGAGTTGACCTACCAACCAGGAACCAGCAACCCTGCAGACTTCCTATCCAGGCAGCCGAGGGCAGCCACCACAGGGGAAGTGAATGTGGCAGAAGAAACCGAGTAGCTCATTTGGCAGGTCGTGCACACTATGAAACCCAAAGCGGTCGGCATAGAGGACATCATAGAAGCCACCCAAACTGACCCATGCTGTGACCTAATCAAAGACTCCATATCAGGCGAGTGGAAATCTTTCCTCCCAAAATGTACACAACCGCACAACCGAAGCCAGAAACTTCCTCACGGGCATGTTCCCGATACGACAAGACCTGTCAGTCACCAGTGAAGGACTAATCCTGAGACGGGCACGGATCGTGATCCCCAACAGTCTACAGGACAGAATCATAGCGTTTGCCGACGAGGGCCACCAAGGGATGGTCCGGACCAAAGCCAGAATCCGCCATCGAGTGTGGTTCCCACACATCAACACCAAGGTCGAACAACTCATAACAGCCTGCCTCCCCTGCCAGATCACAAGTGCACCGCTGAACTCTGAACCCATTCGGTCGGCAGAGCGGGGGTCATCAAGATGGGACACAATCAGCATCGACTTTTGCGCAGTCCAGGAAGGAACGTATCTGCTAGTAGCCATCGATGACCATTCAAGATACCCAGAAGTGGAGTTTGTGTCATCCACAGCAGCAGTAGTGGTGATACTGGCCTTCGAAAAGATGTTTGCCACCCATGGCCTGCCACGACGCATAAAAAGTGATAACGGACTACCATTCCAAAGTACATCATGTATGGAACAGTCATAAACTCATCCATTCCACACCATCTGAGCAGGGGCGCAGACAACTGACAGCAGTCGCACTCAATGCAGGAGAATAACTGCCAATGAACGCATGAGCATCAAGAGGCCTGCAAGGAACTTGGCACACCAAATCGGTGACCAGGTGCTGGTGGTGCACAACCCCACGAATACCAAGCTCGAGACACAGTATGACCTGTTCCCCTGGACTGTAACCCGAAAACAGGGAACAATGGTGACGGCAGCATGAGGGCACCGCCAAATTACCAGGAATGCCTTGTGGTTCAAGAGGGTGCCACGACACAAGTGGACTGATGGGGACCAGCAGCCCTCGGAAGAAGCGGATCCACTGCTGGAGGATGAGAACCACCGACCCGAGGAAGAGTCGACCTTGAGGCATGAGACAGACGATCCACCGGATGGACCGGAGGAGGCATCCCCAAATGGAGAAGGTGAGCCACCACGGGACACCGGTCCGGTGACGGCTCCTACATGAGGGCATTATGCCTTAAGAACAGCACTCGGAGCCCCGGAAAGGTTAAAAGTGCACAGTAGAGTTAAACTGGTCATTTTGTTAACACTGTTTCATAGAGATTGTGTGTGAGTGTGAGTGAGAGAGAGAGCGAGCGAGAGAGAGCACACTTGCAGCTCACAGCAAGTGCAGGAGATGATAATCAATGATGATTTCTGCTGCAAGGGCTTCTGGTAGATGTAGTTATCAGGTATCAAGGAAAAAGCCCACGCCCAATCCCACAATGGAGAAAGTGGGGGAGTAGACTGCCTCCCTGATGACGTGTAAGAGCACAGAAAACGGTCGGAGGAGAACACCAGTGGCTGAGAAGGTTGTGCAGGGAACTGGAGTGCGCCCCTCTCCTTGTTTTGCCATATATATTACATGGCCACGGTAGTAGTTATGGTTAAGTCGGTGTTTCCATAGGAATAGCACTTTTTGGGCGGCTTATAACTTCGCTCTCCCTCGACGAATCCTCACCAAGCTTTGCAAAAAAAGTATTTGGGTCACTCTGAATTTTTTTGCAAAGTTTGGGGAGGATTCGTCTAGGGGGGATCCCCAAACTTTTTTTTTTCCCCATAGACATAATGGGAAAAAACTTTGCTCACGCCTACAGCCCAAACCGCTGGACGGATTTACACCAAATTTGCGGCAGGAGCGGCGGCTTGGTCCTGAAAGCGTGCATTGTAAATCCGTCCAGTAGTTTTTAAATAAATGACAAAAATGTAAGTGAAAAAAATTAGTGTTATCTGTGTTCGCTTCGCGGACACACTTCCCTGTTCGCTCCGCGGACAGGACGGTGATTGGGCAAGCAGCTTGCGTGATGTCCGCGGACATCTGACGTGCTCTCTCATTGGATGCGGTGAAAGCGTGCAGTGCGTCTGGCTTCAGAGATGCCCGCCATCTTTGTTCCTCGCATGAGAGGCTTTGTCAGCAGGAGCGGGATCTACCGCCTGCACAGTAAGTCTTTTGTGTCTCTCCTGTTCCTCCCACCCCCGCTCATGCCCCGTGTGTCCTTCTTGTCCCCCCCACCCCTACTCATGCTCCGTGTCTCCCCTGTTCCTCCAGCCCCCCGCTCACGCCATCGGCACACAGTGGCCAGCGGAGGGCCGAGGAGCGGGATCTGCCACCTGCACACGAACGCCGTGTGTCTCTCTCCCTCCCCCCACCCCCCGCTCATGCCCCGTGTGGCTCTCTCCCTCCCCCCACCCCCGCTCATGCCCCGTGTGTCTCTCCCCTTCCCCCACCCCCCGCTCATGCCCCGTGTGTGTCTCCCCCTCCCGCCCACCCCCGCTCATGCCCCGTGTGTCTCTCCCCCTCCCGCCCAACTCCCGCTCATGTCCCGTGTGTCGCTCCCTCCCTTCCACCCCCGCTCATGCCCCGTGTCTCTCTCCCCTTCCCCCCACACCCCGCTCATGCCTCATGTGTCTCTCTCCCTCCCCCCCACCACCGCACATGCCCCGGGTGTCTCTCCCCCTCCCGCCCACCCCCCGCTCATACCCCCTGTCTCTCTCCCTCCCCCCCACCCCTGCTCATGCCCTGTGTCTCTCCCCCTCCCGCCCACCCCCGCTCATGCCCTGTGTCTCTCCCCCTCCCGCCCACCCCCGCTCATGCCCCGTGTCTCCCCCTCCCGCCCACCCCCCGCTCATGCCCCGTGTGCCTCTCCCTCCCCCCCACCCCCGCTCATGCCCCGTGTGTCTCTCCCCCTCCCCCCACCCCCGCCCCGTGTCTCTCCCCCTACCGAAATGCCCGTGTGTCTCTCCCCATCCGGCCCACCCCCCCGCTCATGCCCCGTGTGTCTCTCTGCCTCCCGCCCAACCCCGCTCATGCCCCGTGTGTCTCCCCCTCCTGCCCACCCCCGTTCATGCCCCGTGTCTCTCTCCCTCCCCCCACCCCCGTTCATGTCCCGTGTCTCTTTCCCTCCCCCCCACCCCCGCTCATGCCCCGTGTCTCTTTCCCTCCCCCCCACCCCCGCTCATGCCCCGTGTCTCTCCCCCTCCCGCTCATGCCCCGTGTCTCTCTCCCCCCTAACCCACACTCATGCCCCGTGTGTCTCTCCCTCCCACCCCCTCTCATTACCCCGTGTCTCTCCCCCTCCCGCCCACCCCCCGCTTATGCCCCGTGTGTCTATCCCTCCTGCCGCCCACCCCCCGCTCATGTCCCATGTCTCTATCCCTCCCCCTGCTCATGCCCCGTGTCTCTATCCCTCCCGCCGCCCACCCCCCGCTCATGCCCCGTGTCTCCCTACTGTCCCCCCCACCCCCCGCTCATGCCCTGTCTCTCTCCACTTCCCCCCTACCCCCCGCTCATGCCCCGTGTCGCCCCTGTTCCCCCCTACCCCCCGCTCATGGCCTGTCTACCCTGTTACCCCCCACCACCCGCTCATGCCCCGTGTCTCCCTTGTGTTACCCACCCCCCGCTCATGCCCCTTGTCTCCCTCCTTTCCCCCCTCCCCTGCTCATGGCCGGTTTGTCTCTCCCCTCCCCCCATCCCCGCTCATGCCCCGTGTGTCTCTCCCCTCCCCCACCCCTGCTCATGCCCTGTGTGTCTCTCCCCTACCCCCACCCCACGCTCATGCCCCGTGTCTCTCCCCTTCCCCCCACCCCCGCTCATGCCCCGTGTCTCTCCCCTTCCCCCCACCCCCGCTCATGCCGCCAGGCTCTCTCCCCTTCCCCCCACCCCCCGCTCATGCCCTGTGTGTCTCTCCCCTTCCCCCACCCCCCGCTCATGCCCCTTGTCTCGCACCTTTCCCCCTACCCCCCGTTCATGCCCCATGTCTCTCCCCTTCCCCCAACCCCGCTCATGCCCCGTGTCTCTCTCCCCTTCCCCCCACCCCCTGCTCATGCCCCGTGTGTCTCTCCCCTCCCTCCACCCCCGCTCATGCCCTGTCTCTCTCCCCTACCCCCCACCCATGCCCCGTGTCTCATCTTCCCCCCACACCCACCCATGCCCTGTCTCTCTCCCCTTCCCCCCACCCCCGCTCATGCCCCGTGTCTCTCTCCCCTTCCCCCCACCCACCGCTCATGCCCCTTGTCTCTCTCCCCTTCCCCCACCCCCCGCTCATGCCGTGTGTCTCTCCCCTCCCCCCACCCCCTGCTCATGCCGTGTCTCCCTCCTTTCCCCCACCCCCCGGTCATGCCCCTTGTGTGCGCCCTGTTCCCCCACCCCCCGCTCATGCCCCGTGTGTGCGCCCTGTTCCCCCACCCCTGCTCATGCCCCGTGTGCGCCCTGTTCCCCCACCCCGCTCATGCCCCGTGTCTCCCTTGTGTTCCCCCCACCCCCCACTCATGCCCTGTCTCCATCGTGTACCCCCTCACCCCCCGCTCATGCCCTGTGTGTCTCCTATTGCCCCCCACCCACCGCTCATGCCCCGTGTCTCCTGTTGCCCCCACGCCCCCGCTCATGCCCCGTGTGTCTCCCCTTCCCCCACCACCGCTCATGCACCGTGTGTCTCTCCCCTTCCCCCCACCCCCCACTCATGCCCTGTGTGTCTCCCCTTCCCCCACCCCCCGCTCATGCCCCTTGTCTCGCTCCTTTCCCCCCACCCCCCGTTCATGCCCCATGTCTCTCCCCTTCCCCCCAACCCCGCTCATGCCCCGTGTCTCTCTCCCCTTCCCCCCACCCCCCGCTCATGCCCCGTGTCTCTCCCCTCCCTCCACCCCCGCTCATGCCCTGTGTCTCTCTCCCCTACCCCCCACCCATGCCCCGTGTCATCTTCCCCCCACACCCACCCATGCCCTGTGTCTCTCCCCTTCCCCCCACCCCTGCTCATGCCCTGTGTCTCTCTCCCCTTCCCCCCACCCCCGCTCATGCCCCATGTGTCTCTACCCTTACCCTCCACCCCCCGCTCATGCCCCGTGTCTCTCCCCTTCCCCCACCCCCTGCTCATGCCCTGTGTCTCCCTCCTTTCCCCCACCCACTGCTCAAGCCCCGTGTGTCTCTCCCCTTCCCCCCACCCCCGCTCATGCCCCGTGTGTGTGCCCTGTTCCCCCCCACCCCTGCTCATGCCCCGTGTGTGCCCTGTTCCCCCCACCCCTGCTCATGCCCCATGTCTCCCTTGTGTTCCTCCCACCCCCCGCTCATGCCCCGTGTCTCCTTCGTGTACCCCCTCACCCCCCGCTCATGCCCCGTGTGTCTCCTGTTGCCACCACCCCCGCTCATGCCCCGTGTCTCCCTTGTGTTCCACCCAACCCCCACTCATGCCCCGTGTCTCCCTCGTGTTCCCCCCACCCCCCACTCATGCCCTGTCTCCATCGTGTACCCCCTCACACCCCGCTCCTGCCGTGTGTCTCCTGTTGCCCCCACCCCCGCTCCTGCCGTGTGTCTCCTGTTGCCCCCACCCCCGCTCATGCCCCGTGTCTCCCTCGTGTTCCCCCCACCCCCGCTCATGCCCCGTGTGTCTCTCCCCTTCCCCCACCCCCGCTCATGCCCCGTGTGTCTCTCCCCTTCCCCCCACCCCCCGCTCATGGCCCGTGTCTCTCTCCCCTTCCCCCCACCCCCCGCTCATGCCCCGTGTCTCTCTCCCCTTCCCCCCACCCCCGCTCATGCCCCGTGTCTCTCTCCCCTTCCTCCTACCCCCCGCTCATGCCCCGTGTGCCTCTCCCCTTCCCCCCCACCCCCTGCTCATGCCCCGTGTCTCTCCCCTTCCCCCCCACCCCCCGCTCATGCCCTGTGGGTCTCCCCTGTTCCCCCACCCCCGCTCATGCCCCGTGTGTGCGCCCTGTTCCCCCCCCACCCCCGCTCATGCCCTGTGTGCCCTGTTCCCTCCCACCCCCGCTCATGACCCGTGTGTGCCCTGTTCCCCCCACCCCTGCTCATGCCCTGTGTCTCCCTCGTGTTCCCCCAACCCCCACTCATGCCTCGTTCTCCCTCGTGTACCCCCTTGCCCCCCGCTCAAGCCCTGTGTCTCCTGTTCCCCCCACCCCCCGCTCATGCCTTGTCTCCATCGTGTTCCCCCCACCCCCGCTCTTGCCCAGTGTTTGCCTCGTGTTACCCCCACCCCCTGCTCATGACCCGTGTCTCCCTTGTGTTCCCCCCACCCCCCGCTCATGCCCCTTGTCTCTCTCCCCCCCCCGCTCGTGTCCTGTGTGCCCTGTACCCCCCCCGCTCATGCCCCGTGTCTCCCTCGTGTTTCACCCCACCCCCCGCTCATACCCCATGTTTCCCTCATGTTCCTCCCCACCTGCTGCTCATGCCCCGTGTCTCTCTCGTGTTCCCCCACCACCGCTCATGCCCCGTGTTTCCTTCCTTTTTCCCCCCACCCCCTGCTCATGCCCCGTTTGTACCCTGTTCCCTCTCACCGCCCCGCTCATGCCCATGTGTCTCCCCTGTTCTCCCCCACCCCCCGCTCGTGCCCTGTTGTGTTCTTTATACACCCCGCCTTCCCTTTCCATGGTGGCCATCTTGGTAAAAGATTTTCCTTCCTACACCGGGACGCCTGCAGCGTCCCAGGGTAGGAATGAAAATCTTGTTGTTTTTTTTTGCCACCCGGCATTCCCACTTTGAGGACATAAGATGTTAGTGGTCTTCATCTATTGAAAAGGATGTTATGGTGACGTTGCACTAATAAAAACCTTTAAAATTTAGTTAAAAAAAATGTTACAGGGACGTTATGGTTATGTTGCACTAATAAAAACCTATGAAATTCAGTGAAAAAACGTTGTTAAAAGGACGTTATGGTTAAGTTGTGCTACTAGAAAACCTAGGAAATTCAGTGAAAAAACTTTGTTAGAGGGACGTTATGGTTAAGTTGCGCTACTAAAAACCTATGAAATTCAGTGAAAAAACTTTGTCAAAGGGACGTTATGGTTCCAAGTAAAACCCAAAAACCCTTGAAATTCGCCAGTTATGGTAAGCTAAGCAACCATAACTTGCGCCACCACCGTGCACTGCTAAGACTAAAACCCAGGACATCAAAGATGACATCACACATGTCATTGATGACATCACTGATGACATCACATGTCTGGCTCACTCTTATTTCTTTTGCTGACATATCTAGGCCACATGGTTTTCTTCAGTAACAGTCGGGAACTAAAAAAATTATTTTATTTGTAGACTTATCCTTCAAGTAGGTTCTTACAGTAATTCCCTTAGAGTCCAGTCACATCATATGAAACATATACATACGGGAAGACACAAGCTTGAAAGACAGCAATCCTTTTTGTGCATAAAGATGATCAATAGACTTATGAGCACTTTCTGATAGTTCTGTTTTTTGTTTATGGCTGTCCTTTCCCTGTATATGGTCATATTTGTATACATTGTACTCGCACTACTTTCCTTAGGGTCCAATCACATCAAGTGATACATATACCTAAGGTAAATAGCAGCTTTGAAACAGAGCAATCATTTATTTGCATGAAAATAATCAGTTAAATTATGAATTGTTTCTGCTACTACTTGTGCTTTTTTGCTAACTTCACTTTCCCTGTATATACCTATATTGGTATGTGTTCTTGTGTCTGTGTTTTGTCTATAGTAATGCAATTATGTAATACATGTGTTTTATTAGCTACTTATTACATATTTCACAGTACACAAAAATCTATTAAGAAAACAATTATCATTTCATTATTCAACATATTAACATTACGAATATTATACCTTCATCTTGTACACTGCACACAATGTTATGTTTCTGTATGAGTAGGTTAGTATACTAGATAGAACCCCATAATAGAATGCCATTTATATCAATGCATCGTTCAATGCACTAATTAGGGTATGCTATTTATTGCAATGATCCTTGACACTTGTTTCGCAACATTATAATAAGAATCCCTTGTACACATATTTCATGAAATGTACATACACATGTGATATCAGTGATGTCATCAATGACATTTGTGATGTCATCTTTGATGTCCTGGGTGTTAGTCTTAGCAGTGCACGGTGGTGGCGTGAGTTATGGTTGCTTAGCTTACCATAACTGGCGAATTTCAAGGGTTTTTCGGTTTTACTTGGAACCATAACGTCTTTTTGACAACGTTTTTTCACTGAATTTCATAGGTTTTTAGTAGCGCAACTTAACCATAACGTCCCTTTAACAAAGTTTTTTCACTGAATATATATATATATATATGTATATATATATCTCTCCACTATATATATCTCCACTTGGGGCCTCATACGTTCTCTCTTCTGCCTGCGCACCGGCAAGAGAGAATCCAAAGTAGGATAAAGATCACAGTTGCATGAACCACTGCAAAGCAATAGCAGCAAGCAATTCCAATTTGCAAAGTACAGTGAATGACATATCAGCAAGCTGAAAGGCAAAAGGCCAAGGAACATTTAAAAGACAAGCTACAGCAGCAAGCAGGGATAAAAGGAAAGCAGTCACAGAGCTAATAATCAACCACCAAGTCATCGGGCCCTGTAATCGAAGGCCCCAAGCTCGAGAAGTAGCACAGACACAGCGAAAAGGCAAAGAAGCGCGTCCACTCATGGTGCGAGTCACACCATTCATCGGTCTCCCACAAAGAAAGTAAAGTGGTTGATGCAGACACGACTCAGATTTGTTGGAGGAGTGGAGGTGGGGTTAGTTTTTCATTACTATGGGTGCCCCACGAGAGGAGGGGAGACTCAAATGCTCCAGCTATTCTGGAAGGCTGTGGCGGGTACGGCTATGGCCTCAATGCCACATGTGGTCCAGGCAACAGTTACACTAGGAGGTTCTTGCACCAAGGCAGCTTTGTTGGGTCAATACCACAAATAAAGACTGGAGGGTTATTTAATGACCCACAAGGAATAATCCCCCTGAAAGAACATTCCAAAATGTATACACCGAATTCCTGTGGGTCAAGCATTGTGAACCCATCTGTAGTCGGATCAGTATAAATGTCAGAAAGAAAACCATCAATCTTCTTTTATCAGTAAAAAAAAGAGAATTTAATACATCATTCCATTTGAATAAATCACAATAATATTTATAAAAAAAAACATTCATAATGCTATATACCCAGTGAATATACCAATGGTGTTAAAGCAAAAGGTGGTTCCTATTTTCACCACCAATTGGGCTTCTGATTAGAACCGTTTGGCATCTCATACACCTTCATATATCCTGACATGTTTCGCTCCCTTACATACTCATTCAAAACAGTAGAGTTGGAGTTTCATCAGGGGAACACCACCTCAAATATTCACATAGTTGATACAAGTCTGTAATGGATACATGGTAACAGCATCAACATTATCTCTAAACTTATTTTGTGTCATATAAATTGACATTTCGAGTTGCAAATAACTCTTCTGTGGCCTTTTGTTGGGTCTCCTGCCCTTGAGCTTGACTCTTACAAAGCTGACCACAGCACTGATGACTGTTGAGGCGTCTGCGTCGAGAGGCTCCATCGGGGCAGTTCCGTCCACGATGGACTGGTCGTTCTTCCTGGAATCAAGGGCGGATTTCTTCCAGTTCATGAGGTTGATCTTTGATGAGGAGGATCGGCCATCGGCTCCATTCCAAAGGGGGCCGGGAAACTTGGGGTGCAAATTTAGTCACTGACAAGGCTGACCTGTTGGTCTTGCACGAGGCAAGCCAGGATTGATACCTCACCTGACCTCGACCTGCAGCGAGAATCCTCTTGTAGGCACCCCAGTACAGTAAAACAATGGAGAGGCTGGTTTTGACCCAGGGACCCTAGCAAAGCTGCTCCAGTCTTACGATTGCACAAAGTCGAAAGGGCACTGCCCTTCAATGTGGCTATCTTGGATGCCATTGGGATGCTGTGGCAGGTACTGTGTCCCACGCCAGCCATTGATACCAAGCTGACAAAGAAATATAAGCCAGCCAGGGGGGAACTTCCCTTCCTGTCTGCTCATCCCACCCCATAAGGTTTGGTGTTCCAAATTGCCACGATTAGCTCACGACCAGCTACGTCCACCTCCAATTTGCCAACGAATAGTCTAAACAGATCGATGCTTTTGCCAAAAAATGCATCGAGGAGAATGGCTCTGAATGCAATTAATGGCAGTTGTGTCTTTGGTAAGTACTGGCATGTACTTTCGAGGACGACAGTTGAGGCGGAAGACCCTCTCTCAACATGGGAGGCGATGGATGGTTTCTTGGACATGATAAATGATGGAAGGAGGTGTCTTGCCAGGCCCTTCAGGTAGGTCTAACACCTGATTGTGTAGGCCGTGCCATGGGAATGTCTACGGTGCTTAGGAGGGCGTCATACCTCCACAGCTCTGGATTTTCTCTGAATTTGGAGGCCAAGCTCTTGGGCATGGCACCTGACGGCGAGCACCTTTATGGGCCAAAGGACTATGAATCTTTGGAGCAATTAAGAGGCAAAATTGGCTGCAAAATCCTTGGGTCTTGCAGTGCAGCAGCCCGCCAAGCAGTCCTACTCTTCCAGAGGCAGGGGCTATAGGCTATAAGGGAGTATGTTCCCTTCAGGAGGAAAGAGCAGGTAGCACAAGCCAAGCATGGCCACAGGTGTTTCTTGTGTCCTAGATAGGGCACCGGGTTCTCTAAGTGCCAGTCTGCTTTAGCGGCAGTGCTGGGGGCAGCAGTGCCCGTTAAGCCAGTATGAGTTCTTCCCACACGTTTCCCCAGTTGGAGGGAGGGTCCTCTGAGCACTGCGACAGGTGGAAAGAGATGACCTCTGATACCTGGGCCTTGCAGCTCATCAGATGGGGATATTACCTCCCCTCCTTTAAAAAGATCACCAGCAGACCACCAGTTGCTCCTCAGCAACTGGAACAGGAGCTCCTGGTTTTAAAGGGTGCAGTGGAAGAGGTGCTACTGGAAGAGAGAGGGTTGGGATGCTACTCTTGTTATTTTCTAGTACTCAAGAAAGGCAGAGGTTTCTGTCCCATTGTGGATATCGGGACCTTGAATAAGTTCCTGTGGAAGTACAAGTTCAGAATAGTGATTTAGGAAACTCTTTATGCTCTACAAATTGAGGACTGGTTGGTGTCGCTGGACCTTCAGGATGCCTATTTCCATATGCTGATCCATTTAAAGCACAGGTGGTTCCTGAGATTCGTCACTGGGTAAACAGACTACCAGTTTTGAGTCCTCACTTTTGGCATAGCCTCTGTGGCCAGGTTCTTCAACAAGCTGATGGCTGTAGTAAGGGTTCACCTCTGGAGATCTGGTGTCCATGTATTCCCTTACCCGGATGACTGGTTGATTTGATTAAGGTCTACAGAGCTGGTATCGACACAGCTTGAGGGCACCTGCTCCCTGCTTCAGATTCTGGACTTTTGCCTGAATTTCCAGAAGTCCCAAGTCACACCAACACAGAAGGAGCAGTCCTGGACACCCGAGCAGGGAAGGTTTTTAACATAGAGGAAAGAGTTACTAGGGTTGGGCAGATGATTACTGTGTTTCAGAATCACGATGACTTGCTTCATTCCTCAGTCTCTTATGCCTCATGGCCTCCTGTATTTTTCTGGTGCCAGAGTGCATGCTGAGGATGCAGTCTGTTCAATGGCTTTTGAGGGGTCGATTGTCCCAGTACTTGGACAACATGAAGGACGTCCTGAGGGTGTCGAAGTTGGTGGCCAACTACCTCTCATGGTTGGCCAGCAGGGTGAGCATGATGGTGGGGGGGGAACCCTTTTGGCCACTGTGGCCCCAGCGCAAGGGGTCATGGATGTGTCACATAAGGGCTGGGGTGCTCACTGCAGGGATCTGTTTTTTGTCGCCAGTGGAGCACCGTTGGCACACCAACAAGCCGGAGCTGGAAGCAATCAGGCTAGCCCCGATGACTTTCGCACCCTCACTCAGGGGAAGCATGTCCTGATTCTGATGCACAACACACTGGCCATGCCCTGTGTGTCTCTCCCCGAAGGGGGTGCGATTTCTGTCGCCGTCACCATAACCAGTAAACGGGGACCCTATAAACTCAGACAACAAGCCGAGAAAGAAAACAATTACTTTATTATCACACAAGCATTCGCGAATGGGCCGCAAGTTCGCACGTCTCGCAAAGCAAGTCGTCGAAGTGCCGCCCCGCATTGTACATCGTGGCTTTATTTATACATTTCCAGTCAGATAGCAATACATTGCTGCACGTAGCACATATCCGCTCCGAACCGCTTCTCTCCAGTTGGGATAGGCCCTCACAACGACCCTTGCACATCTGTTATTATGGTTTCCTGTTATCTACATTCTTTCGGCCTTGTTCGTGAGAGAACTGCTTTGCAAGTAGTTTCGTTAGATTTATGCTCCTTCCTGATTAGACAAAACAACCCTTCCTTAGCTGGGTCAGCAGATTTTTCCCCCAGCCCTGACATTTGCACCATATCTGCACAGCCACGTACTTCGTGTAGTGCTGAGCTTTCTTTCAGGCCTGACTGTAAGTTTGTCCTGAGAATAGCCATTCCATTCATTATACATATAACATACTATATTAGCACCATGTGTGAGTACTAAATATACATATATGTAGATGTATACCTTCAATCCACCCTTTGCTCACACATGTGTATACGAAAATGAGGCCGAAATGGGCATCTTATGTTACAGTGTTGAACAATTCGATATGCTCGAGACCTCCCATGTCTGGAGGTACATCCACTCGGTGAAAGGGTTCAGGTTTTAGGGCGTTAAACATAGTTGTGCTCAGTGACGCCCAATTTGTCAGGCAACATGATAAGCACGCTGGGAGACACTGTATACAAAGGCATATACCAATTATTATTGCTAATAGAACAAAGAGAGGGGTCAGCAATTTCCATCCTAAATCCTTAAGTATGGCCATCCACCAACTGTCACCGGAACCCTCCTCCTGATGGATACTATCAGCTACTCTATGTAATTTATTCACACCCTCTAGGATACCTGTACTTCCTTCTGGTATGTAAACACAACATTGGGAACCCACTAGGGAGCAAACCCCGCCCCTTTCTGCCGTAAGCATGTCCAAGACATACCTATTCTGTAAAGCCACCAGCCTAATGGCCTTCATTTCATAGGTAATATTTTCCAATATGTCTGCCGTTTCTTCAATAACAAATTCGAGTGCTTTACCGAGTCGCCTGATTTCTTGGCTATTCAAAAATATTCCTGCTGGTGGAACCATGGCCCCCATCAGATCAACAAATATTTCCCAACTAGTGGACTGATATACGGAGAGCTTTGGATTGATAGCCCTTTTTATCCTAGTATGGGCTTTCTCATATAGTTGGGATGGCGTATACACAATCGCTGCTGGAGTTACTTTGGCAATATAACACAGTCCAGTAAAATTCTTCCATAACCAAAGATAAGCTTTCTTATCACATATATACATGTGGCCCTCTATTTGTGTTATACCTCTAGTATGGTTAGTAAGATCAATAGTAATAGCACATCCGTCGTTGTAACGTAAGGCACTTTGATGCCTACTAAAACATGTGCAGTTTTGTTTAAATTCACGAGTTACCATCATTGGGATCGGAGGGTGTGTCTGTGGGTATAGAGCATCTGGGATGTCATTTGCACGAAACTTATGGGCATAAGTATAGCTATGGTAAATCTCTACAAAGACCTTGGATTCGTTATAGATGTTCCCCTAGGAACCGCACCATGAAGTAGGCGGAAAATATCCTTTCACTTGTGGTACATGTAAATGCAAAAGTACACACCCCTCATATTGGGTTACTGATGCCGCATATAGAGGCACCCCTTCACCACCATGTCGCGGCAAATGGGTACATATCCAGCAGTTGGTTATGTTGAGGGCAATTTGCGTATGGTTCATCAATCGTACAAAAGTATTCTCACCATGTTCGTCAATATCACTATAATCATGTTCATGTCGGTTAGTACTTATCACATATTGCTTATCCTTCTCATTGTTCAGCACTTTGTGTTATTCATGTACAGATGGTCGTTCTAGATACCAAAATAAAATTGCCATGGATATAAGGATACATATAATACATCCACCAGTTATTACTTTGCATCGGCTTGAGTCGCATCGGTTTGAGCAACCACTGCTTATCCGTTCGTCTCCAGGGATAAATAAGTGTACGTTTGTTTGTGAAGGACCTAGGTTATTATATACAGCAGAAGCCATGGTTTCACTGTAGCCTAGCGTTGTTGCAGGAAATCCCTAATTAAAGCACCAGTGTCTTTGTTACCCTAAAGGAGGTAGGTTTCACTGAGAACCGTCTTCCGATCTGTCCCACGTCTCGTAGTGCCTGTCCCAGGAGGGGATCGCCGGAGGCCCTTCAGGCTACAAGCCCGTCGACTTCAGTAAGGCAAAATTCTGCTAAAACCAATAAGAGAGTCCAGAAAAGTTTGTCTCCCTAATGGTCAAAGTTCAAAATAGTGTCCTTACACGTTGCTTGGCACAAACACGTCACGAGATCGGAGGTGATGGACACATTGGTCAGTAGCAGAAACTAGTGGTGTATCATCACGCGGCAGGAGACCAGGCTTAGCGGTTGGAGCAAAGAGTAGTGGTGGTGCCCTTTTGATATGGTTGGCATGGTACCAATGGGGCTTACCATCAACTTTAACCGCTGTCTGTGTTGCCAGTAGTACCTGGAAAGGTCCCTTCCACCTGGGTTGTAGTCCACTTGTATTGTCGAATGCCTTTATTACACCCCAGTCTCCGGGTTGCACATCGTGTCCTGTCCCCACCAAAGGAAGCGGCGCTGCGGCCTTTACCTGCGCATTAATAGAAATCAACCTATTAGTTAAACCAATACAGTATTGTTGCAAGGCAGGCCATGTTTGCTCAGACAATCTAGCAGGTGACATAGGTGTGCCGACACTTGGTGGTCGGCCCATAACAATTTCAAACGGAGACAATCCATGTGTTCGTTTATGCATAGTGCGCATACTTAACAAAGCGATGGGTAAAGCATCAGGCCACTTTAGTCCTGTTTCAGCACAAATCTTAGCCAGTTTATTCTTTAACACCTTGTTTGTTCCTTCTATTATCCCGGCTGATTGGGGATGAAAAATTGCGTGGAAGCGCTGGTCAATGCCAAGGGCCTTGCACACCTTATTTACAACTTCACCAGTGAAATGAGTACCGTTATCAGACCAGAGAAATCTGGGAACCGTGTACAACGGCACCCAGTACTTCAGTATACATCGTGCAGTTGATGTGGCACCATTGTCCCGTAAGGGGTACGCCTCCACCCATCCCGAAAAACCACATTTCATCACCAGGCAATAGGAGTGCTTGTTTACAGGTTCAAGTTGAATAAAATCCATATACACCACTTCAAAGGGACACGTTGGCAGTTTGCTATGACCCGCTGGAGCTGATACTCCTTTGCCCACATTATACAGAACACATATTTCACACTGTTTCGCCCATTGTCGGCAATACATCCCCAGCTTTTTGTTGTACCAGACAGTTCTTAGTACTTCCTCCATAGTTCTGGCATTGACATGAGATGGGCCATGAGTTACACTCACAATAATGGGTAAATAGGCATCAGGTAACACCCAAGTGTCCGTGGGCACATGTGTCCATAGGCCATCTACTGTCTCTTTAAATTGCTCATCCTTGTGCCAAGTTTGTCTTTCCTCGATGGTAGCATCAGCTTGTATTTCTTTTATGCGTTGCTTCATTCCTTCCTCAGTTACATCTTTCCCTACAATGAGTTGTCTACTCTCCCACCTGGAATCCCTTGTGGCTATTGATTTTGCCATTTTGTCGGCTAAAGCATTTCCCTGTGTGACATAATCTTGTATTCTCGAATGTGCTGCGCATTTCACTATGGCAACTTTAGCAGGCAGAGTCAGTGCTTGTAACAATTGGGCGATCAAACGTGCATGTTTTATGGTTTCTCCCTGGGAGGTCAAAAACCCACGTTCTCCCCATAATCGGGCAAAATTAGAAACCACTCCATGGGCATATGCAGAATCAGTGTATATTGTTACCTTCATATCGTTACTTAACACAAGTTAGTTAGAGCGATCAGTTCGGCTGCCTGTGCTGATTTCTCCTGTACTTTCCCATTCTCAATCAATCGTTCCCCAGTAGTCACAGCATAGCCGGCTACCGACTCCCCGTTTGGCAGCTTGAAACATGAACCATCACAAAACAAGATACCATCCGCATCTGGGAGTGGAATATCACATAAATCCGTCCTCCCTTTTGTGTGTTCTTCAGTGTGTATTATGCAATCATGTGTGATGTCATTAGGCGCTTCAGGTAGGGGCAGTAATGTGGCCGGGTTCAGAGTATTACATCGTTCTAATTTCACATTGCTCGCAAAAAGAATCATCTCATATTGTGTGAGTCTAGCTGTTGTGAGATGCTGCGTATGTACTCTGTTCAACAGGACATCTACTGCATGGGGAACTTTCACTATAACCTCGCTTCCCAGCACTATCCCGGCACTTTGTCTTAGTGCAGCTGCTGCCGCTGCGACTGCTCTCATGCATGGCGGAAGACCCTTTGCCACCGAATCTAAAGAATTGGAAAAATATGCACAGGGTCTCTGTCTTCCCCCTTGTTCTTGAGTCAAGACCGAAACAGCACAACCCTTCTGCTCATCTACAAATAAGATAAATTTCTTAGCATAATTGGGTGTGCCGAGGGCTGGGGCATGACACAGTACATCTTTTATTGATGTTATGGCATTCTCTAATTCCTCTGTCCATTGTATTGGGTCATCTCCCTGTGTCTCTTTCAAGATGGCTAGTAATGGTTTAATCATTACAGAGAATTCTGGGATCCAATGTCGACAGTACGATAGGATTCCCACCACCCTTCGAAGCTCTTTTGCAGTCTTGGGACCTGTTATAGCCTGGATTAGGGCAATCCTGTCAGTGGACAAAGTCCACCCCTCTGCAGATAACTGGAACCCTAGATAGTGGACCTTTTGTTTAACGTATTGCATCTTTGCCAACGACACATTTATTTGCAGCCAGGTGCAACAACACCAGTCGGGTCACCTGGTGACATTTCTCTTCTGTGTCAGCACATAATAGTAAATCATCAACATATTGAACCAATGCGGTGTTGGCAGGTAACACTAAATCATCCATTTGTGTTTTCAAAGCCTGACTAAATATGGCTGGACTCTCAGTGTACCCCTGCGGGGCCCTGGTAAAACGGTATTGTCTGTCTCGTAGCGTGAAGCTAAATAGATATCTACTCTCTTCAGCAATGGGTATGCTAAAGAAAGCATTCTTTAAATCTATTACTGAAAACCATTTTGCAGTGGAAGGAATCGGAGTGAGAACACTTGCAATATTAGGGACAACTGGATAGCGTGGTTCAACTATTTTGTTTATTTCTCTTAAATCAATAACAAAACGATACGGCAGAGCCTCTGCACCTTTTTTATGGACAGGAAGGATCGGGGAGTTGCATGGGCTATCATTTGTTGGTTCAATTACTCCCAATTTTATCATGTCTTGAACAATTTCGTACAGTGCCTGTTCACCCTCATGTGAGATGCGATATTGTCTTATCCTGGGCAATCTTACGTCTGGTTTCAGTTTTATCACTATTGGGGATACATCTAGGACCCCTACATCACTACCATGGGTGGCCCATAATTCATTTGGGATATCCTGCAATTCTGGGGATATATCCTGTATGACCCCTATCATACCCACCGGTTGGCTAATAGTCATTCGCACCCCTTGCGGGGAACAGTATATTGTGGCATGTAAAGCTTTTAGCGCATCAATTCCTAACAGGTTTTCAGGGCAGTGATCAGTCAGTAGCCACCCATTCTCCCATTTCACTCCATGTATTTCAGCGTCCACTATTTTGCTTACGGGAGTCGTGATTGGATTGCCCCCAAATCCAACAGATACCTTGTTCTTATCCGACAATGGGACAGCGGGGACGGCCCTGATATTCACGGAACTGTTACCGGCTCCTGTGTCTACCAGCCATTTCAAATTATTATGGGGTCCTATCCGAACAGAGGCATAGGGACATGTACCACTCCCGCTGTCTCATTCCGGCCTCTTCAGGACATTCCACTTGTATTGTCCTGAAAGTCATCATTGTAATATATATTTTCCCCGCAATCATCACCCACACACACCCCCTGTACTTGGCTTGTCTGTCTGGGTTGGTAAAGCAAATTTGGGGGTGGCGGAGCTGGCCAAGAGGAATCGCTTCCGGCCTGTTCGTCAAAGGCATTGGGTTGTGGTGATTTGTAAATCCTATTGTTTTGGTTACTTGACCCGTTGTTTCTATTGCCAGAGTTGAAGATCGGCTGAGGACCTTGACGCCCACCCCTTCCCCTTGCTCCACTTTGGGGACATTGAGCTTTCCAATGTCCCTGTTTCTTGCAAAAGGCACACACATCCTGGGGTAGACCATCCCTTCTAGCGTATTGGACTGTCCCTGGTGCAGTTCCCCTAAGCTGGTTTCCTGGCATATTGTGGTAGGTCTGGGAGGGAGCATTGGTACTATAGTTAAACTTACCCGATGGCCCTTGCTGTAACTGCTGCATCAACACTTTTGTTTTTAGATCTCTATCTTGCTTACTCCTTTGTAATCCCTTAACCTTTTCCCCTCTTTCATAATACCTGGCCATTTCCAATATATCTCGAGGACTACTGTTCATCCATGTGCTCTGTGCTTTTCTGATACTATCCTGAATATATCCATGGAGTCCTTCCAGAAAATTAGTCACAAAGTATCTCTGACCTGTTTCAGAAGCTATGTCTAACCCACTGTGAGCTTTGAAAGCAGCCTCAAACCTCAAGAAATACTGAGCTGCATCTTCAGTTGGGCCCTGCATTACCGCTGTTAATTTTTCTACATTCACATCAAACGGGGGTAGGACCTTCTCTAAGGCTTTCAAAACATTCATGCCATAACCCTTTAAGGCAGCTGGATATTGCTCATTCAGTTTCCTATTTTTACTGGCTTCCTCTACCTCCCTCCACTTAATGCGGTCATTATCGACTGCCCGAAAAGGTGTCCATATTTCTTCTGGTAATAAACTAGTCATTATGGCGTCTACATCCTCTACTGTGTATAAATCAGGACGGAACAACTTTCCCACTTCTTTATAGAACCCTGCTGGATCTATTCTGGGGTCTGGAATGCCTTTTGCTATCTATATTAATTCCATGCGGGTTAAGGGAACGTGTACATAAGTACGAACCGTGGCTCCCTTGATGTCCATCGTGGGTTGACATTCTCGCATGGGAAATTGGGAACCCGCCTCTATCACAGTCTCACCGCCCCTCTGGATATTTGCTTCAAGTGTTGCTAGATTCTGCGAGTGATCCAAAGATTTATAGTCTCTCAACAAACTCTGTATTGTCTTCACCCTCCACTCTCTTTCCTTATCAACCTGGACATCCTTTGTTGGATGAAGGCGCCTGTCTAGATCAGACTTAGTTTTGTTCCGTCTATTGGCATAAACGGTTTTACTACCATCATCGAGATCGGTCAAACTATCTATGAGGTCAGTGATAATCCTCACCTGGAGTGCCCACCCACAATTCTCCACTTCCCTAGCAAGGACTTCAGCTGACTTATCCCGGATTTGTTTCGTTAAACGAGAAACTAGGGCTGCGGCATTGATCTCGGTCTGCCTGGACTTTTGTATGCGATCATCAACTTCCTGTTCCCTACGCCACCTCTTTTGGGCGTCTTGTATTTCATTGATTATTTTGGTCATACACTCCCACAATTCAGTATTGGTAGAAACCGTATCTAGAACATGCACGGCTTCTTGATATTCTGGGGTAAAGTCTGGTTGTGCTCTGCCTCTCACCTTTCTCGTTGCCTCGAATAGTTCATACATTTTCCGACCTACCCTCTTGAACTCTGACGGTAGTAATCGGCCTAATTGCCCTTTTACATTCTCATCCAGTTCTAACCCGTAGATATTACCCACTATGTCTGATAGCTCATCTTCCCTTGACTTGCTAACGTTTCCGGTTCTTGTCCGGCCCATGTACCTTTCCTCATCTCCATATTTCATTGGGAATTCCACCCCCACTCCCACACTGTCAGCCGGCGGAGCCGAGGCTCCCGGAAATAACAAGTCTGATGTCGTCTGTTCTGCTTCTAACCCTTGTGCAATGTCCTCGTACCGAGGCGCCGGCGTGACAGGAAACATACCTCCACTATGTTTAATCATCATGCGTCTGTCCACCTGATCATACTTTTTGTCTCTCTCCCTTTCATGTAAGTCATGTAATTTCTGGTTAACTGTTCGTTTTAACTCTTTTGCCTTCTGTTTATTCGCTGCATTGCGCCTGCGCATTCCTTCTACTCTCCACAATCGGATGGCTTCAAACTGGGCGGGTCTAACCCCCCGTTTTGCTAATTCAATTTCTACCTTACTAATCCGATCTAAATCAAAGGATCCTGTATCTGGCCACTTATGTTCTATGGAATCTTTCGTGTACTCTGACCACTCTTTCAAAAACAACGTTGAATTCCATCCATGTTTAATTAGCATATCAAAAGCCGGAGTTCCTTCGAGAGGGGCATAGTGTCTTTTCCCTATACCCTTTCCTAAGGAAGCCGTCTGACCCATTATACCGGTATATCCAAACTGTCACTTACCAGACAGATATTCAAAAAAACAACTGTTACTTATAACATTGTCCAATCAATGAAATCATCAATCAACATATAGACGGACTTACCACCGTCAATCTCATCACACGCACAACCACTTTACTTATCTTTTAGGGTCCCGCCAGAGTGTTCTGGACCCGAAGGGCGACAGCCTGCTGTCCTGTCGTCGACGGAGCCGGACAAACAAGGATGACGCGTCGGTCGCAATCAATGGTGCGGATTCAGTCAGTGGGTGGGGCCCCGTGATCAATTCCTTCTCCGGTTCCGTCGCGGCGGTCCTCACCCAGTGAAGGGCTGTCGCTCCTTGGTATCCCACTTCTGACACCAAAATTGTGGGTGCGATTTCTGTCGCCGTCACCATAACCAGTAAACGGGGACCCTATAAACTCAGACAACAAGCCGAGAAAGAAAACAATTACTTTATTATCACACAAGCATTCGCGAATGGGCCGCAAGTTCGCACGTCTCGCAAAGCAAGTCGTTGAAGTGCCGCCCCGCATTGTACATCGTGGCTTTATTTATACATTTCCAGTCAGATAGCAATACATTGCTGCACGTAGCACATATCCGCTCCGAACCGCTTCTCTCCAGTTGGGATAGGCCCTCACAATGACCCTTGCACATCTGTTATTATGGTTTCCTGTTATCTACATTCTTTCGGCCTTGTTCACGAGAGAACTGCTTTGCAAGTAGTTTCGTTAGATTTATGCTCCTTCCTGATTAGACAAAACAACCCTTCCTTAGCTGGGTCAGCAGATTTTTCCCCCAGCCCTGACATTTGCACCATATCTGCACAGCCACGTACTTCGTGTAGTGCTGAGCTTTCTTTCAGGCCTGACTGAAAGTTTGTCCTGAGAATAGCCATTCCATTCATTATACATATAACATACTATATTAGCACCATGTGTGAGTACTAAATGTACATATATGTAGATGTATACCTTCAGGTTCTTCAACAAGCTGATGGCTGTAGTAAGGGTTCACCTCTGGAGATCTGGTGTCCATGTATTCCCTTACCCGGATGACTGGTTGATTTGATTAAGGTCTACAGAGCTGGTATCGACACAGCTTGAGGGCACCTGCTCCCTGCTTCAGATTCTGGACTTTTGCCTGAATTTCCAGAAGTCCCAGGTCACACCAACACAGAAGGAGCAGTCCTGGACACCCGAGCAGGGAAGGTTTTTAACATAGAGGAAAGAGTTACTAGGGTTGGGCAGATGATTACTGTGTTTCAGAATCACGATGACTTGCTTCATTCCTCAGTCTCTTCTGCCTCATGGCCTCCTGTATTTTTCTGGTGCCAGAGTGCATGCTGCGGATGCAGTCTGTTCAATGGCTTTTGAGGGGTCGATTGTCCCAGTACTTGGACAACATGAAGGACGTCCTGAGGGTGTCGAAGTTGGTGGCCAACTACCTCTCATGGTTGGCCAGCAGGGTGAGCATGATGGTGGGGGGGGGAACCCTTTTGGCCACTGTGGCCCCAGCGCAGGGGGTCATGGATGTGTCACATAAGGGCTGGGGTGCTCACTGCAGGGATCTGTTTTTTGTCGCCAGTGGAGCACCGTTGGCACACCAACAAGCCGGAGCTGGAAGCAATCAGGCTAGCCCCGATGACTTTCGCACCCTCACTCAGGGGAAGCATGTCCTGATTCTGATGCACAACACACTGGCCATGCATTGCTTCAACAAGGGTGTGTGCGGTCCCTGCCTCTATACAGGGAGGCCATGCAACTGTGTTTCTGGCTGCTGGAGTACAGGATCTCTGCTTCTGCAGCTCATCTGGCAGGAGCAGAGACTGGGTTGGCAGATGCTCTGAGCAGGTAGAGTGGGAAGAGTGCCCAGAGGTTCTTGTGGAAATCTTCACCCTGTGGGGCACCTCAACGGTAGATCTGTTTGCCACGAGGACCAACACAAAGTGCAACCAATTCTGCTCAAGTGAATTCCCTGTGAGGGGGCTACTGGGGGACACATTCCTGGTGAAGTCGGTCTTCGACATCTAGTACGCGATTCCTCTGATACTGGTCATCCTGCAGGTTTTCATGAGGTATCGGAGGTTACGGTCCACCATGATCTTGCTCACCCCTGACTGGGTGAGGAGAGCATGGTACTCGGATCTTTTGGAAATGGACATCTACCCACCTTGCTGGCTTCCTCAGAGGCTGGACTTCCTATCCCAGTTGAAAGGGCGGTTGTTTCACCTGAACCTGGAGTCTCTCAATCTGCATGCCTGGCTCTTGAGAGGATAGGATGACTGAGCCCTCCCTGAAAAGATGCTTGAGGTGTTGCTGGCTGCAAGCAGGCCTTCCACTAGGTCTCTTTGCGTGCACAGGCGGAGATGATTTGAGGAGTGGTGTAGGGATCTTAAGGTGGACCCCCTCTCAAGCCCTACTACTACAGTGATGGAATTTCTTTTTTTCTTGGCCTCATTGTCCTTCAGATAGGCATGGTCATAAGTTGTTTGGCATCTTTCTCAGTTCTTAAGAGATTGATTCAAGGCTCTTTATTTACGATCCCGGTGATGGCCCAATTTCTGAAGGGCCTTGTAAATAGGCTTCCGCCTACGCCATTTGTGGTTTTGGCTAGGGACCTGAATTTGGAGCTTACCTTTTTGATGAAGACTCTGTTTGAGCACATGCGCTCTTTGTCTATCAGGTTGCTTACCCTTAAGACTGCCTTCTTGGGAGTCATCCCGTCGCAACAGCGTGTTGGCGAGCTACAGGCTGTCTCCTGCGAATTGCAATTTTTGCATTTCTTTAAGGGCAGTCTTGCTTAAAGTTCTCCCAAACTTTCTGGCTAAGGTGGTGTCCGAATTTCATATATCGCAGAGCTTTGAGTTGCTGTTATTTTATCCACCACTAGATACGCACATGCGCACTGCATGCCGACACTATTCCAAGCCGCACGGCGCACGTGTACTCCTTCCTATGTATACTGCTCGCCTTTCTCCATACGGCAGAGCCAGCACAGGTTCCCGCAGAGGACCGTTGCCTCTGTACTCAGCACCCGAACTCTGAAGGTAACTCCTATGCCCCCCAGCCTGCCCTTTTAGCCACACGGTGGGGCTGCTGCTGACTACACTGATTTACCCTTTCCTGTTCCCATAGGTCGCTTATTCACAGCAGCAGACCTCCACTTTTTCTGCACTACTGCATGGGTTCCCGAGCCAAGGGCTAGGACTACTGCCTTCCCCACATCCATCCCACTATTCAAGGTAGTGTGTGTGCTTTGTCCTCGTATGCTCTGTACTCCCCCTAGATCGGGAACGATATTGACACTGCTCCCCCTTCTATTTTCAACATAGGGAGTCTCATCCTGCCTTTATGATTGATTTGCCTTTACTTGGTTGATCCCGAGGAATCCCGCCCTCCCAGAGCCCTCCTCCCACACCAGGCGCTTGCCTTGACACTGCCTGAAGTCCATATTAGGACCGCATCTACCTTACTACCTGCTGCGCTTCTACTTCCTCAGAGCCAGCTTGTGTGGAACTCCCAGCAAGTTGATTCTCTATGGTTACTGGAACGACACAGGTTGTTATGCGTATTGTATATGCATACCTTTTACCCTTCCTTTTTCATTACTTTCACGCCTTTTTAACACATGGTCATTCTTTTCTTTGTCCCTCACACAGAGAGACATGGGGCCTCATTACGAGTCCGGCGTTAACCGAGGTCGTAAAACCGCCTGGTTAACGCCGGACTCGTATTACCATTCCGCCTCCGTGATTCCCGGAATTACCGGGGCATCACAACCCCGGTTTTCCGGGAATCACGGAGGCGGAATGGTGTAAATCCCCATTCCCATTGAGTCCTATGGGACTCAATGGGTATCGGGATCATGGAAACACCGGCAGCATCTTGTAATGCTGCCGGTGTTTCCTCGTCCGCCTGCAGGCGGGCGGTGTTAAACCCGCCAGGTCAGACCTGGCGGGAACATCACCTCCCGCCTGCAGGGGTCGGGATCAGGCGGTCCGGAAACAACGGTGGCGGCGGGTTTACCGCCACCGTTATTTCCGGACCGCCACGGTCGTAATGAGGCCCATGGTTTTTATGGCCCTAGAAGAAGGCTCCCCCACCTTCGAGCCGAAACGTCCGCAGCCACTGTGCCCACCTTTCTGGGTGACAATTAAGTCTGCGCTTACATTTCTAACCTAAGACCTAGACGTCGACCTATCATGAGGTCATGCCGGGCATAGGTGCACCTCGACTGAGGTCTCCTTATTAGAGTACTAACTCAGACCGGGGAACCAATGCATCAGTTTATATGTTTCTTTCATTATTTGTCATTTAACGAATGTTAATTTATTGATGAGCTGTCAGCCTTATAACGCTTGCTGACTGTGTTGTCTTTAGATTGGAGGCCACACCAGGTTGTGGCCACTTTCCTTGTGTTGGGCTTCTATGCCTTTCTGCTGTAAATGTATCAGTTTTATGGTAATTTCAGTGCCCATAAACCTTCATGTTTTAGCATCATATTTGGGCACAATTGATTGAATGACGTGCTTTAAATAAGTAAACAACAGCTAAATAATAAAAAGCTGGAATAACGCAACAAAATGTTTACGTGTATTTCTAGGTTGCTTACCAATGGGACAAATATTCTAGCGCCGAATTGGTGTTTTTTTCACAAGGGTTTAAATATATCTGCACTAAATCATTGCATAGATTTGAATTCTAGAGGGCAGGACACCCCTCTGTTTCAGTATTTTAGCCACCACCTCACGCTTCCTCATGTGTGTTCTGTGATGTTTTCTGCACAAGAGTTCAGTTGGGACTCCTGGCACTGCAACTCTTCCTCTTTTTGGTTGTTGTGAACAGAGACCCTTGGGATACCTGTATGGCGCCCATGGGTGGGGGGAGGGTGGGTACACCCCTGTGCCCCTAGTGTATGTTTTTGGGCACCTGTGTGTGGCCCACAAAGCAGGGTATGGGCTGGTCACAGCTCCATGCTGAATTTGACAGGTGCTCTAAGTATCCTCCATTTTGGGATACACAAGCCCTGCCATAGGAATCTGTGGATTTCAAGATGGCCCCTGTGACCACTTGGTTTCTATTATCCGTTACCTTGTTTCCCAAAGTCCTGGGAAACCCTGACTCTGTCCCTTCCCTTGACTGGCTGTTGGGTGGAAGAACCATATATGGTATTGTGGAGAACTCCAGGCCAGACTGGCTGGAGCCTTCCCAGTGACAGTATTTTGTGGGTACACCTTTGGGGTGGGACCTGTGTGAATAGAGTGTGTGACCAATATGCATTCTATATAATAGGTGTCTGGTTTCTGTGTGGATGACAGAATGAATAAAACAGCTCTGCTTGCCTGAAACTGGCATGAATGCAGTATGGTGTGCTGAAAGGTTGAGTGCTTACCCCAATTCACATTCATTGTTATGGGTGTCTGGGTGGAAGTGAATAGCCTAAATGCCTGTGAGCCAGATTAGCTGCCGGTCTGCACGAATGCCCTTCTGTCTGTTTGGCTGACTGAGCTTGGCTCAGCAGAGTGAATGAAGGACAGATGTGTATATCTGGGGACCACTCACTTCCAAATTTGTTCAGAAGCTTAAGTTGAAACTTGAAGCTGCTTATCCTTGAAACCCAGCTAGAAAAATAATTGCTGCTGCTTTCCTTTGACCAAATCTAAAAGCTGTCGAGTCTGTTGAGGACTGAGCCAATCGAGGACCTGGCTAGGAGACACCTCTGCGAGCTACGAGGGAACATGGTGCAGAAGCTGATCTTTATTGAGGTGCCCTGGAAGCCGGTCCCGAAAGGCTGTTGATCGGATGTTACGCTCTCCTGGTCTTTGCGGAGGCATTGGGGCATGGTTGCAGCCCTCCCTGAACTTGACCCTCCCTCACCCCCCCTTTCAGGCCTCTCCCTCGGTAGAAAAGCGGTGAGCGGTGGTACGTGGTGATACTGCTTCTGCGTGGAGATAGGAGTGTGTGTGTGTCAATCTGATTTTTGTACCTCTCGAACCCTTCTCCCTAAAGTACGGTTTCTGTGAGCATACGCTAAAGCTCACCTGTGAATTATGGAAGGTAAGCTCTCCATCCTGCTACTTCTGGCAGGGGTGCTTTGAATTGGATTTAGTTCCTCCACTGATCCCTGATGAGGTTTAGTCCAGTCCAGCTGCGACTATGCTTCTCCTTATGATTGGTAAGTGTCTCTTGAGCTCTTGTGATTCTGTTAGAGCTGTTTAATGTCTTTATATGTTGCTCCTTATGCCCGCAATAATGTCTCTCTTCTGTTTTCTTCCCTTAGATGAAATGTGGCTTCAATGCAGCTGGGTGACGCGGCCGGATGGGAGATTGATGCTACTGCAGGTAAGTCATGGTTTAAGGAAAAGCGCAAAGTATGGCAAAGTGTGACCTTAAACTGACTGTTTTTTCGATGTCTAACCTTGTCTTCTGTTTTTCCTTGCAGGCGCTGCTGTGGACGATGGAGCGTGTCGTGCTGCGGTGCCAAGATGAAGATTTCGGTGTTCGGGAAAGTGTAAAGATGAATGCTTGGTTCGCCAAAGAGATGTACAGTTAAGAACAGCTTCCCCCAGTTGGTAAGTGTGCTGGCAGGAAGCAGGATGTCCAGGAAGCAGGGTCTTCAAAGGTAAGCAGGTCTGACCTCAGGCGACGGTGAGCGTTACGCTACTTGTAAGTGCAGAATAACGCGAAGCGTATGTTTTGAGGATCAGGGCAATTTATATAGCTGTGAATCCATTAGCAGTCACACCCAAGAATACACTTGGGGCTGCTTAATGGATTGAATGTTCAAGGTTAATGCATCTGAAGTGCTTAATGGATGGAATGTTCAAGGTTAATGCATCTGAAGTGCTATGTCCATAATAAAAGCTTTTTGGTGTTAAATGGATGTTCTTTTTTACTTTTGTTCATGAGCCTAGCGCCTTTGGCGCCAGGACAGTGTCTGCCCAGGTCTCCTGTGCACGCAACCCCTGCATGTCTGTGCCCCTGACTTCGTGACCATGACACCAGAGAAGGGGTTTGCCGAGAATCTTGAAGTAAAGCACCCGGACATCGAGGCCATCGAAGTCCATTGCCATCTACCGGGGTTCGGAGGATTTCCGTAACTGCTGGAAGCCAGTCGAGTCGTGTTGCCAGAAGCCGGGACAGCTTGATGCCGTGCTGCTCAACGACCGGAGCCGCAACGCTCCCCCTTGCCAAAGAACATTGAACGAAGGGCTTCTTTGCCATCACCAGTGACCACTTTGTCCCACCAGAGAAAGATGAAGTTGTTGACGACCAAGGAGAGTACTCCGGTGGTTTTCCTACCACCCGAAGTCCACAAAGACACTGACGGAGTGAAGATTCAGCCCGTGGTCGAGTCCTGATCGCCGAAACTATCCCGATGCCCGCTGCTGGGCTTACATTCATCAGCAAGTCTTTGCGGGCACCAAACTCTTTGCACTGAGTTGGACTGCATGCCTCATCTTCAGAGGACTTCCATGATCGATCGTCGAAGAGCACCGCGAAGGTCGAAGCTGCCATCTCGACGCAAGTGTTCACATTTCTTCGAGGAATTTCAGACACCTTGTGGCTCCTGCTTTAAAGAGAGTCCACTTTCAAGGGATCCGTCGAAGTCCCGTCGAAGAAACTCTTCTAACTTGGGTACATTGGGATAGTTGAAAATGTTATCCAGGAAACAAGACTGTTTTAAACATAAATGGGCTGGGCTTGTTAATACTCTTTATTAAAGGTTGCCCCGGTGAGGGGGATCCTCACTCAGAATTGTGCCTTTGTAGAGGGTGAAAACATTCTGCCATTGGTTAAACTAACTTGCCTTCCTTCCTTTGATCTATCCCGATACACCTTGTTATATGATTTGTATGCCATTATAACTGTCAGCAGTTGATGCAGTTTATAGGAGTCAATAGCTAAGTGTGGTACCACATAGACATTGTATGTATTTGCCATATTAGAATTGCCAGAGTTCAAAGTGTGTTATTAATTGTGTATATATTTGAACCCAGTGGTCGAAGTGGGCGGGAGCGGTGCTACTCTACTTTTTTAATTAAGTTTTACTCTTTACTATACTTTTTATTTTAACAATAAATCGTTCAGGAATGGTTTCGTGTTAAAATAAAAGTCTAGGAAGAAGTAGAATCATGCACTTTCAGTGCACTGAATGTTCCCTTAAACAGCAAGCACATGTTTGGGGGTTTGTGTTGTGCCTGGCAATGGGGTTTGTGGGGAGTGGGAGCAGGCTAGTAGGGAACATAGTTCCACTACTTTTTTTTTCATACACTTCAACCACTACTTGAACCTTATTTTTATATAAAGAACTGTGTTAGCACATAACATAGTGTGAACATTCCTTTGTGGGGGGCTTGGGGACTACACTGTACATCACCTCCTCAGAGCTTAAAGCCTTGGTTGCTCAACCAAGCTACCAAATGGAGAACCTTGGCTGGGGTGCTGTGTGCTTCTACTCTGCCATACAGAGGGCAGGAGTTCATACCCTCCTCCAGTCTTTACACCGATATTGTTAGTTGCTTCTCCAATCCAGAGAATGCCCCAATGGTGGTGGCTGGAACTGGTTGCAGAATAGGTAGAGGGTACTCCGGGTTGGTAGATTTGGGGCAGGTATGGGACAAAGCATCAGCTTTCATGTAGAATAGGTAAATGGTATTCAGAGTTTGTGGAGTTGGGGCTTTAATGGGCCAAAAAAACAGCTTGTACTTGTATTGAGCTGATTGATTTATGGAGTAGAAGTGAACAAACAAAACTGCATACACTACCGGTGCAGGGACATTTGGTCTGTATGCATTCAACAGATTGCAAAGCTGCCTCCAACAGAAGACACCATTGAATGAGCCTTTAATGGCTTGAAGTTTGGGATTTTTAAGGAAGTAGTTACTCTCATGGGGTGAGTTTTCGTGAATGGTAGGCTACCGTAAGGAGGAACCAATCCCTTGCTTTTTAACACAGGATGATTCCCTCGACCCTGCTGGAGGCATCTACTTGAAGTACAAATGAATGAAGATCATTGAGGGAGTGCACAAACAAGACTTCCTAGTGCCAGGCGAAGGCTTTCGGAATGTCTTTGTTCCAAAACGTGGGGAATGGACTTGGTGAATCAATGTAGTTGTACGAATTTGGTAGTTGTGTGCCACTCAGAATAGTTTGCACTTTCTTGTGATTCATTTTTACGCGATTTTGCATGAGCTGGCTCTCCACCTCCTTCATGTGGAATTGGCACTTTTCCAATTCCTCGAAATTAGTGTTTTTGCGATCGGAGGAGTACTTCCTGTACTTGACGGATATGCCTGTTGTGGGAGTAATGGATATATCTTTCAGGCACACTGCTACATAAACTCCACTGATTGAATGAAACAAGAGAAAAATGCTGCAAAAGAAGCGGTACGATTGACCTTAGAAATGTGCTAAATGAGTCGAGTACCTCTCAGCGGGTTTACACTCAATCTAATCCCGGATGGCTCATTCAGTGCATGATTTATAGAAAGAAAAAACACGTATGCCATAACATTTTGGATAAACAATTGTTATAATTGTTACTCAACACATTGCATAACAAATTACATAGACGGCAATAACTGACAATGGATAACTAAAAAAAAAATCCAATCTCATTTTTAAAAGAAAAGGAAGGGGAAATTGTTAAGAGTGGACAGAAACCCAGTGCATAAGGTAGAAAAGATAATGGGCCTCATCACGAGTTGGGCGGTAACGCCGGTGCTAATAGCGCTGGCGCTATCTGCACTACCGCCAAACCCACCGGCGCTATTAGCGCCGGATCATGGGTTTGGCGGATTTGGAAATCCCTATTTCCCATTGAGCCCATTCGGGAATGCCCCATTCCCCATTGGTCTCAATGGGGAAATTTCGCGCTCATACGGCCGGCGGATTTCCCGCCGGCGGTATGAGTGCGAATTTTCGGCGGATATCCCCCCAGCTCAGAGCTGGGGAGAAATCCACCAAAGCCCTGATTTGGCGGACCCTTAAATCCAGCGGTAACAGCGCTACAGCCGGATTTAAAGGTTACCGCTAAACTCGTGATGAGGCCCAATGTCTCTAAATACAGTAGAGAAGAAAAGAATTAATAATCCTTTTTGGTTGAGCTCTAAACAGCAGAAGAATGATTTAACAAATGCAAAGAAAACAGTTTTAGTCTGAATCCAATGCACAAAAAAAATGTTTTGGGCCAATTAATGTTTAACATGAAGAGCCCTCATTGGGTCTACCGAATGTTTCAGAGTCCAGTTAATAGTTAACATAAATAGCCCTCATTTGATTTGCCGATTCATGACAGAAATCGTTAACATAAAGAACCCTCATTGGGTCTGACTGCCAAACATAAACTCCACTGATGTCATGGAACACGTTGGTATTAAAGTGTTGAAAAGCATCATGAGCATCACACAGGCTGAAGGGCGATATGGTATATTGGTGCTGGTCATGCTTGATTTTGAGTACAGTCTTCTGCTAGTCTTCTTTTTGGATCCGTACAAGATGTATGCTCCTCACGTATTTAGTTAAGTAAACCAGGAGGGGTCTTGAACTTGCTTGCTGAGGTCGGGAAGAAACAGTAGTCCATACCAGTTCGTGATTGGTTTAAAACACAGCTGGAGCTCACTGGATTTATTTTTTACAAACAATATCAGAGTCCTGGCAGGCAAGGCCAAGGTTTGAAAATTGTCTTCTACAGGGATTCAACCACATATATTTTCAGAACATTTTCTTTTTCCGCAGGCAAGATGTAGATTTTCTTGTGCGCAATTTTCTGATCCGTTATGAAGTCCATCGGGCAATTTGAGTAGTGCGGAGGCAGCTTCTTGATATCCATTGACAAGAATATATCCACAAATGGTTTGCATTCTGTCAGGATCTCACCTACTGCAGCAACCTTGACTGGGTGCGTCAGGTCTATAACCGGAACCTAGTCATAAATGCAGGACTCGACAGACTTGATGACAGTTTTGACACAAAAAACTCAGATGTTGCTTAACACAGTGTGCTAGATCAGGAGGCAGACCAGTTTTTGTCATTTTTACGATTCTCTTTATTTACATAATAGGAAAATGCCTCACTTTCCCTAGTATATGTATTTGCCTGCCTAACCAAACTAACTAAGGTGCTTGTCATCTGTTGTAAATTCCAAAATAAACAGTCTGTCCTCCATCCAAAGCTAAACTGGTCTGCTCCTACCACTAATAAAAAATAACAAAAGGCTAGAAGAATGACTCCCTTCTCCCGGATAGGCTTCCTCAGCCTTACTAGACTATTTTGAGATACTTTTTGGCCATCTCTTGGATGAATGTATTTAGTTCCCCTAGGGGAATTTTCCAAGTCCTTGGTTCCCCTATAGCTTCTCTTTGTAGACTTCTCCTCTACATTATTGGCTTTGGAAATTCTGGTTTCAATGTCTTAAGAGTCTGAAAGTCTTTTCTGAGTGTAATAGGGATACTGAATCCCTCTTTATGTGGCTCTTAGTAGTTCTTTAACTACTTATGAATAAGACATTTGATATTGTGATCCTCCTCCGATTCACTGTCCGTCCCCTTCAGGTAATTAAAGCAGCCCCAATAGTTATTTGTATTCTCTTTTTCAGTTCTTATACTACTGAAGCGAGAAAAATGAGTTTCGTACTGGTTCACATTCTTCTTCTGACCGTTCATTGGAATGAGTAGGCTGTATCCCTGAATGTTTCTTACTATCCGACTCCCTCTTTTGGTTCCCCTGCCCAGTCCTGCCTCCCCAGCTCTCCCCCAGGTCCTGATAGGTGATTTAGATTGCTAATGTGATTTTTGTGGGCCTAACCCCTTGCTGTAATGCTCTGCGCACTCGTAGCATCTAAGGCAGCAGGTAAAAGTGTCTCCTTCCCTCGTGGTGGGTCACAGCCTTGCTAATTCTGATATTTGTGCCCCATAGCCACTTGTTTTTGCCTGTTATCCAGCGCGGCATCCCCGACTCCCTCTCTTGGTTCGCTGCTCAGTGCCGCCTCCCCAGCCCTCCCCCAGGCCCTGATTGGTGGCTTAGATTGCCGGTGTGAATTTCATGGGCTTAACCGCTTGCTGTAACGCTCTGTGCCACTCTTAGCATCTAATGCAGCAGGTAAGCGTCTCCTGCCCTCATAGTGGGTCACAGCCTTGCTAATTCTGATATTTGTGCCCCATAGCCACTTGTTTTTGCCTGTGTTATCCAGCGCGGCATCCCCAACTCCCTCTCTTGGTTCCCCTGCCCAGTCCCGCCTCTCCAGCCCTCCCACAGGCCCTAATTGGCTTTCCCCTCCCTTATCCCAAATCCCACCAGGACAGCCCTCTGCCTGTGCAGCCCCTGCGGCTAAGGGCCCCAAGGCAAAGGGCGGCTACTACAAGAGGAGGCTCAAAGTGACTGCAGGTGTCTGCAAGAGAAGCCAGGAGCCAGCCGGCAACCAGCAGCTACTAGTACGGTAGGAGTGTCCAGGGTGGGGAGTAGAGCAATCACTCTACCCCAGAAGCCCAGCGACTTGGCAACTTACCTTCACCTGTACAGTACTGTGAATACTATCCATTGCCTCCCTCTTCCCTACTGCACAGGACTGCCAAATCTAGCTGTGCTTAGTCTTGTACTCAAATCTAGCTGTGTATAGTTGTGTACTCAAATCTAGCTGTGTTTAGCCTTGTACTCAAAACTAGCTGTTTAGTCTTGTACTGACTTGCATTGTTGGGCGCGGGCCTCTCTCCCACTGTGCAGGACTGTCAGGTTTAGCTGTGTTTAGTCTTGTACTCAACTTGTTGAGATCAACCTGATTCACACCTGGAAGGGTCCACTCTGCGATATTACTGTGATTGCCAGCCTGCTCTGCACTTTGATAGGATTGTAAGTGTTGTGATTACTGGCCTGCTTCACACACTAGTGAACTGGTTGAGGTCAACTAGAGTCTTACCCAGCAGGGTCCAGACTGTCATGGTATTTTGGTGCTAGCCTGCGCTGCACACTAGTGAGTCAGCTAAAACAAACTCATTTCACATCTAGAAAGGTCCACACTGTGATGGTATTGTGGCTGCTAGCCTGCACCACACCGTGATAATATTACAATTGCTAGCCTGCTCAACATTACCATACTCTGTGATTATCAGCCTGTGTCGCACACAGGGGAATCTGCTGAGATTGACTTGATTCACATCTGGAGGGGTCCACACGGTGATAGTGCTCTGATTGCTGGCCTGCTCAGCACTGTAATAGTATCTTAACTGATAGACTGCTCCACACTGTGATGGTACTAGAAGGGTTCACACTCCAATAGTATTGTGATTACTAGACTGCTCCACACTGTGATAAAACAGCAATTGCTAACCTCCCCCACACTGTGATAGTATTGTAACTCCTACCCTGCTACATACCACGATAGCATTGTGGTTGCCAGCCAATATCTATCATCTACATCAGTGAAACCAAGCCCCTCCTTCCTGCCACCAATAACCCTGAGAACCCTTTGCTACCTCCCTTAAGACTGAGTCCTAGACCACCTGACAGCTGAACGTCTTGCACTCCCCTAAAAGCCCCGAACAGTGCACCTTTAGGAAACGCACCTGACCCATCGACAAGGACAGACAGAACCCAAGAGCGTCCAAGCATATCAAGATTAGAGGAAACATCAATACTGCCCTAGAACAATACATCACAGAGGACCACTTGCCCTGTTACCTCTGTACCGAGAACCAAAATGCCCTAATGCAGAAATGGACGCCGAGAAAGAGAGCAACATCACGCAACAATGGACACGGATACACAAAACCAACGTCCCCCATTAGAAGCGCCCTCAAATGCAGGAAACACCCCGCCTAACTCCGTTATCGACAGAACAAACTACGTGGGAGAAAAATCCTTTTATCTTACACCATACCTCGTAACAAGCACAGAGCCTCGATACATCAACAGCACGGAAATCTCGAGACAAGCAAAGAATCCCCCCAAACACCTGGAAAAAAGACAGATGTACCCAATAAGAGAGGGAAATGACGCCAATCCTCTTGCCCCATACATCACAAGAACAGAAGGGCACTATAAAGACCCACAACATACCAGACCAGACGACAAAGCTCTGGTAACCAACAAACCAACCATTAGCCTAACAGACGGATTCAATGAAGAAGAAGCCATCACTTATCTTCAACCAGTCGGCATCACCGGAGAAGCACCACGATTGAACAGCCATGCTAGCAATCTAGTGGACCGCTTCAATGAAGAAGCAGACATTGCTGTTCTTTATCCAATTCCTCATCCAATCAACATCAACACAGAAGCACCAGGACTGAACAAACCAAAATAAGGAACTACCACTAAACTAAATCGCACCAAAAAAATCCACTGTAATTTAATCAATGCAAGATCAATGTAAAAACACTCAACCGAAATATACGACCTCCTATCGGTCAGAGGTATTGACATCACCCTCAACAACAGCCTGTCTGAAAACTTCAAATGCATCCAAGCAAACAGAAAAACCAAAAGGGGATGGGGAGGGCTGGCAATCATCCACGAGGAACACCTGGCTATCAAACTGGAAGACCCACTAAACATTGATGAATGTGAATCCTTAATACTATGCCTATCGGTAAACCCCAAAACAAACCTGAAATTCATACTGATATACAGACCACCAACCTACGATGCAACCTTCATAGATGCCTTCATGGAAGCCATCACCATCTTAGCCATCAAGCATAATCATCAGATCATCCTTGGAGATTTCAACATCTGGTTCGATGAAGAAACCACAACCACACAAAAATATATAACCGCCCAACTCGCATCAATGAATCTACAACAATTAGTCAAAGAAGCAACCCACTCGGCAGGGCATACACTTGATGCAATCTTCACCAATAAAGAACTCATTACCACAGCACCCCCAATCTCAATACTCTGGAGCGACCACCTAATCATCCCAATAAACAAGACAAACCACTGATCACCATGAAAAGAAACTGGAGAACCATCAAAAACCTAACTGAACTTTTGGAACTCGACAAACCACAAGCAACAATTATGGAAGAAGCTGACCTCGACAAAAAAGTAGCCCTACTCCACACCTGGATCGTAACAACCATAGTCCCCATCGCCAAAGAAAAACCCTACACTCCTTCACGCAAAAGAACAATTGCAAAATGGTTCACCCCACTACTCGGCGCCATGAAGAAAAAAAAACAACTAGAACTAGAATGGAGGATCAAAAACAACACTGCAAATAAATTGAAATGTCTGTAACTTGTCCACTGAGACAAAAAGGAAATACAAAAAGCTAAGAGGAAACATTACGACAACTGAATCTTCAAAGCACCAAACACCCAAAAAGAACTCTTCAAAATCATAAATGAAATTTAAAAAAACACTGGGTGCAACAACACACCAATACCATCGATGAAACTATCCAATGACCTAGCAGGCCACTTCAAAAACAAAATCATTACCATCCAACAAACCATACAAAGCAGACCACGCGATCATACTCCAGACACCACGTATCCTCACGAGGAACATCCAAACAAACTACAAAGCTTTCCCGAAATATCAGTGGAGACTTTCATCAAAATGGTAAATCAAAGCAACAAATCAGGCTCTCCCGAGGACCTCTGGCCCCCAGACGTATACAAATCAATTCTCAAGCAAGGAACTCCCATGAATACCACAGGAATGTCCTCAACCTTTCAATCAGAACAGGTAAAGTGCCACACTCCTTCAAATCAGCGTACACCAGGTCGCTACTCAACGATACAGCGGGAAAAATAAAGGACCTGTCCAGCTACAGACCAATCTCCAACATCCCATACCTAGCAAAACTGCTCGAAATGTACATATACAAAACAATCCAATAATTCATAGAAGAGCACTGCCTATTAGATCAGGCACAAGTTGGCTTCAGACCAATGAGAGGAACGGAATCAGCTCTCCTCTCAATATAGGACGACCTAAAAGCAAACGCAGACTCCGACATCAGTACTGCCTTGATACTTCTAGACCTATCCGCAGCATTGGACACAGTCAACCACGACAGCCTCATAACTAGATTAGAAGGACTGGGAATAACAGACACCACCCTACTATGGATCAAATCCTTCCTAACAAATAGAACGGAAACCATATGGATGAAACCTTTCAAGTCCAACCCAAGAGACTCCACATGCAGAGTACCACAAGGATCATCTTTCTCCCCACTATTATTCAACATCTACATTTCGCTATTAATCAAAATCATCAAAAGACACGGACTCACCTGCTACATCTACACCGACGACACACAATCTTCAAAATACAAGACACCCAAGAAGAAAACACAACAATAAAGAACTCACTTTGGATGAACTCGAACCACCTCAAAATTAACCAAGGCAAACAGAAATAATGATAGTCGCAAAAAACGGAGGCGACAACAACTACATCCCTTGGCCAAGAGAACTCGGCACAACCCCAGCGCCATCACCGATTGTAAAAAACCTGGGGTTCTCACTCTAGAGCCACAAGTAAACGCCTTACTCAAGAAATACTTCTTTCTCCTGCGAGCAGCAAAAAGGATCCTACCGTTCCTGTCATTTGCCAACAAAACACTTACCATGATTGCTCTCGTCATGTCCAGAGTAGATTACGCCAATAGCCTATACCTGGGTATGCCTGAACGACTTCTAAAAATACTACAACGCATACAAAAAGCGGCAGCTAGACTACTTCTCAAACGACCCCGAAGAGAACACAACACACCAGTGCTAAAAGCACTTAATTGGCTACCAATAAAACATTGAATACAATTCAAATCAATGTGCATCACGCACAGAGCAATACACAACCAAGGCGCAGAATTCCTGAGAGACAAATTACGCCTACATCAGCCAACAAGAACGCTCCGATCAAGCAACGACATCCGCTTGGAACCGAAACCCTACAACAAAAGAAAACTCTGAATATTCTCTTTCTCTCACTAGGCACCGAAAACTTGGAACGATTTACCAAAGAATATACGGAACACAAGAAACCACCTACTATTCCGGAAACTGCTCACATCCTGGCTCTTCACTGCATAACTAGAATATCACACACAGGGACACACACAGCCAAAACAATGATGGATGGAGATACTGATCCTGGTTCCCACCAAGCAATCGACTACAAACAGAATCTAAGGAAGTCTCTCCACAACATACCAAACCACATAATGAGAGATAGCCATGAGAGGAGGACACTAAAGACTGAATACATAGGCAGACCAAGACGGAAGCACTTGAACGATTCATAAATAGCATCCTAGCCCTCGACCACAACCTTACTCCACAGACCCATATTTCATAGGTAACAAGAAATAGGGGCCACCCACCACCCTGCTCACATAACTAAGGAGGAGAATAGACACTCCTAATCACATTACACAAAGTTCATTAGAATACAGCAGCAAGTGCGCCGTGCAAACGCCAACAGCAACTAATCCCACCCATAGTAATACAATTAAATTGAACAAGATGTACCACAATCGGGATTCTCACCCCACTAACCCTACATCCAAATCTCTGCATACCTAACTCACCTGAAAATTCATACAACCAACTCTCGCACAGCAAACCGCACGCACTTTACCACACTGCATCAACAACAAACCAACAACACATAAACAGCACACAGTCTTGCCCCCGGTCCAATATTGCACCAAAGCTCAGCGCACAGTGTATAATGAACTGAAGCCGCCAACAGCACACCACCTCTCACTTTCATATTCCCTCTCCTCTCGACTAACCCAACCCCACGCGCCTCTTGTTTTGCAGATCCGCCAGAGCACCTGGGGACCAACTCCGTTGGTGACGGTGCGCTATATAAATACCTTTTAACATTTATTATTTTAAATTCCTGCCACTCACTGGGATGAGTAGGCCGAGTCCCATGATGATTCTCTTTCTTACTTATTTCTTCCACGTTATCACTGGGACGAGTTGTATGTGCCAAATAGTGATTTATAGTCTTTTGACTTTCCACCCCTTTACTAGGAAGCGCATTGTGGGTCGTACAATAATTTATGCTCACTCTGTCACTGGGATGATCAGGATGATCCTGGCAACGATTCACAGTATTTGGTACAGTCTTTCTCAATGGAACAAGCAAGATTACTCTGATCATTATACGTATTTCTCCAACTGATAATTTCTGCTTTTACTGCGACAAGTAAGATTACTCTGATCATTATATTTGGTTTTCCAACTGTGACAATTCTTGATACAGTAATGTTTATCACTGTCTCTCTCCCCGGGTCTCCCGCACTCCCCGTTACACCTCTTGTGTTAGGGTTGCGTCATTGGTCGGTGTTCTTTTTCTCAGCTTCTCTTCTCAGGATGTTCTCTGTACTCTGTTGGCTTTCCTCTGGCTGCAGTTTCCAACGTGCACGTGTGCATAAGTGGTCTCTGCTTCAGGGAGGGTTTTCTCGCATTCCCTGTTCCGGCCACCACTCCCTATCCTTGTGTCCCTCCAGAGACTGTTTACCTACTCTGGGTTTCTCTTGGGGGTCCCTCCTGGGACTGACATAAACTCTGCAGCTTCCAGGTATACTGCTTCTTAAGCAGGTATGCAGGTGACTCTTTTTCCCACAGCTTGCTTCCGTCTTGGGGAAACAGCCTCTGTACTGATAGATCAGCTCCTGCGCTTCTCTGCTCCGATACTAGTCCTTCCCTTTTTATGCGTCCTTCCTGGGTCTTCCCCAGTGGAGGATCATAGTCCTTTTTCTCTTTTAGCTGAGCACTCTTCACCACTCGCTCATTCCTCTTAGTTCCAGTATTGTTGAATTTCAACAAATGAGAGCTCGGCATTACTCATTCACTCTTCGTCACAGGATTTTGACCATGTATTCCTTCATGTTGAGTTTGAGATGCTATGGCACAATAACAGGCAGTGGCTTGATGCAGTGAGTCATTTGTAAGCATTGATGTTTCTGTTGGTCTAAAAGTGAGGGATTTTAGGAATCCTCTGCAGAACAGGAGTGCTTGTCTCTGACGGGGGAGTTTCTCCCTCTAAGGTCCTGCTTGCCACCACCCCTAGGGGAAATATTGTGTAGTCTCACCTCCCTAGCCTCACAAGGATAGGTTCACCCCTGGGGAGAAGTGACTGAATCCCATGATTCGTCACAACAGTCAGTGTTGTGATTGTGACAGGATCATTCGATTGGTATGTGTACGAAGAGTTCTGCCTGGCAGCCGAGGAAAAGCCAGTTCCTGCAGTCTGAGCCCTATGAGCAGAACATTCAGGAGTAGGTGCAGTGCCTTACCTGACATTGGGAGAGAAATACCAGGTTTACCCAAGTGTCAGCGTAACGGAAGCAGCAGTGGAAGAGGCCGTTCCCTGTGGGGCACCGTGGTGACTAAGCGCTCGCCTTGCTCTGTGTCATTTTGTGAATTGGTCAAACACAGCTTGACACGCTTCTCACGGCCCACACTGGTACACACCGGTGGGAACGTCAGAAGCAGCTGACCTAGTCAGTGCGGTATGACTTTCCCCATGTGTTGGGGTTAACATTTCAAATACCCTGATACAACTGCTGCTCTATTGGCAACTAGAGTGTGATGATCGGACTGAACGGATTGACCTACAGGGCAGTCACTGACTGTTTTCCGACCATCAGACCTTTGCATTTCGACCACTACACCAAGTGGGTGTGTTAGTGGTCTGCAGTGGTCCATGACTTCCTCAAGGCTGCGGTACTGGTGGCTGTGCTGCACAGAATCATCTAATTACTTCCATGCCACTGATGTGACACCAACTACTTTTCTAAGGATATCTTGTGGTTCTGTGCTTGGATGTGGTGACACGGTAGGGGTAATCTTTGCCCCTCTGGTTGTCAGAATTGTACAATTGGCATTTAATCTGCTTGAAGAATGTCCTGTGCATTTGCTTTAAGGAGCAAACTGCCTCTGCCAGTTGCTATTTCCATCGCGGCTGATCACTCACCGGCCTCCCTTACTTACTATTCAATGCCTGCGCAGCCCGAAGCTAATTTTTCGTCTTCAACCCTGCAGCTGCGCTTTGTTTCCGACATACAACTGCATTTATTTTTGCTAGGAACCGTGAGTCTAAACAAGGCAATGACTCATTCATTATCCCCTATCAATGACTTGTTCGTTCTCAGACTTTCAATCAACAGTCATTGGAAGTACTTATAGTGGTGTATGTGAAGCTATTGAGGGCCCAAGGCTCATGACAATGTTTGTTTACTCTAATGTTATGCAACGCCCATCTGTGCCCCATCGATGGCACCCTATGGTATGTGTTCTTTTCATTTTCTTTTCGGGTGTTTTGTTTAAATGGTGTTCTAATTGCATTTATTTTTTATTTTGATTGCTGTTATTTTGGGGTCTTTGACAATTAATTGACAATTAATTTTATTGTGTATTTTGTTTAACTCGAATGTTGTGTATTAACCTTTTCACTGCAACTCTAATATTACTGTGGTCACATGTCACTGTTATTTGCCCATATTGTAATGGTCATTTAATTTATAATACAGACTTGAGGACGACCCCTGGGTCGAAACACGTGTCGGCTGTCAGTCAAATTAAAGGAATCTGATTAACTCTGTGATTAGTGAATGATTTACAATAGGTGCTAAGAGAACTGTACAATTCAACAGGCTGAGCATGACCAGCGGCACAACAAATTATCTCAAACTTTATATTGGGGTGGTTGAGGGTATACCACTCTGTGACTGAAACGCAGCTAGCCTCCCTGACCCGATTTTGGGGTGGAGCGCACTAACTTTCAAGTCCTGAAACCCTCAGTATCAGTTGGGATTATTTTATGGTGTATAGCGACGCACCCTTAGAAGTAGTGGAGGGCGATTGACCGTAGTATCCTTAGTTTTTAGGTCGCCGATCCGATAGGGAGCAGGTGGACGGTGGCACAATTGTGTTAGAGCAGAGGGTTGTGTGGTAAGTGGCGGACCTTGTTAGACAAGAGTTGTGCGTCGTGCAGGCAATTGGTATAGTTGCATCATTTTAATTTTTCCGGGGAAGAGTTTCTAAGGAGACCTATGCACACATGTTTTGTGAGTAGCAGCAGTTTATTGTTTAGTGTTGTGGAAAATAGTTGTAGTGTTCAATGTGGCTATGGAGATGACGGAAGGGCCAGAGCCGAAATAGCGTGTAAATATTTACAGAGCTGCGTAGCGCGAGTTAAAGGTGCAGTCAATTGAAAGGAATAACTTCTCTTTTTAACGTACTGACGTAGGGCATTATTGTTAAGGTGTTGGGCCTGGGGAGAAGGCTATTCAAGTACTAATATAACATAAGACGGGCCTGTGGAGTGCGAGGTGTGAAAGGTCGGGGCCTGTGGAGAAGGCCAAAATGGATGAAAAGGTATGCAGTGATGTTATCGAATAGATAACAAAGCATGCAATTTGGAGACCAACACAAAACATTGAAAAAAAATTATGAATTTGAGAAGACTAATTAAATGTGGTTGGGAATAGTAATTTTAGGGGTGGGGAAAAAGTATTTTAAAAAAGAGGGCTTGGTGGGGGCAGGTCATACCCCCAAAAAACAATGAAAAACAAAAATCTTTTTTTTTTAGATTCTTTTTTTTCGATAAAAATTGATTCTTTGTTTTCTCATTTGATAAAATCAGATGTACCGGATGAAAATAGGGTGAACTAATGTAACACAGTGAGTGAGTGGGATTGATTGAATAAGTTTTGAGAGTTTACAGATTTAAATTATAAAGGAAAAAGGAGGGAGCAGTATTGCGACAATAAGGATTAAGGTGGGATAATGACGTCCTATTGGATGGATGCACCACTTGATCACATGTGTAGGAAATTGTTGTCTTGTCACGATATTGAGACAAAGTACAATTTTGAGTGGGTACATGACACAGTGGGGAAATGTTATAAAGAATGGCCTGGAGAGGGAACGTTGGATACAAATATTATAGACAGTATTCATATTTGTCAGCTGCTTACAAAGGTGCAAAGCTTAAAAAGAGGCAGGACATTTTAGGGCATTGGAAGTTGTATAAAGAAAAGGAAAAAGAGACAGAGCGGGAAAGGAAGAGGAGAAGCAGGGAAGTGCACCAACACTTCCATATACGATATACCCATTACTAAAACCGGCTGCAAGATATACAAATCTTAGAGTGTCTCCAAATAAGCAAGGAACGCATAAAAGAAAAGATGATGGTGAAGCGAGTGCCATTAGTAAGGATGAGAATGGCAGAAATATTTAATCAACATTAAAAAGAGCATCCAGCAGCAACTTGACTCTGTATTCAGAGAAGCTGAGAAAGCCATGGAAAGGAAGATAGAGAAAAAAGGGAAATAACAATGAAAAGTGGCTGTCGAACAGAGGTGGACAGTAGGACGCATAAAATTGAAAATCGACAACTGTGGACAGGACTCGTACAATAGTGAAGATGACATGACGGAAGGTGTGCGTACCTCATCAGATTGGGAGGACAGTGATGACTGCGAGCATGGGAATGATGAATTAAACACATTCAATTTGAGAGACATGAGCAGGGAAGGAGAAGAAATGAGAGAGCAGAGGAGGAAAGAGAAGAGTCATTGGGAGATTGGGGAAATAGGTTTTGGAGTCGAAAAACGAGAATAGCAGATACAAAAGGACCATAATGTGGTAATAAATGCAGAGCTTGCACACAGATGCCCCTTTTGCAGAAGGTGAGGGCTGAGGTTCACTACATACCATGGCAGACAATGGATCAGGACAATATGGTTTACAGTTTACCTTAATTAATGGTGGGCGCGAGCAAATGGATTTATGTTTTCGAGGAAGAGACAGTGGGAATTCCATTGGCTATCATTTATTGGCAGTGTTGGTTGTGGAGAGAAGTGTCAAACTATGGCAACAGGCTGGATATTCCAGGGTAAAATTAAGCCTAACCTACATGATGATGCACCCCTTAATAACTATCGGCCACATGCTTGGAAGGCTCTAAGAGAACTGTATTGAGATGTGTCGGACATGGGCTCAATATTGGCTTGTAAAATGAAGCCGGGTGAGCATCCTGTGGAATATATACGGTCCATACAAGAAATGTGGACACAGAAAAATAAACGGTCTTGTTTTACCATATGTTTATTGAGGTGGCTCCCCGCAGATGTACAGACATCTCTAGAGAAGATAGAGGGACATGTAGCAGAAGGGTGGCCCGAGATACAGGCAACAATTGTACATTATGGCAAAAAAAAGCAGGAGAAGGATAAGAAGACAGCTGACATTGCAACAAGAGCAGAAAACAAATGAGTTCAGAAAAAACTGGCTAAAATAAACATGGAAGGAGCGAAGGAGCAGTGCTCACAGTGCCAGTTGTTCCACAGGCGCAGCAGGGGAGGGGAGCTCCCAGTGGCAAAGCAAAGGTAATGCAACCAGGAGGGTACACTCAAGTACCACCCAATCAGCAGTGGGGAATGGTGCAGATGCTGCACGTTTATAAATGCAGATTGTTGCTGCAACATCCAGGGGTTGTGCAGACAGGAGAAATAAACTGATACATGGGACCATATCAGACGGGGAGAAGAGGATATTACACACGAGGAAGGGGAGTGGGCTACAGGGGCATGGGTTCACGCTTTAGGGGACAGTGCTTTGCATGTGGACATTTTGGTCACTTTGCACGGACATGCTCACTAATGGCACAAGCAGGGAAGCAATAGCAGCCTTATACACAGGCACTTCGGCAAATACAGGTGATACCGCAACAGCACCTACAGATACAGCCCAGACATCCACAGGGTATATCCACCCAGGGACAAGTGCAGGGTGGGGAGATGGCAGGATCCTCAGGTTCAGTAAGCATACTCCAGGCACCAGTACAGACACAAGTACAGGAAGGGGTAACACTATTGGGACAGAACACTGTGCCCCAATACACTGGAGTGAGAGTGGTGGGCAGTAATCCATTTACACCATCGACCGATACATTTTCCCAATAGGGGTGCCCACGGAGAGTGCAAGTGTGTCCTGCTCTAGCAGTAACCGAGGACCCAGAGCAGTAACCGAGGACCTTGAGGAGGTAGCAGTTCAGATAGAACAGAGGGTATTTTCCTTTCTCCAGCATTGGATCTTTCATGGATTCACATGCTGTGAATATTTCCAGTCGTCAGGCTGGGAAACCTCAGTAACCTTAACATAGCATTTTCCTATGGAAAACTTCTACACTGAATGTCCTATCGACGTCCTTCTGGGTGCTTTAGGCTGCACGTCTAGTATAAAAAGCCCCGCCACGCGGCTTCCCTTCATATTTTCAACTGTCTCAACTGTTAGGATCACCTTGTGTTTCTCTCGAGAAATTAGCTCTTTGTGTTCTTCACATGCTTTTGTTGGTTATATTCTTCCAGGCCCAGTATGTCCTCGGTGGGCCTGAAGAAATCGTTATTTAGGCCATGTGGACCTGCGGCCTAAAGAACGTCTATGATGGGGATGGGCATGTGGACTGCCTTTATTGCTTATATCCCAATCATTCCGCGGACAACTGCAAGGTTTGTCAAGGCTTCTCATAGAAGATGCCGAAGGACCGCAATCAGCGGTTAATTTGTTGGCTAAATAAGGGGACTTAGCCTGGTTCGGAGGTTGGTTCGGCCCGCAGGGGCAAGTCCTCTTCTACAGCGGAGAAGGTGTCATCCTCGCTCCCGAGGACACGGTCAGCAGAACCCCTCTCTAAGAAGCAGTGCACGGCAGAGCCGGCGTCAGAGGTGGGGAAAGACTGGGAGTCGTCTGGTACCAAGTCGGTGCAACAGAGTAGAGGGTTGGGTGCCTCTCAGGACAAAGCTCCCAGGTTGGAAAAGTCAAAGGACGGGAGTTCCAGGATGGAGAAGTCAGCGACGCTGTCGCACAAGTCCTCGGGGGCTGAGAAGGAGAAGTCTCAAGCATCCTCCTCGTCGACGAAGCACTTGTCTTCAACAGACCGTCACCGTTCCTCTTCAGGCCACGAGTCTTCAAAACACCAATCCAGCTCCACGTCCAAACGGTCCACTTCACTGGTGAAGGCCAGGCCATCACAGAGGGATTTGTAGACGGTGATGGTGCAGCCCTCTCTTCCCTCGTCAGCTGTGGTGATGACTGCTCCGTCGATGACTGCACTGGATTCCTCGTCGACGACCATGACGGCTAGTGCGCTGATGACTTCAGAGGTGCTGTAGCAGTCAGGGTCCGGCCTTGGGCCGTTGTTCCCATTGGACATTCTGCAGCAAGACCCCAAGACATATGACTTGGGCTTGAGTCCGGAAGAAGAAAGTCATCAGTTTTTTGATCCGGCGGCATTGTATCTGCAGCCGGTAGGTCTGTCTCGCTGCAGTACCCATTGGTGAATCCGCACTCATTGCTGTCCATGCTGGTGCTCACCACGCTGCAGTCACTGTTGGGGCAGTTGGAAGCGCGGCTCCCAATCCCGTTGAGCCCGGTGGGTGCAGTGGAAAAGGAGGTGTGTGTTGTGCCGCGACAAGGTGAGAGTGTGGGTGCCACTTGGCTTGCCCTCCCGTGTGCGTCACCTACGGTTCGGCCGCTGGTGAGGTCTCCGGTTGGCTTCACCCCTACAGGACGCATCCAGAAGAAGGGGAGCTGGTGGTTCGGATCCTCACAGTGTTCCATCTGACACTCTGTTGATGGCGTCGTCGTCGCCCAGGTGGGCGGACACATGGGATATGGATCCGGGGGTGGATCCTCCGAGCAGCCTGGCTCAGCCCTTGCCACCGGATGATGTCGGTGCTTTTCATGCGATAATGGCCAAGGCTTGTCAAGAATTTGGGCTTACTCCTTAGGAGGAGCGCAAGGACTGTTCTCTGTTCCATTACATGGGGAAGAGGTGGAAGGCGGTCTTCTCTATTCCCATTTTAGACCACGTGTGGCAGGAGGGGCTGTGCATGATGCGCCATCTGTTCTTGGAGCCGGCGGTCAAGGGCCGCTTAGAGAAGAAGTTTAAGGTGCCGCAATTGTCACCCAAGTGCCTCACATCCCAACCCACGCCGGAGTCTGTCTCGGCCGGCGGCTGGTCAAAAGGCCCGAAGTCAGCACAAGTGCGCAGCGCCCCCGGAGAATGAGGCCAGGAAGCAGGATGCCTTTGGCAAAAAGGTGCTTACGGTGGGGGCTACGACGGTCAAGGCGGCCAACTATTTGGCCATTATGGTTTGCTATGACAGGGAGATGTGCCACTGGCTGGCCCCACTCTTGGATCATCTGCCTCAGCAACAGAGGAAGGAGGCAATGCTGCTGGTTCGGGAGGGGGAGGAGGCCTCCAACCACAGCATTAACATTGCAGTGTACCTGGCAGAGTCAGGATTTAAGCAGATCAACAATGGTGTGGTGCTCCGTCGGCAGGCCTGGCTGCGCTACACTGATTTCCGGCCTGAGGTGCAACACAAAGTGGTAGACATGCCATGTGAGGGGGAGCAGTTGTTTGGTGCAAAGATTGATGAGGCGTTGAAGGGGATGAAGGAAGACTCTGATAATGTGAGATCTCTAGGCAGGCTGCAGAGTGGTCGCTCTTTTCTTCCCTTTTGGGCATTTCGAGGAGCCTTGGGGAATGCCGATTTTTGGTTTCCCAGGACAGGGGCTACAGTCACCCCAGTTATTCCTCCCAAGTGTTCTGAAGTTCTTTCCAGTCTGCACAAAGGGCCAAAGACTTTCCAGCGCAGAGGAAGAGGGGTCTGGCGGCCTCGGCTAGTAAAGGCCGACAGTCCAAGCCTCAGCAATGACTGCCATCTGGGCAGTCAACTAGGGGGGCAGTCGACCATGTCGACGTGTGGCAGTTAATTACAACGGACATATGGGTGCTGGACACAGTACATTATGGCCACTCTGAGTTTTGGCACCCGCAATTCCTTATTCCACCTCTGAAGGTGTTGCAACCGCATCTGTCAATCTTGCAGAAGGAGGTACCTCTGATGTTGGAAAAAGGGGCGATAGAACCGGTCCCGTTGTCAAAACAAGCACAGGGGATGCACTCCCGGTATTTTGTAATCAATAAACCAAATGGAAAGTGGCACCCTATTCTGGACCTTTGGCCGTTGAACAAGAATCTGCAGCGCCTAAAGTTCAAGATGCTGACGTTGCAGGATGTCATACGCTTTGTCCAACCAGGAGAATTCTTGGCGTCGATGGACCTAGAGGACGCCTACTTCCACATCCTGATGCTTCCAAAACATTGCAAGTTGCTAAGGTTCGTGGTCGAAGACGACCATTTCCAGTTTTGGGTTCTCCCGTTTGGCCTCAAGTCAGCTCCCAGGACATTCACCAAGTGCCTGGCTCCGGTGGCAGCCTTCCTCTGCCGGAAGGGGCCCATGTTTACCCGTACCTGGAAGATTGGTTGGTCAGGGGTGCATCTCCTCAAAGGACTTCGGAGTCTCTCCAGGCAGCAATGCTCCTGTTGTAGCGGCTGGGCTTTGCGGTCAACTTCGCAAAATCTTGTCTGACGCCATCCAAGGACTTGGTCTTCCTAGGGGTACAGTTTCACACACAGCTAAATCTGGTAAGGCTGTCGGTTGACAGAATACAGAAGCTGATCTCCATGGCGGCCTTGTTGGGGCCAGGAACGTCGGTCCCGGTCTGGTGATACAAGTCTCTTCTAGGATGCATGGCGTCCTGCATCCCTCTAATCCCGAATTGTCGTCTGTTTCAGGCCAGTGCAGGAGTTTCTTGCCTCCAGGTGGTCGCAGAGCCTCGGTTCCTGGTCCACCACGGTGGTAGTCTCCCGGGGGTTGGCATAGGCCCTGCGTTGGTGGACTTGCTCTGACAAAATTGTAAGGGGCATGCCCCTGGTGGAGCCGGAGGTTCGATACACGATCGGGACAGACGCATCCCAGGTGGGTTGGGGTGCGCACCTCGACCAGGTTCAGGGCATGCGGCCTCTCCAGGAGGCTTCCTTGCACATCAACATTCTGGAATTGAGGGCAGTGCACTGGGCTCTGAAGTCTTTTCTGCCTCTGATTCTGACAGACAACACCACCACAATGTTTTACCTGCGCAAGCAGGGCGGCACGCACTCTCAGCGCCTGTCCCGGGAGGCTTGGGGGTTCCGCATTGGGCCATTGCTCACGAAATTCAAATCACAGCTTACCATCTACCGGGCGTGCTGGACATTCAAGCGGACGCTCTCAGGGTCACCGGTCAGCTGCACGAATGGAAACTGAAGGACGCCCAGGTGGAAAGAATTTTCAGGAAATGGGGGTCTCCCCCTCTGGACTTGTTCTCCAGCCTGGAAAACAAGCAGTGCCCGTTGTTTGCGAGCAGGGTGGCTCATCCAGACTGTAGAGGGGGTGCATTCTCGTGGACGGGCCTGTTCACGTATGCGCTTCCCCCATTTCTTTTTTTTTATTTTTTTTTATTTTTTTTTTTTATTTACTTGATTTTAACCAAAAAGAAATGGTTTTTACAAGGTATAAAGAAAAGAAGGAGATCAGCGTTTATTTTTTTCTGGGATCTGTTGATGCAGTTTCGCCAGTTTTTCGTCTTAGCTAAATTCGTTGTTTGGATCAAAGTTCTGTGGTTTGTTTTAAGGCAGCTTCGAGAATCTTGACTGCCACTATAACCCATTTTGTTTTTTCCCCGGCGATCAATCTAGACCACCAAGTCTGTTCTTCTCTAAGAGTAGAGTCCTGAAGTAGCGGTAGCAAGAATGTCGTTCGGAGGTGGGCGGTTTTAGGACAGTTTAAGATCAAATGTCTTGATGTTTCTGTAATGTCTGGGTTTAGACATAGTCTGCAGGTTTTATTTGCTAATTGAGTACGGATTGCTCGGATTTCTTGTGTTTGTATCAGGTTTAGTCTTGTTCGCATGAACGTTTTTCGGAGATTTTTGCTTGGAAATTTGATGCAGTAGTTCAGCGGAAGGTTTAGTTTGTTGGTGGTTGGTGGAACGTGGTAAAGCAGTTTGTTTGCCGTTGCCAGATTACATGTGGTGATCCAGTCCTCATGTGCTACTTTGCTTTTAATTTTTTCTGGGTTTTGGATTAAGTCCTCGCGGGTGCAGGCAAGGGCTTTTAGTTTTAAAGTTAATTTCTTTTCCCACAGGGTCAATGCTTTACAGCGCCCCGTCTTAAGTTCTTCTCGAATCGTTTTGTATATTGGGAGCGAGTCCGGGTCAATGATTTTCCTTAGTGCTCTCATTTGGCTTTGTTCTAAAGATGCTGACAAAGATAATAAGCCAAGTTCTCGTCGTATGGCTGCAATAGAAGCCGATTTTGGCAGTCCTAAAACTGCTTTCCAGAGGTATCCCTCTAGTTTTGGCCAAATGGAGTCGTGCATGTAGAGCGCTACGTCCATTCCGTAGATCAAAGCAGGTACCACCTTTTGTTTGTAAAACTGGATTGCTGGTATTAGGGAAAATTTACCGTATTTGTTGTCGATCAGTCTTGTTTGAGTGGTAAGTGTTTTGACTTTTGCCCACAGAGCCAGGATGGATGAGTTCTCATTTCTTGATTCATCAATCATGACACCCAAGTATCTGATGTTTGTGACTATCTCGATCTTTACATTGTCTAAAAACCAGTTACCACCTGGGTTAGATTTTGAGCGCTTGTTCCCCAAGATCAAGATTTTTGATTTCTCTATATTTATTTCTAAGTCGTTTTGGATAATGAATTTGGCCAGGTTTGTCAACTGGCGCTGAAGACCGACTTGAGTTTGTCCATCAGAATCAGGTCGTCGGCGTAGAGCAACCTGGACACCGCGCTGTTTCCAACTTTAGGAGGAAATACTCTCAATGAAGTTTGCGTATATTGAAAGTCACCTAAAAATGTAATGAATAAAGCGGGGGCTAAAGGACACCCCTGTTTGACCCCTCTTTCGACCTTTACTGCTTCTGATAGCAAGCCTTGTCGGTTTAGTCGAACTCCCATTTCCTTTGATCCGGAGAATGATCCAGATGGTCCGCAGGGGCCAGTGCAGGGTGATCCTGGTGGACCCATTTTGTCCCTGCCAAACTCGGTTCTCGGATCTGCTTGACCTTGCCGTGGACGACCTGCTCATCTGGGGTAGGAGCCAGATCTGCTATCTCAGGACGACAGAAGGGTGTCGCCTCATGATCCGGGTTCTCTCAGGCTTGCGGTGTGGCTCCTGACCACTCCGAATTTGGACATCGAGAAATCATGCAGGATTGCCGTTGGATCTTGGTGGGGGCAAGTGTACCATCTGCTAACGTGTCGTACAATCGAAAGCGGACCAGGTTCTGTGCCTGGTGCGCAGGGCCACCAGACTTGCAGCCATTAGAGGTGTCACCAGCTCAGCTGTTGCCGTATCTTCTACTGCTGGCGAAGGGTGGACTGTTATTGTGTTCGATCAAGGTCCATCTGGAGGCCATCTCCAGGTGCACAAGACGGCGCAACTCTACACCTCTGTTCAGTGACAGATTGGTCAAACACTTCCTCAAGGGTCTTTTCGGACGTTTCCCCCGGAGAAGAGGTTTGCTCCAGCGTGCAGTCTCAATGTGGTTCTCTCAGCTCTCATGAAGCCACCATTTGAACCGATGTCGACGACGACAGTGACGATGAAGTTCAAGTTGCTTTTCTGGTGGCTTTTTCATTGGCCAGGAGGGACTCTGAGCTTCAAGCTTTGGTCATCTATTTTTTTTTGTTTTTTATATACGGTTTATACAAACCTTTAAAAAGACAAAAGTACTCTCAGGCTTGCAGTGTGGCTCCTGACCACTCCGAATTTGGACACCGAGAAATGCTGCAGTATTGCCGTCGGATCTTGGTGGGGTCAAGGGCACCATCTGCTAACGTGTTGTACAATCGAAAGCGGACCAGGATCTGTGCCTGGTGCGCAGGGCAACCAGACTTGCAGCCATTAGGTTTCACCAGCTCAGCTGTTGCTGTATCTTCTACTGCTGGCGAAGGGTGGACTGTTATTGTGCTCGATCAATGTCCAACTGGCGGCCATCTCCAGGTTCACAAGACGGCGCACCTCTACGCCTCTGTTCAGTGACAGATTGGTAAAACACTTCCTCAAGGGTCTTTTCAGGGGTTTTTCCCCCAGAGAAGAAGTTTGCTCCGGTGTGGAGTCTCAATCTGGTTCTCTCAACTCTCATGAAGCCATTGTTTGAACCGATGTCGACGGCGACGATGAAGTTTCTCACGTGGAAAGTTGCTTTTCTGGTGGCTATTTCATCGGCCTGGAGGGTCTCTGAGCTTCAAGCTTTGGTCATCTATTATTTTATTTTTTTTATATACTGTTTATACAAACCTTTAAAAAGACAAAAGTACACAGAAGAAAAAGGAAACAAAGTGGGACAAAACCAACATACAATGTTTCCACTTATGATCTTCTAACGTCAGGTCTCCGAATTTGATTTCATCAAAGTTTCAACAAGTCCTATTTGAGCTTTCTGAATTTTGTCCAGAAGTGTTAGTGCCCTGTGTTTTATTTATTCAAATCCACTGCTTGTGGTGGACAGTAAGTCTCTTATGTCTTCCAAAAGAAAAATTATGGCATAATTCAATTTTTTGTTGGTCCCACTGAACATCATTTGCCACCATTCTTCGCTGCTTAGTGATTGCTGCCTTTCAATGACTGACGCTAATCGTTTTGTCCTTTGGGATAGTATGGCAGTGCAAAACAGGACAAGATGTTTTAAGGTTTCCTCGTGTTGAGTGCAGAATCTGCAAATTGTGTCTTGATTGCGTTTTTTTGTCCATGTGCTTAGTCTTTCCTTAGTTTTAAAGGCATTTAATCGGAAACGCAAAAATGTGGATCTATGATATGGATCCGGGAAATCCTCTACATAGGTTGCAAGTTCGTTAAGCCTTCTCGCTTCACATGGTGCATCCTTCATCAGTCTTTGGCTTGCCCTTTGCTCTCCAGATGAAATCCAGTCAAGCCTCCAGAGTTTGTTTTTGACTGAGTCAGGATTGCCTTGAAGTGTTAAGCAATCAGTTTCCAAGTCATCTAGTAAAGTTTCACAACGTCTTGACCACAATGATAGGCTTTCTGTATTGTCGCTTCCTGGATTGTACAAGATTTCAAATTGGGGAACAACGTCTTGCATTATGGTTTTTTGATAAAGTGCTAGTGTATTGCAACACGTTTGTGCGTTAAGGGATACAAGCCCTAACTCATATCGTATGCACACTGTTGCAGTTCCCTTCGGAATTTGTAAAACTTTTGTCCAGAATATGTTTTCAAGCGACGCCCATAATTCATTTGCACAACCCAATGCACACTCGGCTCCAAAGATCAGGGCCGGGACCTCTTTTTGGTTGTAAAGGTTCATAGGTCTCGGGGGGGAAATTTGCCATATTTTTTGTTCATGACGACGGCTTGGCATGCTAACTGTCGACACTTGATTTTTTGCTTTTTATGCCCAAGGACTGCGTCAATGTGAGAACTGATCTGCATCCCCAAATATCTGGTGTTAGTCACGACATTTAGGGTTTCGTTCCCCAGTCGCCATTTGAATTGTTTACCATTTGATTTTGATTTGGATCTCGGGTTTTGTAAGACCAGAATCTCACATTTTTTTTGTTGAAATGGAGACCGTTGATTTTTGCATGTACCTCTACGGCGCCAAGCTTTCGTTGGAGTCCAATTGGAGTGGCACCCAGAAGAATCAAGTACTCGGCATATAGCAGCCAGCTCACGTGACCTCCATGTATTTTAGTTGGAAATGATCACACATTCTCGATGGTATGTCCGATGTCTGAAATAAATATGTTAAAGATAATCGATGCCTAATATTGAAGATTGGTTGGTGGAATTACAGGTTCTATCAAAGTATGATATGGTCTCCGTGAAGAATAAGGGTAAAGAGGAAGACTACTTAAGGTCATGGGGATCGTTTGAAGCCCTTTATGATTGATATACTAGTGAGACTGCGAGAGGTGGGTAAGATCGATGTGAGAAAATTTAAGTTTACTCCCACCCCCCCTTTTTTTATTATTTTTTTTCTTTTTCTTGTTTTTTTTTTCTTTCTCTTATTTGTTCATGTTGTCTTTTGTGATGTTTAGTGTGGGTTAGTGAGTACCTTTGGTAATGCTTAAATATTTTATGTTTCACATAGAATGATTATGTTAATGAAGTATACGATGTGAGATGTTCGGAAACAATGGTTATTGAATGCTTATTGCAATATTTTATTGGATCTATGTGACGTTGTTATGAATTGCTGAAAATCTAATAGATTTTCAAAATAAAAATATTAAAAAATAATCGATGCCAAGGGGCATCCTTGCTTAACACTGCAGAATGTGAGAAAGATGCCAGATTTATCTAGGCGGATCCTGAATTTTGTTCCGGTGTGTAGCTCTTTTATGGCTGCCAGGAGGTCGGGGGGACATTTCCAGTTTTTCATTTTGGACCAAAGAATTTCTCTGTCTAGGCTATCAAATGCATGGGAGAAATCTATGAGTGCCAAATGCACTCTGCCCCCAGTTCTTATAGCCTCCATTTTTAATAGATTTAAGATTAACAGATTCAGCCCGCATCCAACCCCCTTCACGAAGCTTGATTGCCTCGAGTCTATGTGCTGAGACTCTGCAATCCAGTTATATACCTTTTGTTGTAGTATTGTAGCATACAACTTTCCGAGGACGTCCAGTAGCGCTATCTGCCTGTAGTCCTGAGGGTTTGCCCTATTCCCTTTTTTAAATACAGGCACGATTACAGCACTTTTCATTACATTGGTGTTTCACATTTTTTGTTAATTCTATGAAAAAGTGTGAGGCATATTTCAGTCCATTTTTCAGGCTTCTGTTTGAGGGTATAGTCGGCAAGGCCGTCAGGCCCCGTGGCACTTGAAGAGCTCACCTTTTTAAAAAAAAATATCTAGAATGTCATTTTTCTTAATTTCGAGACTGCTGCCTTTTTTGCTGTATAGCTCACTGTAATGTTTTATCCAGTATGCCTCTGTTACAGTATTAGTCTAGAGAGTGGCTTGTGTTGCGCACTCGTTGTTGATTATTTTCCAGAAGTCACAAGAATTTTTGTTTTTTTATTTTGTCATCATGAGTTCTGAATCATTCTGTAGCATAAGCCCTTTGTGCGATTTGTGTACTTTTGTTTCATGGATCTTTTTTTATTTACAAGTTCAATAGGATCTTTACCATGCAGCTTTCTTAGTTCATGTCGCATCTGTCTCTTTTGCCTGCAGATTTCGAGATCGAATGCGTGTTTTGATGTAAATTTGTGGTTTTTTTAAGCCTTGCTTTTTTCAGTGTATTGAGTTAGCAATGTTCCATATTCGATCTCAGTTTGTTGTTCACAATATTTCCTTGCGATTTGATTTTCTTCAGTGTCGTTGAGATGAAGCCTCGCTCTTAGATTCCACATTGACATTCCAGCTCCACAAGTTATTCTTTTGTTTCAAGGCTGTGTTAAGAGTCATCTTTACCATCTCGTGGTCACTGTGAGGTCCATCTATTACTTGCATGAGAACAACTTGCTTGTGTATGTTTCCAGACACAGAGAAGTAGTCTAAGATTAAGCTCTGGCCCAGTCTGCTCCAAGTGCACTGTGCAGGTATGTCACCATTGATGTTACCATTTAACATGCAGATATTTCTAAGGTCCATTTCAAGACACCACCTGTCGACGGACTTATCGAGTTTGACTTTCGTTGTGTTGAAGCAATTTATATTCAGGTTTCCACAAAGTATGAGTCCTGTTTTAATATTCGTTTTGGAGCAGAGGGTGCCGTCTGAATCAAAGTACAGCTCCTTTTGGGTTGTTAATCTGATTCGTTGTTGTTCTCTTTAATGGTAATGTGTTGTTCTGAATCTCTAACTCGATTGGAAGGGTTTTAGCCACTCGATTGCCCTTTTTTGAACTGTCAAGAAGCTTTGACAGCACTTCTTTAGATGTTATGGCAACTTCTGAAGACTTGGGCAAAAGAGATGCCTCATGTATCTCTGTGATATTATCATTGTAGGTGGACATGTTCATCAAGTCAATTGAGGAGTCTTCACAATCTGCTGTCTCTGCAGTTAGTTGTGCTTCCAGTTTTGTCTTCATTGATTTTTTTGTTATCTCGCACAGCATCACCATTGGTGTTTACCGTAACATTAACAGTTTTTATGTTGCGCAAGAATTTCCTCGAGCTATTACACATCTGGCAATTTTTGGAACTCTGATTTTTATTTTTTTGTTCTGGTTTTTTTGCCGCCAGTTGCTTTGAGGACATTGCGTTTTTACTAAAGATTGCAAAAATGTAATTGTTTTTTGCTCCATTGGCGATACACAGGCCATTGGCTTTGGTGTTGGCTTTGCTTCATCTGGCTGTGTTCCCTGAAGTGTTTGGCAGTTGAAGATTGTGTAAGACTGGGTTCTCTCTCCCCATTATAATTTGCACTGCACTAGCAAACTAAGATTGAATATTTAGGTCTTGAGTTATCTCAGGTAGTACAACAGTGTCGTCCTGTATGAGATGTCTCAGGTCTATATGGCCCCTAGCTGATCAGCTGTTATGGCTCCTTTCTCATTGGTTCTCTCAACATCAAGGGCAGCAATGTTTGTTTTTTTGGATGGTTTTGTTGTTCTCAGTGGGCTCCAAAACTACCAGATTTGACATTTAAGATGCAAGTTCCATACCTCTCGTAGTTTTGCTCACTTTAATGCTAGCTGTACTTTGAGTTTGTACTTCTGTGTTACAACCATTTTCGTTTAGGTAATAAAACTCATCTTGCATTATCATATCTTTTCTAGTTTGCAAGGAATGCCAGATTTGACTATCCCGTTTAGTCGTTGGTTCCAATAAGTGGTCTTTCATCTTGAGTAGAGCCAGAGCTTCCTTTGCCACTTCTGCAAACAATTATTTTGTCCAAATTGCAATTTCTTTTTTTGGTCAGTCAAATTGGTCAGTGAGTCTTCAATCCTTTTGTTCATCTCATGATAGGTGTATTTAAACAGTGTGTTGTCGCTTTCAAGGTTTACCACTTTAGAGTTCAACAAGGCCACTAATGTTGTTAGGTCTTTGATGTTGTTGTTTATTTGTTCATATAGCTTGATAAATGGCGAGATCGTTATTGCCATTGTGGACATCAATATAGGTTGCAGCTCTTGTAGTTTCTTTTTAGTTTAGTCATCTGTGCGTTCATCTTTTATGCGAGATCTGAACTTTGTTTTTCAGATTTTAGGATACTCACACTCCATTATTGAAGAATCAGATGAAGAAGAGACCGTCGTGCAGGAGGAGTCTTTACTGTGTCCAAGAGTTTGTTCTTTTAAGTGAACAGTCGGATTCAAATCCATAATTTGTTTTTTTTGTTTTGCGTTGTGAGCAAGATAAATTAGGGGACATGCTAAGGTCTACCCTTCTCCGTTTATGCAGTCCACTTTTCCACCTTGTGTTGGGAGAAGTTTCAACTGAGGCAGTTCTTAGGAGTATCGGTTGAGCTTCATAAATCTTTGTTCGCCTCTGTAAAGACTTCTTTATTTTTGGACAAATTGTTTGTTTTGTTAAGTTACGTCAAGTAAAAGCCTGTTCACTATATCCAAGTAATTTCTTCTTTCATGACTGGGTTCATGTCGTGGTTTAGCTTGAGACAGAAGCAGAGCCCCAATGGCCTCTGCATCGTCTTCAGGCAAGTGGAGTGAATGTGAAGAGTTGGACAAAGGTTCACAAAAGAAGTCATCCTTTCCCTGCTCAACATCGCGCTCAGAGTCTTGTGTGTTCGTGCTCACAGCAAGATCCTATCTCATTTTTAGTGGGGCGATGAAAATGTCACAGAGCTCATGAGGTGCTTCCACGTTGATAGTTAAGTCTTCTATCACAGTGCCAGGTGGAGAGCCAGTGACTGTGAATGAGAGTGGAGTGTCAGAGCCAAAGCGATCATTTGACTCTGCTGCAGCACCGCTCTTCGTGGTGTTTATAGGATTTATATTTCCGCACACCATGTAAGAACTTGCAACGTTGGAATTTAATGAAGACCCCACTCATTGTTAGTAATGTTTAAAGTATGGCAGTCAACATGATTGCTTGTAAGGTTGAAGGCCATGCAATTGGGGAGCAGCCGTCGAGAGGCATTTTTGTGTAAATTCCAGTTGTTAGGAAACAAGTTATCACAGTTCCCAATAGGTGTTTTAGAGCGCGCGCTGTCTGAAGACGCTACAGTATAGGCGTTTGTGTGACAGCTGCAGCAGCTACATCAGCCACATCAGTTACATCGGTTTCGACAACCTTGTCAAAATTAACTAGTGGGGAAACATTGGGGATAGTCACACTGTGTCGTCTATTTTCAGGTGCGCTTTGGTGGCGAACTTGACTTGCTTGTTTCTCTTCTTTCCCTTGTGGTCCAGTACGCTGTCCACATGCAGGCGCTTTCGTGACATTCATGGAACTTTCCACCAGTTCGCTTAGTTCCGTGCCGTGATCACTTCTTGCTTCTTCCATCTCCTGGCGCAGCTTGGCTCGCATCTTCAACTGCGCTGACGGTGTTTGAAGGGGGGGCAAGGGATTTTGTTCGATCTTGTGGTTAGACATGGCCGGAGGTCACAAAAGCACTAGCAGAGTCTTACGTCTCACCTCACCTCTTCGAGCCTCCAGAGACTTCAAAGACTCTGCACAACTCTGCGACCGTTCCGTGGTGCAAGACGGTTTTTGAGCAGAGTAACACCCACCAAATCACGCTGGACACTTTTGGGTAAAACACTGTAAAGTTACTGCTCAGTCTGCTCCAAAGACTCAGCACGACTCGGCTTTGGTCATCAACCCGCCGTATCTGAGGTTCATGAGGGATAAGGTTCTCCTGTCTACCAACCCGCACTTTATCCCTAAAGTGCCGTCTGAGTTTCACAAGAACTCTATAATTGCCTTGCCCATGTTTTTCACTAAGGCTGCCATTCCTGCGGAGAAGGTGCATCATGGCACCAAAGGAGAGCCAGATTTGTCAACTGGAAATGTTTGGTACGACAATATGTTACGTGTGGGGAGAGAATGGGTGAATGGCACTTGCTACATCTACTCTGAAGAGGGATGGTCGAATCCTACCCCAGCTCCCCCTCCAGTAAGATACATGGCCCAGAAGAACTGAAGATACTGTGATCGCCCATACTATTTCGGACCGATTCCTAGTTCTCCTATGATAGACAAGTATGTCGAGAGGTACCCACTCAGCCAGCCCTACAGTCCATGAGCAGTGCGAACGTTACCCAGAGTGGATGAGGAGCCTCAGGATGCAACTAAGGAGATTTCAATTGACAGTATCGACTGAAGTGCCAGGAAGCCACATTTGACGTCATTGGAGACACCATGACATAGCGTTAGACATAGCGTTAGACATGAAGCACACGTGCCATCCGCAAATCGGGACACAAAACACGTACCCGAATACATGAACACATGCGGAACAGTTCTATGAGTTCGAGGACAGATTCATATACATACTGCCTTTGCTTTATTCTTTTGTCATTAACTTAACCGCAGCAACGCAGAAACCACAAGAAGCAAGAGATCCTGAGATCCTTATGGAACTGCAGGAGCACCTATGGGACCTGACCGAACCAATGTATTACTAACATATGAAAAACCTATAGAATAACACGAACATGTAGGAGCCATGCCATGGATTGGATAAATCATAGCAGGCCACAAATGTCTCAGTAAGAGATGAGCTAAGCCAAATTCAGACTGAACAAGAGAGCAACTGTGTTGGACAAGGCCACCAGATACAAGTGACATTCCATTCCCTGAACTACAGTAACACCGGCTGCAGTAGATGCAAATAATTCCTCATAAATCGGAGTAATTCAGAGCTCCAGATCCCAAAACACGGTCTCACACCACGTGACTAGGCAGGCTTGGATGATGAATCAAAACTGCGCTGGGAAAGGGGAGCGATCACACGCCGGCAAACAGAAGCTTGCAACAAAGTCATTACAGCAAGAGACAAGTGTTGCATGTTGTGAACGGCCACTCCCATAGACTATGGTGGTACAGACATGTTACAATGTAGACACATAGTTGTACTTGTTACCTTGAAAATGTACACCTCGAGCTGAGAATAATTTTGGATCCCTGGCCTGGATACGTCGGCTTTAGCCAACCACAGTCCATTATCCTAGGGGTGGGTAGCAACGGGCGAGAACCCATGGTAAGACCCTCACACTGAAACATTGTTTAGTGATAGCAATGTTGGGATGGGCCAGGCCTGACATCTGACATGGGAGAGCTAGTAAACGAACACGTATATGATCTGGATTTTTTGGAGAGGGGCCCCAGGTTGTGACGTCCTCATGACGTAATGAGCCCACAAAACTGGCCTGTGAGCCAGGAGTCACTGAGATGTTCCAAGATTTTTGTCTATCCTTGTACTGATGGTTGGTTTTGGCTGTAATAAATCGCAGTTTGAACTTGCTGTCTGGGTATTTCTACGTTCCTTTTGGGGGAAGGTGTTGGGCCTTCCGTGAGTTTGCGAACTCCTAGTAGCCCTCAAACCTACCTGGGAGTTTGTCCTCAACAAGTTGGGTAGCCATAGGGTGGTTTCCTGCACCAGTCCGGCTCTAAGCTGACCCCTTCGTCGCTGAACCAGGGAGTCTGTGACCCTCGTGTGTATTTCGAGACGAATGAAAAATGCGTACCCGTTGAAAGGTTGTCGGGAGCCATTTGGAAACCATCCCCCCTTGAGATCGGCGAGTTGTCCAGGCAGACCAGGACGGGGAGGCGAGCACCCTGACGGGGGAGCCGGCAGCCGGGCAGCGTCAGTGCAAAACGGAACATAAGTATTGTTCCAGACTGACAGCAATTGTGGGTCTGAGGGAGGGTGTTGAGTATTGGGAAGTACTCTGTAGTGTCACTGAGTATTGTCAGAGTATTGTCTAATATTTTAGTAGGGACTGGAGCTGAGGTAGATGTACCCTTTTCTTTGTTTAGGTCCCATTCGGTCCTAGAGGGTTTGGATGACGAGAGTTTGTGTATAAAGTATTCTTGTGGGTTGGGCGATTTAGCTCCGGTTATAGATTATGGTATTCGCATGAGGGTTAGCATGGGGGGTGGTCTAGATTGTGGAAGGTGAATTGACTGATTAAGTCTCCTGCAAAGAGGCATTTCACATGTTTGGCACCTCAATGGGTGCAGTTGTATCACAATAATATTGGTATACTTTGCCTGGAGAGCGGGAAGACAGCTTTGGGGGTTTTGTGTGGGGTTGGGAGTAATGGGCTATTTGTGGTGCGATATTCAATTTACCTATATTGTGTTGATAGCTTGGTGACGTCACACTTAGGGTTTGCACATAGGTCAGAGTTTTGAGACGGTGAGGAGCTAGTGTTGAGAATTTGGGATTGGCAGACGAGGTGAAACAGTGGTGGTGCGTGGAAGGCGCATGCGCAGGATTGTCGTGGTGTGCCTGAGGAGGCAGCGATTTTGAAGGAGGGGTGATGCGCAGAGCACGCCTGGTAAGGTGCAGAGCCAGAGAGGCTCGTAAAAATTGGAACGTATTATCATTGTATTCTGACCATTTTACCCCTGAACAGCGGATGATCGAAAGCCTCGACTTGAGGTCAGGTAAAGGAGATATTGCAAAGTATCAAGGGAACAGTGCAGGGCCACTCCCCTTCAACATTTGTGTAAGACACTTCCACCATACAAGGAGAAAATCTGCGAGTATAGTATAGATTGGTCCAAAGGTACTGAAGATAAAATTAACTAAACCATGGCCACCCTGTGGGAGTTTCTCCAAAGACGTGCAGCAATCGGTATTAACTCACATACAGAGTACTTACAGATGGGAAGAAATTGACAAAACGCATGGGCATATTTGAGTTGTGGCGCATTTGCAGGAGGGTAAGGGGGAAACGGCAAGGCATCAATAGATGCTAAACCACCACAAGGTGAAGGACGAAGTGGTTAATCCCTCCACACCTCCCCCTCCAAGCATAGTATCTGATGAACAGGGGATGTACTCAGTTAGGGAACCGAGGGCAGCAGATGGGTATTTAAATTCGACATACACACCACCATACACTAAAGAGGACAAGCTGAAAGGCACAGGGCAGCCAATTAATGATGCAGAGGCGAGGAACGAGTCACAGCAGGCCGCGAAGGAGGAGTTTGAGGGCATAAGCACGAACAAGTGGATAGCAGTGCAGGTACTCTTAAAGCTTCAAGGGAAGACAACTGTGGAGGCAGAAGGGGCAACAGAGGCAATAGAAAGCCTGAAGAGGGACTGAGGCATGTCAGACTGGGCAGAGCTAATGGAAGAGAAAGATAGAAAAGAGGACGGGGAGGTGAGGTTGGAAAGTGAGCACAGATAAAGGAGAAGAGAGGAGAAACTGGAACGGGAGGATAGGGAGCAAAGGAGGGAGGAGGAAAGAGAGCATTTGGAAAGGGGGCATGAAGAAAGAATAGAGAGGGATCTGAAGAAAGGAAGGGAATGGAAAGGGAGAGAGGTAGAAAAAAAGAGAGGTGGAGAAGGCAGAGAGGAGGATGGAGTAAGCAGAGCAGAGGAGGGAGATAGCAGAGCAAGAAAAACGAAAGTTAGCAGAGAGGAAACTGAGGAAGTTGCATTTGGATAGACTGGTGTGAGAACAAGCATGTAAGGAGGAAGATGAGTGAGCAAGAAGAGCGGTAAAGACATAAGTAGCAGTGGACTGGAAGGGAAATAAATGTGAGGAAGAAAGATGAGTAGAACCAGATAGCACAAATTCATGAGGCAAGAACGCGGGAGGAGGCAGCAGAGCAGGCATAGGGGCTTGGGCAAGAGGCAGCAAATATAACCTAGTGGACAGTGATCTCAGTATAAAACCTAACATGGACTTGACATCAAGGCGATTACGTTTTGCCGATTACTTTTGTACCAACATGGACACAGAATTTGACAATGACGACAGACACAGTGGAGATGAGAGGAGGGAGCGGAGCAGATCACAATCCACGGCGACAGACCAGTGGGCATCATGGGAATGTAGGTCGCATGGACAGGGAGAAGGAGGGGCCGATGCAGAAGAGCAAGCAAAGCAATCGAACGACAGGTGCACCACACATAAAACATACATCAACAGACTTTGTGATCTCCCAGGACGTAGGAGGGAAGAGACAGTGTTAGCATGTTCAAGGGGATGATTGTCTAGGGCTTATGACGAAGGAGAGCCAGATTCATCAACTGGAAATATTTGGTACGACAAGATGTTGCGTGTGGGGGGAGAATAGGTGAATGGCACTTGCTACATCAAGAGGGATTGTTGAATCCTGCCCATGCTCCCCCGCCAATAAGATACATGGCCCAGAAGAAGAATCGAAGATACCCTGATCGCCCATACTATTTCGGACTGATTCCTAGTGCTCCTATGATAGACAAGTATGTCGAGAGGTACCCACTCAGCCAGTCCTACAGTCCAAGAACAGTACAATCGTTACCCAGAGTGGATGAGAAGCTTCAGGATGCAACTAAGGAGACTTCATTTGACAGTATCGACTAAAGCGCCAAGAAGCCACGTTTGACGTCGTTAAAGACACACGACATAGCGTTAGAGAGGAAGCACATGTGCCATCTGCACTTCGAGGCACAAAACATGCACCTGAATACATGAAGAACGTATGCGGAACAGTTCTATAAGTTAGAGGACAGATACATTTACACACTGCCTTTGCTTTATTATTTTGTCATTAGTTTAACCGCAACAACACAGAAACCGCAAGAAGCGAGAGATCTTGAGAAAGCTTGCAGATGCTTTCATGCAAATAACCTTATGGAACTGCAGGAGCACCTATGGGACCTGACAGAACCAATGTATTACTAACATATGAAAAACCTATAGAATAACATGAACATGTAAGCCATGCCATGGATTGGAGAAATCACAGCAGGCCACACATGTCTCAGAAAGAGATGAGCAAAGCCGAATTCAGACTGAACAAGAGAGCAACTGTGTTGGACGGGGCTGGCTGCCAAGGCCACCAGATACAAGTGACATTCCATTCCCTGAACTACAGTAACACCGGCTGCAGTAAATGCAAATAATTCCTCATAAATCGGAGTAATTCAGAGCTCCAGATCCCAAAACCCGGTCTCACACCACGTGACTCGGCAGGCTTGGATGATGAATCGAAACTGCGCTGGGAAAGGGGAGCGATCACATGCCGACAAACAGAAGCTTGCAACAAAGTCATTACCGCAAGAGACAAGTGTTGCATGTTGTGAACGGCCACTCCCATAGGCTATGGTGGCACACACATGTTACAATGTAGACACATAGTTGTATTTGTTACCTTGAAAATGTACACCTCGAGCTGAGAATAATTTTGGATCCCTGGCCTGGATACGTTGGTTTTAGCCAACCACAGTCCATTATCCTAGGGGTGGGTAGCAACGGGCGAGAACCCATGGTAACACCCTCACACTGAAACATTGTTTAGTGATAGCAATGTTGGGATGGGCCAGGCCTGACATCTGACATGGGAGAGCCAGTAAACTAACACGTATATAGTCTGCTATAGGGGGACTATCACTCAACACCCAATCCCAGATGTCGATGGATTTTCTGGAGAGGGGCCCCAGGTTGCGACGTCCTCATGACGCAATGAGCCCACAAAACTGGCCTGTGAGCCAGGAATCACTGAGATGTACCAGGATTTTTGCCTATCCTTGTACTGATGGTTGGTTTTGGCTGTAATAAACCACAGTTTGAAATTGCCGTTTAGCTGGGACTACGTTCCTTTTGGGGGAAGATGTTGGTCCTTCCGTGAGTTTGCAAACTCTTAGCTGTCCTCTCCCATCCCACACATGATAGGAGCACCCAAACGTTTTCTACCCCAAGATGTGGCTTATGAGGAAGCAGGATGCCTAATGCACCTGTCACTCTGCAAAACTATAAGTTTATTCCAGGGAAAGAAGGTAACAAGCGGTTCAGGGGGTGTATGAAGGGCAAGATGTTTATGAAGACAATTTTCGTGAAATTAACAAAAATGATTGAAAATGAGGAAACACGGCATAATGTAGTGCAATATGTGACAGAAGGTCCTAAAAAGGGGAATTACAAATAAGAGACCACAAGAGATTATGGTGCACAAGCGAGGAATGGCAAAGCATACTGTGGTGTCATACAAGGCCATTGAGAGGGTACAAGGAGCATTGTGGTATTGGGACAAATGGGAGTGGGGAATAATGCAATGTCGGGCTGAGGGATTGGTAGGTTTTGAACAAAATATAGCTGCCAGGTGAATGATAGTTCCAGGGCAATTTGGGTAAAATATGTACATGCATTAACTTGTTTACATGAAAAGTATCAACAAGTTCACATCAAGAGCTTTACACTATTCCCTTTGTGTTTCATATCGAGTTAGTCTATCTACATGGGCACTAACTCTGGATGCACCAAGGTGATGCGGAATGCAGCGCTGACACAGGGGACTTCCGTGGTGATGGACGTATAGTGGGCCTGTGGATCGAAGGCTTATGCCCAGCTTCTGCCTGACTGGAGTGGTGTTTGTGCTCTTGTCACTTTGCATAGTCCTGCACTGGTGGTGCCTCGAAATGGCACTACCATGTAGATTGTGTTGCTGGGAAAAATGGCACAGCAAGAGGAAGAACGGAAATCAATGAGAATGAAGAGGTGGGCAAATTATTATTTTTTGTAGAAAAGCGCCGAACATGTGCCTGCTATCCCTGATTAATGCAGACTGTTCTCCAGAGCTGTAATGTTTTTTTTTTACCTCACTACTGCTCCCAGGGTTCCAGGCCACCACTAATGCAAAGAGGCTGCAGCTCACTCGATATGAGCTGCTGCAGTTGGCAAATTAAACAGCAAAGAGTTTGAATGCAATTAAGGAGGAGATGAGGGCGCTACGCTTGGGGGCCCGCCATAACTGGTATGTGCTGGACCTCCTAACGGCTATCGAGGGAGGGGTGCGGGAAAAGCTTGGGGCTAGCTGTTGCACAATGACACCTGATGGGGAGGATTCAAATGGAACATTGGAAGCAGCCATAACGGAGATAAAGACAGTCCATGAAAAAATTACCAGCAAAGTTAAAAGAGTACAAACAAGTAACTGGTTGGACAGCATTTTCACATGGGTGCCCACCTGGCTTTCCGGACTGTTTCGAGTGACTGTCCCCATGTTGGCGCTCATTCTCGTCACCTTTTGTGTCATTAAGAGCATTTTTAGATTATATTCTAACAAGAAAAAGGGAAGTTGATGTTACCCTTAAACGTTGATAAAAAGGTTACCGAAAAGAAGGGTAGTGATAAAGTAATTGGGGAAAACGAGGAAAAGGATCGAGATGGGTGGGTATTTAAACAGCCAGCAGATTTAGAAAACTAGCAACCATTTTGGATTTCTAAAGGATGGAACAGAGTGTATATGAGTGTGGAAACTATGGATGGTTGGGGTGAGATTGAGGGAGACCTGACAAGATTGGAAAAAATGTGGATTCACAAAGATAAAGTAGCAGAAAGGGAATGGGAGGCACAAAGAGTTAGTTATTGAAAATAAAAGGGGGAATAATGTAATAAAAATGCAAGTTCAGCGCAGTGAAAAGGTACGCACTTATCAATTGCGAGAGTAGCACTAAAATGGGGTTGGGGGTCCTTTTAATCGTTATACAGTCAGCCCAAAATAAAAATAATTTACATATAAAATTAATGCAGGAGCACAGGTAAGTATAACCAAACTTAGGGGTTGGTTGAAACGCGGTAAATCGGCATTACAGCATGATTTTGCGGAAAACAAGTTTGCTTTTTTTTTAATTAATCTGCAGCAAAACTGCAGATAACACATTGCAGGTCCCACGATCCCAGGCTGGTGTGGTAAGAAGCAAACAGTTATTTTTTCAAGGTCACGGATTGAAACCCATGGGTCCCACCAACAGGCAAGGATAGCATAACCATTGCAAAACATGATTTTTAGATGGTGTCAAAAGAACCACAGAGTTTTCAAATTGCCCCTTAGTACATTTCGCCTTGGAAGAAGGCTGAAGAGTTCTTAATATGCAACATTTGTCCAGCAGTATGTCCACAGTTCAAGGCTCTGACAGCGCCATAGTAGAGAGCAGTTTTCATGAGAACGTAGATGAGGTGACCGGGACAGATGAATAAAGTTCCGCTGGTCATCTCAAATGTTTCAATGAATTGTTATTACAATGTGGGAAGTGGGGGTTGGATTGTAACATCCCAAATTATAATTACAGATGGTGTGGGAAGGTTCGTGGACCCAATTACAGAACATAATGTATGTTTTTCTAAAAGGGTTCAATGCGCGAGCACCAATCTGCTTTGTGTGGGGACATTTTGTTCATGCTGCAAAAAGTTACTAATGTTAATTCGATATAGTCGTATAAAGGTTTTAGGTTTAGAGGCTTTCTGCTGACAGTGCCTTTTCACACAGTTCCGTTCCGCAATCTGTTTCAAAATAGCTGTCCCAGCTGCGCCTGGGCCCTGAATAAAGCTGCGTTACTCCTTGCTTGTGTACACTCCTTTTTTTGACTACTTTTGAAATGTTTTATTGGTGAGTTCCGAGGCGACCCTAGACACAGCTGTATGAGTCCTTGAATGTAAAAATTAAGGATCAAGTTGATTTACTTACTGTGTTGAATACAAAGTTCTCTTTTATTGAAGGATTTCAGATGGCCTCCAAAATGTCCATGCCCGTCCTCTTGGATAAAAAACAAATGATTAATAAATCCATGGAAACAGAGTTAGAACATCGACCTGATGCATCTTTGCAATAAGTATCAACATCTCAAGTTATCGTGTTGTCTAACTTAAGCAACACCTCAGTTAACCATTCTTCATTTTGTATTTCCCCATTAATGGTGCTGGTTCTTCCGTTTGAGACCTCCCCCTCTCCATGTGAATTACCTTCATTAACTGAAAAGCAGGAGCAGCAAATGAACTTTTCAAGTTTCAATAATAGAAAGATGCACAAGGCGAAACCGATGACCAGCTTATTGCACAGAAAGAAAATGTAAAAATCAAAAAGCTGTTGTAAAATCCTAAACCGGTGGCTCAAGAAAGTTTTTAAGGTCATTATCGACTCAGTCAGCTGTTCCTCCCAAAGTCAATGCCCGGAACAAAAGGAAGAATAAACAGTGCCGTAAGTGCGTCAGATGTCTGGGCTTGTGGGTCTGCTTAGTCTGATTTATGAAACCTGCCAGGGAGAGGACTGTTCAGAGTCCATTATTTGTATTTTATGTATTTGTAGAGCGTGCCAAGCCCTGAGGCATCTGGGCGCTTTTCTTACAGGAGTATACAATAAATGTTACAATACATGATTACTATAAATTACATATGTACATGAGAATATAGTTAAAAGACCTGGTTATATACAGTTCAGGACATGGTTGCGAGTGAAGTTATTAGTCAGGTAGCTAGGGGTTTGGTTCGCTAGGCACTTGTGGGTTAGGGATATAGTTTTGAAGGCAATTCTTTGATTGACCGAAAAACCAGTTCAGGTTGCATCTATATTGGAATATGTGTTGGGCTCTAGGGATATTTAGTGCCTATCTAACAGCGTTATTTTGTATTACCTGCATCTTTTTTAAGTTATGATGGTTGGTTCCCAAGTATAGAGCATTACAGTAATCAAGTTTTGATAGCACTAGAGCTCTGGCTAAGGTTATACTGTTGGGTGTTGTGAGGAATGGCCTACAAGCTGTGATTAATTTGCAAGTGTAGGCTGTGGATGAGGCTAATGCATTGATTTGTCTAGCTAGGTTCAATGTCGAGTCAATATAAATGCCTAAAGTTTTCACTTCTTTTGAGAACTTGATATTGTTACCATCAATGTTAAAGGAATTGAATTGTTCATCAAGATTATTGAGTTTGGATTGGGAGCCTACGCGGAGAAGTTTCGTCTTATTGTCGTTTAGGCAAAGCCGTGCTTGGCCAACCAGGCCTGGATAATAATGTATATTTCATTCAGTGCATTAGTGTCAGTAGTATAGTCTCCAGTCAGTGGGATGAGCATTTGGGTGGTGTCAGCGTAATTAGTATAGGTGACACCCAAATAATCAAGGTCCTCAAACAATGGTTTTGTGAACACATTCTATAAGGTAGAAGAGATGCAGGATCCTTGTGGGACCCCACATGAGGCTGGCGCTAGTTCAACACTGGCAGAAGGTGCAAATACTCTCATTGATCTATTGTTAAGGAAGGATTGGATCCATGCATTCGACCCTGTCTGAGAAGTAAGCTGCTGAGGTGAGATGGTTGCGAAGGACTTTGTGATTTATTAACTCAAATGCAGCTGACAAGTCTAATAGCAGGAGGAGGGCGAGTTTGCCCTTTAGATTTTCCAATTGTGTCTTAAGGTCAATCAATAATTATGAGAGAGTTGCTAAATATCACCACGCTCTCTATTGAATTGGAAGAATACCCTGCCACCATTTCTGCCTCGCCTCTGCAGGCTCAGCAAGTATCCCTTTCAGCAGAGTCAATGATGCCATCGACTTCTTTCCACCCGCCTTTAAATTCGCAAGTGTTGCCCTCTCGGGTTGAGGATCTAACTCTCCAGCCGTTGGCCTTCCTGACTTTTTGGAACAGAAAATAACATTATTGAAAGCAACAGTCCCGTAAGGACGGCCCCCTGAAGCAACTTTTAATTTCTAATGCATCAAATTTGCCGGGTGACTCTGTAGCTGCTTCTGGGGGGGGGGGGGTGGTTTTGCAAACCACTTTCTCTCTTTTTCCTTCTATCCTTCTATCCACCAGCTGACCAAAGGAGACCTCAAACTGGTTCTGCTCTTCTATCATGGACAGATGCTCCCCCTATGCAACCCCGATCTAGTTATCTTCAAAAACAGTTAAATGCCTGATTTTGGAGCTTTTAGTGGCCTTGAAAGATCTTGTAGTACTTAATCACACAAAGGTGCGATCCATTCACTTTTGACTTATAGATCAGATTGAATTTATTAACGATGCTGAATTGGATTGAGTCCTTATGTACATTCCCTCAAGAATAGTAAGAGATGTCATATTGGATGCTGTGCACTTCATCGTTCCTTAGGGTAAGACATGTCAGAAGTGAATAGGACTGACATTTTATGAGTTGCAAATGGTCCTTCTAAGCCCTTTAAGTGCAGATCTGCTTTTATATCTTGCTCCCCTCTGAGGGTTACTTGTACACAAACAGGCGCGGGCAAACAAAAATGATTGAACTTCCTAACAATACCGACTGTACTAGGGAGGTAATAAACTGGGCCTTGCTCCTGGCTGCGTTAGCTAACGGGATATAAAGTAATTAACTATCCCATGTGATCTATATAAGGAACCTCAAGATAGGCTCATGGAATACCTGGGGCCAGAAACATCTGCTTCAGCAGGAGTGTAATCTTTTAGGGACTCTGGATGTTTCTCTTCTACAAGAAACTTTTTTCACTTCTGCGCTATTCAATTATACTGTCTTGAGCATCTAAAGGTCCTAAGGGGTCGCCCACTTCAGGGGTGTTAACAGCAATTCGCAACAGCTTCAGTTTTATTCTCCCGGAATGGGCAGGCCTAACTCCTTTTTGCAAGATACTAGACTGGTGTGGGATAAGAGCAGTTTCAGGGATCTGTATTTTTTTGCCCTAATTAATTGGAATCCGGCCGGCAGTGGCTGATTTGTTGGATGCTTGCTCCCTATATCCGCTTATTACAACTATCATCACAGAGATTTAAATATCACGTGTCTGACTAAAGGCTGGCCTGATTCACTGCCATCCAACCACTCTATAAAGTCCTGAGTTAGCAGAATAAAATAGCTCACTCTGATGGAGGAAAGAGGTTTTCACATGGTTAATGGTAATGGCAGGGTGACGGGGCACTTAATCTGCAACAGTTGATTATTTGTTTGTCACAGGTTCTGTTTTTCCACTCATAGTTGAGTTACAGTTATTCCATCATTAAAGAATAATCATGGGCTGGTGCTATTTACCCGGGAAATTCCAGCACTTGTGCAGCAAAGCGAATCTTCTGCTCCTTCACTGTTCATTAACTCGGGTAGGAATTGTCTTATATGTAATGAAACGTCTTTGGTTGATCCTAATATCACCTTTTGGAAGCGTTTGGCTGCTATAGGAGTGATGGCATTTGCCCACCTGATATGTATGTTAATGTGTGTAATCCTTTTTTTTTTTTTTTTTATTTTTTTAACTTCTTTTTATTGGTTTTACAACATAAAAGGAATGGGAGAGAACAAACAAAACAGAAACAAAAGTCCCCTTCCCATTTTCCTTTCCCCCTTCCTCCCCCCCTCCCTCTCCCCAAAGGCTGCCGCAGTATGTTCGTGGTCCGTTGCCGCCTCGGGGCCGGCGCCGGCCGTTGTCAAGTTCGTAGTGGAGGGGCCAGTCTCCTGGTGGCCTCCCTCCTTTCCCTGGGAATTTCCCTTGGTCTTGTCTTTGCATGTGTTTGCTGGTCTTTCCCAGTTAGAGTTGCACTGTTCAGAGTCCGCGCTGGTCACGACCTCGTCTCTCTCCTCCCGTTAGTTCCCTTCTTCTGGATTATGTAGTGCCTCCCAACGTGGGCGGTTCAATTTCATCGTTTCCTGAGTCACCTGGATCGGTAATGTCAGTCGTATCGTCCTCGCCTCCGCTGCCAAACAGGTCTTGCACCAGGGAGTTCCATGCTTGTAGTCTGGCTCCACTGTCGCTCTCTCCCCCTTGTGTAGCTCTCGCCCAGACTGCCGTCTCTGCTATTGCCCATTTTTGTAGGTCGGCCCACCATCCTTCCTTCGAGGGGCCTTCGCTCTTGTTCCATGCCATCGCTATGCGGCGTTTCGCTAGTATTGTCATTAAATCCTTCATTTTTGCCACGTGTGTCATCTGCCGGTGTCCCCTTGGGAACAGGCCCAATAGGTATGTTGCTGGCGTTCTTGCTGGCATCTGTATGTCTGCTGTCAACGCCTTTTCTCTCACCGTGTTCCAGAAGTCTGCCATTTGCGGGCACGACCAGAACATGTGCACCATGTCGGCCTGTTCGTCTCCGCACCGCGGGCAGCTCCGGGGTTGTCCTTCTCCCATCTTTGACATTCTCTTGGGGGTTAGATATGCTCTATGTACTATGTATATCTGCAGTTGTCTGAACCTGGCGTTTCTGGACACCTTTTTTGTGTACATGAGGACTTTGTTCCATTCTTCGTCTTCGAAGGGTTGTTGCAGTTCCTCTTCCCACTTCATCCGTGCTGTTAGTGTTTTTTTGTTGGTGTGTCCCAGTATTTGCTCATAGAGTCTGGACACCGTATGACCTCCTTCGGATATATCGTACCATGCCTCTAGTTCCCCTTCGGTGTCCTCTGGCTCTGGCATAGTGCTCCACCTCTTCTTTATTGTCTGAACTAGGCTATTGTGCAGGATGAATTGGCCCCTGTGTACATCCTGTTAGTCCATCAGGGTCTGGAATTCAACCCACTGTCCGTCACGCCACAGGTCCCCAATTTGGGCCACACCTTTGTCTTCCCATTGTGCCCTGTACGTGGTCAGGCTGGCCACTCGGGTGTCCACCAGCCCCGCCAGTGGGATATGTCTTGAGCAGGGGTCTCGTATGCCCTGTGTCTTCCAGGCTCTTTTCCATAGTGTTCGGCCTAGTTGGGCTATTTTGGGTAGGTCTTTGGCTTGGGCGGCATTGACCCATAATAATTCTCTCAGGTGATACTTCCGGAGCTGGCCCAATAATTATTGCATCTATTGAGGTCTCCTCGCCCAGCCATCGCACCACGAATTGGAGTTGTGCTGCCAAATAGTAATATTCAAAATCTGGGAGTTTGATGCCCCCCCACTCATAGCTTCTCTGTAGTGTGCTTAGTGCCACCCTGTTTCGTCCCCCTCCCCATAGGAAGGTTCTCGCCATAGTGTGTAGGCGCTTAAAGAAGGGCCTTGGTATGTTGTATGGGATGTTCGTGAAGTAATATAAGAGTCGGGGTAGGACTGTCATTTTTAGTAGTGCCGCCCGGCCTATCATGCCCAACGGTAGCGTCTGCCAGAATTTCATAGCCCTTTCAATTTTGTCTAAAGCTATTTGTGTGTTACCTGCGTGTGTTCCCCTGGTGTCGTGATAGATCTCCACTCCTAGGTATTTGAAGGTGTTCGGGGCCCACGTGATGCCCAGAGGGGGTAATTGATCTGACGGCACTGCGCGTAGGCCTGCCAGGGGAAACAGCACGGATTTTTCTCTGTTGACCACTATTCCGGATAACCTACCAAACGCGCGCAGCGCCTCTAGTAAGTCCTGCAGGTGGGTGCGTGGGTTCTGTATGTAAAGGAGTATATCGTCTGCGTATATGGATATCTGGTGTGTTTCCCCGTCTATCTCTATGCCCGTGTCTTTGTAATCTGTTCTTAGGAATACTGCGAACGGCTCCAGGGCCAGGATATATAACATTGGGGACAGGGGGCATCCCTGCTTTGTGCCTCGCTCTATGCCCCATTCCCTAGAAACTTGTCTACCCGTCTTGACTCTCGCTCTCGGGTCTTTGTATAGTAGTTCTATCCATCTTGTAAACCCTTGTCCAATCCCATAGTGGGTGAGCGTTCCCAGGAGCCAGTCCCATCCCACCGAATCGAATGCTTTGATTGCATCCAGTGAGGCTACAGCACACTCCCCTCCCTCCTGGTTTGTCCTTTCTATAACATAGTGGAGTCTGCGCAGGTTCCAGGACGTGTTCCGTTCTGGCACGTACCCTGTCTGGTCCGTGTGGATCAGGGTGGGTAGCACTCTTTTCAGGGGGTTGGCTAGTGCCGCCGTCAGGATCTTGGAGTCCTGGTTTATCAGGGAAATCGGTCTATAGGAACCGCATTCGAGGGGGGGCTTGTCCGGTTTAAGGATCGGGATTATTATAGATTCTGACATACTACTCGGGAGTCTTCCTTTCTCGTATGCTTCTTCTAGTGTTTCTAGCAGTCTCGGGGCTATGTCATTTTTATATTGTTTGTAAAATTCCCCCGGGAGCCCATCTGGCCCCGGAGATTTCCCCGTCGGGAGCTGGGCGATTACCTCCGTTAGTTCCTCTACAGTGAGAGGGGCGTCTAATATTTGGGCCTGTTCCTCCGTCAATTGTGGGAGTCTAATTTCCGCGAGGGCTTCCTTCAGATCCCCCTCTTCTGCCTCCTGGACCCTGGAGTATAAGTCCTCGTAAAACTGCGAGAACACCTCGTTTATTCCCTCTTGGGACCTTATCACCTCTCCTTTGCTGTTCTGAATTTCATTAATTGGCTCCCGCTTAGTCTCCTGCTTGGTTAGCCAGGCCAGGAGTCTGCTAGGCTTGTCCCCCTCAGCATGTAATTTCTGTATATATTTCCCGTAGTCTAGTCGTCCCAATCTTTCCCAGGTCTCCACGCACTGTTGTCGCAGGGTGGTGAGGTTCTCTTGTTCCGCCCCCTTCTCCCCCGCTTGTCTCTCAGCCTTCTCGATTTTCCTTTCTAACTCGTCTAGTTGTGCTAGGGTTTCTCGTCTGAGACCTCCCATTTTTCCCATCGCCTCCCCTCTGACTACCACCTTGAAGGCCTCCCAGACCGTTCCTGTGCTTTCCACACTACCCTCATTATGTTCAAAATAGTCTTCTATTACACTTTGGATGTGTTCCTGGAAGCCCGCGTCCAATAATGCCTCTGCCCTCAACCTCCATGTTGGTATAGGGGCTCTCCTGTGTGTGTGCGCCCATGTGATCGTCTGGTGGGCGTGGTCAGATAGGGTTCGCGCATGTATGTATGCCTCAGTGAATTCCCCCAGTGTCTCCTTGCCCGTAAACAGGTAGTCTATCCGTGTGAATGTCTTGTGTGGGGCACTATAATGTGTATATCCTCTCTCTTCCCCATGTACCTTCCTCCAGACGTCCTCGAGTCCGAGCTGGTCTAGTATCTGTTGTAGTGCTCTCGCTGGCGGCGCCGCTCTCTTGTGCTTATTATCCGACCTGTCCAGCCGGGGGTCCAGTGTGCAATTATGGTCGCCTGCCCAGATCATCGTTGCATTCCTGTACGGGGCCAGCCGGGGCGGGAGCGTTCTGAAGAAGGCCGTAGCGTCGTGGTTAGGGGCATAGGTGTTCACGAGGCATATCTCCCGATTTTCTAACATTCCATGGACTACCAGGATTCTCCCTTCCATGTCTTTCTCTTGGTTGATGAGCTGGAATGGGACGCCCGGGGCGACCCAGGTTATGACTCCTCTGGCGTAGTTGGAGTATGTTGCACTATACATCTGGCCTCCCCATTTTTTCTTTATTTTGGCCTGTTTTTCCGCCGTCAGGTGCGTCTCTTGCAACAGTGCAATGTGGGTCCTTGTTTTGTTTAACCAGGTATAAATCCTTAGCCTCTTGACGTATGCGTTCATCCCCCTGACATTCCACGTGACAATTCTTAAGACATCTCGGTCCTTGTGGGGACTAGCGCTTGCGGCCTGTTCTTTCCCATGGGCTCGCTCGGTGTCTTATCCTCTCGGTGTGTTCCTGCCGGGGATCTGTGTCCCTTCTTCTGGCTGTTGAGTTTTGAATCGTCCGTTCGTTTCCTCTCTCGGGTCGGTTCTCTCTCTGTTGGCCGCTCTTTGTTGTGGGCGGTCTTGCCTCGTGCTTCCCACCAGCTTTTTGTTTGTGGGTACTGTCCCCTGAATTTGTTTTCCTTGCCGATTCTTTGTGTGTGACAACTGTTATTTCCTCTTCCGCTCTCCTCCTCTCTTTGCGGGCTTTGCCTTAACTTCCCAACTGTTTTAACTGTTAACCCAAATAACGTCAACAAACGCCCAGCCTCCCCTCCTCTGCTCGGGCTCCACCGCTTTCCAGGTGCCGCTTTTTCCTCCTCGGCCTTGCCTGTCGCGGCGTAGTGTCTTGAAACTGACACTATAAACATTGTTTTTACTGGGGCTTCTCTGTGGGTCTTGGCGGTTCCCCCTCCCCGAGTCTTGTGCTCCCTTTGTAAGTCTCTTTACTGTTGGCTTTTCAACTTGGTGGCTGTCGGTTGCTCCTTTTCGTTACTTCCCGGTAGGGCATCTTTACCGTCTTGTTCTTGCTCCAGTAGCGTTGGGTATACTTGTCGTGCCCGGTTCTAGTCTCTATTTTGCTGGGGGTTGTTTCTGTTTCGCTCGTTCCTCTCTGCCGACTGTGGAATCCCGCGCTGGTCCATCCACTCCTGGGCGTCGGTCGTTGTCTCGAAGATCTGTGTTTTTCCGTCATGCAGTATTTTTAGTTTGGCTGGATACAGCAGCATGAATTTCACCCCTGCCGCTCGAAGGCGCTCTTTGGTCTGCCAGAACTGGGCTCTCTGCTTTTGCACAAGTACCGTATAGTCTGGATATATCGTTATCCTGGCCCCGTTCCTTGTGATGTTCCCTCCTTCTCTCGAGAAAGTCAGGATTTTTTCCCTATCCTTAAAGTTCATAATTTTTGCGATCATTGGTCTTGGTGGTGCTCCTGGGCGCGGTCTTCTAGTCAGCGCCCGGTGTGCCCTTTCTACCACGAAGCCTTGGGATAGGGTCTCTGCTCCCACTTCTTGGATCAGGAGGTTCTCTATGTAGTTCGTGGGGTCCCTTCCTTCCTCAATGTGTGTAATCCTTTTGTACAAAGGCATGTTTGTTCGAATAGACTTTTTTTGTTGCACAAACACTTTTTTGATTTGTGCATTCAAAGGAAGAAACGAAAGCTGAGAGCGGATATTAGAAATATTTCTACTTTGGACATGGTTGTTAGAAATGTGGAAATCAGGCAAAATAAGCAAAAGTAAAAAAAATGTGCTTTGCCGATATACAAGTACACTGTTGCAAAATGATGCTGAGCAGATGTTGGCAGTGTTTTCCTCTAAGAATGCAGTGCAGATTTGGCATCTTTTGAAGAACGATGACTCGCAGCAGTCTGCCCTGCAAACAAATCCAATCTCTGAGAAAGTCTAGTGCCAAAGGGGACGGTAGGGATATGTTGGGAGAAAAAATAATAATCACGCTTTCGGGGTCACCACTGAAAGCAAGCGTATCCAACCAGCACGATCCTCCCCGCAATGAGAGACAATGAAGGACTCTCCCAGGATGGGAATAAGGCCAAGACAAAGTGCGGGTGAGCGTAAATGGGAGTTTATCAATCAGAATAGGGCATGCAAAGAACTCTGCAAACTCCGAGAGCGCTCTGTCTGACAATAGCAAAGACAGGCGCATATATTTACAAAAAAAGTCATCAGAACCTACATACTATAGGGGGCACAAGTTCAATGGGATTGGGTGGCGACGACTAGCTATAGGTGCTGCTGCGATGTGGTTGGCCTTGGCTGGAGGACGTCACTGGTCAGCCTCGTGGGTTGGGCTGGGCCTGGCAGGTCTGCTGGGTTCATCCGGGCGGTGCCGTTGTGCCACTGTGGCCAGTGTCAGAGATGAATGTCTTTTCCTGACTTCTTTGCCCTAGGCCATGCACACCGCAGTCATTCAGTTATTGCAATATGATCTTCTTTAGTAAATCTTTCACTAGGTTATTCTACAGGTTAATGCAACACAGGAGGAATGCACCTTGAGAGGGGTTTGATGGCGATTCATCAGTACATGGTTACCAGTGTCCTGTTGACCGGGTACCATAGGTCGTGGGGCTAGGTCTCAGGGCATGGGACAGGCGGTACATGTCTTTCTGTCTTGTTAGAAGTCGTTATGAATGTGCTGCTGTATGTTGCCATAGTATTGGGTGTCCTAATTTTACAGGGGCCATAAACCTAAGGTGATCCGGTGGGTTGTGGGGTTTAAGAGAGGGTGCCTTTGGATTTGTGTATTGAGGCAGAGGTTTACTACTGGGCTGTAAATAATGCAGGTGGCGGGCAGTGGCCTTGGGTGCTGCAGAGGGGACTACAAATCTTTGAAGCGGCTCCAGCCTAGTTGGAGGAGGTGGAGCAGCGCTGCGCGGGCCTCTGCTCTCTCGTCTGGCAGGCTTCAGAGGGAGGGAGGGGGAATGGCCTTGCATATACTCACAAAGGCATCTTCCTCGTGTGTTGCTGATTTGAGGTGAAATCATCATAAACATTCAAATAACATACAATACTAATTGAGTCATTTCAAAGCTCACATCTTAACATTGCTAATGCCTCTCGAATATAGCCAGTCCGAGCACATTATTTGTACACTATGTTTTAACAACTAAAACATTGTGTTATATGCATATACATTTGCAGTACGTGAGGTAGTAGTGAGGTTGGTGGAGCACATAGAAAACGACTTGCCACCGTACGTGACGGTAGTGGCACATAAGGGGCTTTGACTTACACACATGGAGGGTGCATTCTCGCGTGTCCTTCACATGAGCCCTCAGTATGGTTGCATTTGTCTTTCTTTGCACTCTAGCAGCATTAGTTCGGTTATGGTGCGGGACCGTGGGGTGTAAACATTTCAATGATACGCATAACAAATAACCCCCCGGGACGCTTTTATTATTTGCACACAACTGCAGTGGTGTGGGTGCTTCATTGCTAATGCCATGTGAACATGTATTCTGCCATATCTGTTCGTTTTACAGATTTTCTAATCAAAGAGGTTTGTGGAGAAAATGCACGCATTGCAAGTGGTTTTGGCATTAGTATTTGGGAACTTTTGCTTTTATCCGAGGGCCATTTTACAGTTCTCTTTTTCACCCAGGCTTCGCTGGCCGGGTCATGCTGGGAGCAGTGATACACTGCAGAAGGTGAAATGTTACAGTGTTGGTATCTTACACTAGCTCATGTTCATCTTGTTCGTGGGAACGGGCTCACAGCGGATCTGCCAGGGAGCTGCGGCCACAGGGATAATTGAACCTCTCCAAAGGTGGGGGCCGCGCTACAGTGCGCCGAGCTCACACCATCTTTATTAGACAAAATGGTTTCTGAGGCCTAGCTAAATTCAATACGTTTGGGCAATGTCTTCAGCAGGTGAGCCATCCACCACCTGGGCCCTGTTGGTAAGGAGGGGACGCCCGATGAGACATGGCCCTCACCTGGGAAGGGGATGTAGGCAAGGGGGGTCTTTTGGACCAATCCTCCCCTACATTTCCCCCCTTTCGTTACTTAAGTAACGAATACTTTAAATCCTCCAATCTCCTGCACTCTTCTTCGTCAATTATTGCGTCATCCCATGCAGGTGTGCCTTTTATGGGCATCCATGCTCTGCACACCCCCCTGAAGCTCTCACCTCTCCTAGCATACTCGTCTGGGGTACAAGTCAGGTATATACATCCACCCTCTCCTTCCAAGTCTACCCACACCTCCTTGTACCATTCTAGTACACGGGGCTCTCTAATGGTGGTGTGCCACAATTTATCTACAATATCCTTGTCGTGATACATAGGCACTAGCTGATATCTTGGTGTATCATCTGTTCCTGTTTCCTGCATATTTTGTATTGTACCACGGGTGTTGCCCATTGTCACCATCATCATTGCACCATTCGGTACTGCGTTAGCACAACATCGAAGACCCACCTGGCACAGGCAAAAAATAAAGAGGATTAACACCACAGCCGGCATCAAAAATTTCATAGTCATTCCCAGCCATGATAGAACCCAGGAGAAGATATTGTCGAACCACGTGCTTTTTTCTGCTCCACCTTCCATTTTCATTCTTTCTCCTAGGTTATGTACTGCTTCGATCACATGGGACAGGGAGCCGTTGTCTGCGTCTTCAGAAGGTACGAAAGTGCAGCAGGTTTTTCGGCAAACACCTCCATCCATCGCCGTCAACAGGTCCAACACATACCTGTTTTGCATGGTCATCAGCCGTAATGCTCTTAGTTCCACTTTTATCACGTTGAACCCTTCTTCAGTGTCATTTGCCAGCTGGATCAGCTCCCAACGTGTTATCTGGAGCCATTTTGCGTTTGCTCTTGCCTGGATACTTGGGATGAGTGAGGCAAAGAATGTTTCTGCCGAGCTGAATAATCGATAGCTGTCTGGGATCTGTGCCAGAAACTCTGACGATGCCTTTGATATGTAGTTTGATGCTCGTCTGTTTCGGGACAGCACCTCTTCCTTGTTCCCGGAAGACAGGACATAGATTTGTGACTCTGCAGTTGGCTGGGCCGCACTCTGTTGGGTGTTTTCTCGCGTCCTTTTGCTCCCATCAATGTGGCTTTCTGGTATTACCATTAGTGCAGAGTGCAGAGTGGCCATTGAGCAGCTGCCACTCCATGATTGTGGGAGGTGCAGGTATGCCTGGTTGCCATATACCCAATACGTGTCCATCTGGGCCGCTGTCCCTTTTCTTAAGTCTGGGATGGTGAGGGTCTTGTTACAGTTCTTGTTTGTCCCCATGGAGGATTTCCCCTCTCCTTTAAAACACAGCTCATAGTCTATTTCCTTCTGCAGCTTGAAGGGTTTTTCAATGGCTGTTACCCAAGTTAGTTTTGAAATGTGTTCCTTCCATATTGGTGTGCACGTTTCTTCTATCCATTGCAATTTCTCTGGTGCCACACCCCTCAGCGCTTCAGCCTTACACATTACTTCTTCGTCCTTCCACTTGTTGTCTGAAAAAAGTGTCCCTTGTATTATGAAAAATGGTTCTTCCAGACATACCACTCCTACTGTCTTTGGGTAGCAAGTTTTCTCGTTCTGCAGCATTCTAAAAGTAACTTCATGTGCCTGGAAGGTGTTCTTAATCCTGCACAACGTGAGATGAAGGAGACATTGGGCATCCACAATAGGCAACTCTTTGGGTAACAATACTTTGGGTGTGCCTGAAGCATGGGGAATGAGGGAGCAGACATAACAGCTCTCATTTGTTGTTTGTTTAGCTGTTGCACTCATATCCGCATACCATTTATTTGTCTGGTGGGGGTGTCGTGGGTCTTCCATTTTATCTAGTCCTAACCCATAGTACTCATCATACTTCCTCCTCCCCGCTTCCCTTTTTCGTCTGTTATTTTTGTTCCTCATGTATTTCCCAGCCTCATGGGCGATGGACAAAATGGGCCCCCCTTTCTCCTTCCCGCCCCCCTTTGCCCAATAATCATATAATATTTCGTGTGTTGCTATCATTCTTTCATTTTCTTCCTTCACGTTGTCTGTCAGTGTGTTTTTTGCTATGGGGGCAGGCTGGCTGGTGGGGGTGTTATACAACCAGGATATGGCAGAGGGGTTTCGGTCATTTAAACTGCGGGCATTGTAATTAGATATTTTCGGCGGAGACACTGTTATTTTGCATTTCACCCTGTAGCCCTTCATTTTTCGAGATGACAGCATTAGATGGTGTGGTATAATAACCCCATACAAGTTTAGTTCCGTCCCATACCAAAAAATCACCTTCTTTAGTATTTACACTAGTAGTTGCATTGGTCACAGTAGTGCTGTTAATCCCTCCCCCCTCGTTCATCTCGATAGAGATGAACGCTATGAACCAATATGTAACCAGGCCAAACTTGATTGTAAAAAACAATGTAATGCACACAGATAATCCACACTCATACGAATATCTGCATCTCTCAGTTAACAACTCTCTATATCTAATAAATCTATCCGTTGCAGGCTGCCTGTTAGATGCCATGGTAGCTCCTGTTTGAGATATAAAAGTGCATTAAGTGCATGAATGTAAACATTTTGTTGGCACTACCACAGTGCCAGTATATATTGAAAGGGAATGGAAGCGGGTAGGGCTGTAGAGTTGGGGATGCACAGACAAGGGAGTAGACACTGCATATTTTTATCACATCATTAATTACATATGAGTTCACAAAAGAAAATAATAATAATTATTTTTTTTTAAATACCCTTAAATGCAAGTATACTTGTCAGCCACTTTCTCATTCAGGTGCATCTCTGCCACACACACAAGTTCATATTCAGACATTCTTTTCATTTGCATTGTTTGCTGTTGTCTGTGCCCCCTCATCCACCTCTTCCTGCACATTATTATATGCCCTTCGTACATCTGTCAGATGTACCCAATATTTTGCAGGCCCTTCACTTTTACAGCCGTAGGCGTGCAAAACACAACTTCGTATGGGTCATGGAACCGTGGTGCATTCCACCGGCGCACAAAGCTCCGGACATAAATGAATTCACCCGGCATCAGCTGTACTTGTGTTTCAGGCTCCGTAACGGACCCTGTTGTGTTCCCCTCTTCTCTCGTGAAAGGTGGTGAAAGCTGCTTTGATATTGCGCGCTGCCCTTGTTAATTTTTTCAAGTGGTCTGTGAACTCATCTCCCAATATCGCAGCGCTTCTGTGTGCATCAGTGTTCGCGCAGTGGGGAGTGTGCTGTGTGCATTCGTCTCCCAGTCACTATTTCGTGCAGGGACAAATGGTGGTCCTTGCTTGGCTGATTTCTCAGCGCAAGTGGCAAACAGTAAATCCAGTTCTTTTTTAATGAAAAGCATAGTTTCGATAACCTTCCTTTTAACAGGCCGTTCATCTTTTCTACTACGCCATTACTTTGAGGATGATAAATCGAGCACAATTTATGCTTTATTCCCAACAGCGTTGTTACTTCCTTGAAAAGTTCGTTTACAAAGTGAGTGCCGTTGTCTGAGCGAATCACGTCGCAAATTCCCCAGCGCGGAAATACTTCTCTCTCTAGGAACTTCGCAGCGCTTTTAGCATCAGGTCGTGCACGTGGGCCTGCTTCTATCCACCTTGAAGATGGGCATACAACCACAATCATGTAACGTGCCCCATTACACCTTTCTCCCATGTCCGCGTAATCGATATGTAACTCTCTGAATGGCCCAATCGGTTTTGGAATTGTTCCCCTGAGCGTACGTAATGTCATTCCTGAATTGTATATCTGACATGTTGTGCACTCCAGTGTCAATCGAGATAAGTGCTCCTGAAGACAGGGCACGAACCACTCCTCCTGTATCTCCGCTGCAATGTGCTGTTTCGTATTGTGTGCTGGGAAGTGTAGTTGTTGGAACGCTATTTCTAATAACTTTACTGGCATTACCACTTTTCCTGAGTTATTTTGTCGCCAGAGTAAGTCTGTTGCTGATTGGCTGCACCCTCGTTTCGCCCACCTCAACCTTTCATCTGCACTTGCTCCTTCCTGTAACTCTAGTATTTGTGATATAGGCATCATATTGTACCCTTCTGGAAGCTCCTCGTTTGTCTTGTGCTGCAGCATGTATTCACCTGCTTCATATTTCTGAAAGTATGAGGCTTCTTTGGCCGCTGCGTCCGCTGCCGCGTTTCCTAAAGACACAACGTCTGTGTTTGACGTATGAGCTTGGCATTTCACTATTGCTACCACTGTGGGGTCTCGTAGGGCTTCAATTAACTCCTTCAGTAAGTCTGCATGTTGCACTGGAGTCCCATCTGCTCGTCGAAACTCCCTCTGCCCCCAACTGGCCAGACCTCCATGTACTGTTGTCGTCATATAAGCTAAATCTGTGTAAATTGTCACCGCGCACCCTTTAGCTGCATGTAATGCTTCTATTAGGGCAATGAGTTCTGCTGCTTGTGCTGAGAAATGTGATGGAAGGCGGTACTGCACTAGTGTCTCATACTCACTGTCTTCTAATCTCACCACTGCCATACCCACATGTTTTTCTCCTGTGTCCACGTCAATTGATGCTGACCCGTCAACAAAGTACACTTCCCCCTCGCTCAGAGCATTCTCGCACACGACTGTGTCCTCCCCTCTTTCTCCTGTGTAAGTTGCACAATCGTGTTCCTGCATGTCCTCTAGTGTGCACGCTTCTGTAATGAATGTTGCTGGATTCACTGTCCTGCATCGCACCACATGGATGTTGGCGCTGGAAAATATTATTTCGTAGGCGGTTGCCTGCTGTGTGCTCAGCGTACTCTTTGAACTCTCGAGTATTGCGAACAAAGAATGTTCCACAAACAGTGTCACAGAGCATCCCATTACTATTGTGGCACTTTTCTCAATTGCGAACGCGGCTGCAGCGAGTGATTGCTCGCACGCGAAATGTCCTTGCATCACAGCATCCAAAGTGCCACTATAATAAGCCAATGGTTTGTGTCCTAGGGACGTCTTTTGTGTCAGGACAGCTGTCATGAGTGTCCCCTTGCAGTGTGAGAATAGGTACAATTTGCGTTCATAATCAGGGTTAGCGAGTACTGGAGCGCTTGAAATCAACTCTTTTAATGAATTGAATGAGGCGCTCATTTCTTCTGACCATTCGATTTTCTTGTTCTCTTGTTGGGCCTCCTTGAGCGCTTGCAGTAAGGGTCTGGTGTATGCTGCATAATCTAATATCCATGCTCGATCATAGTTACACATTCCCAAGAATTTCTGCATCTCCTTCACTGTTGTGGGTTCTCGTACTGATCTTATTGCTTCTACCCTGTCGGGGATTATTCTTTTTCCATCTTTTGATATTAGCTGTCCCAAGTATAGGACTTCTGTCAGACAGTATTGTAGCTTTTCCTTGTCTACTTTGTACCCCTTATTGGCCAACAGGGTCAGGAGTGTTATAGAATCTTTTCGGCATGTTTCTTCATCCTGTGCACAGACGAGTAAATCGTCTACGTACTGAATGATTGTGCTCTCAACTGATAAATTTCCTAAGTCTTCATGTAGTATGCGGTTGAATATGCTTGGGCTCTTACAGTATCCCTGTGGTAATCTACAATGTTCATATCTCTTTCCCCCTAGTGTAAACGCTGTCAGATATCTGCTCTCTTCAGCTAAGGGGATGGAGAAGAATGCGTTCTTCAAATCAACCACTGTGAAATGTGATGCTGTTTTTGGGATGCTGCATAATATTGCTGCAGGGTTTGGGACCAAAGGGAACTCTTTCTGTATTACATCATTTAGGGGGCGTAAATCCTGGATCATCCTCCAAGACCCTCCCTTTGCTTTTTTAATTGGGTAAATGCATGTGTTACATGGGGAGTTTGAAGGCACTATTATCCCTTGTGCTAGTAGTGCATTTATTGTCTCTTTTATCCCTTCTTATGCTTTGCGGGACAATGGATATTGTTTTACTCGGGGTAGAATTGCTCCTTGTTTGAGCTTTATTATCACTGGCTGTACTCCATGCAACAACCCTACGTCATGGGGGCCTGTTGTCCATAAATTATTTGGTACTAGCCTCATGTCATCATCAAAGAATGACGGTGGTGCTCCCACCACTGCCATCAGCTGGACAGGAATCTCTCTGGCCTGAATCAAAATGTCACAGGGCATTGCTATTTCCATTACTATTTCACCATCCCCCTCTGATTCTCAAAAGAGATCCTCATCCGTTAAGTCTCGCAGGGCAATATTGGCATTGGTACACAGTACTGTACGCCATTCACATCCTTCTATGTCCATTCCATTCACCGAGATCCTTTTTGCAGATACCTGTATAGCGTGCAAGTCTAATGATACCACTGATCCTGGTGCTATGTCAGGGTGCACTATTGGGCGGAAGAGGAACTCCGCCGGTATTCTCCAATCCATTCTTTTCAGCTCAGGAACTATGAGGGCCAGTGTCTTTAGCCCTTCAATAAACATTCTCTCGTCCACTGGCAAACCACATATTTCTGGTGCAGTTGTGTGAGCCTATACTACCAGCATCACACGTAATGGGCATATTCCTGGTGTTGAACACACTATACCTCTCTCAGTGAATGATATTGTCATATTGAGTTTGCTAAGAAGATCCCCCCCTAGTAAATTTATTGGCGAATGTTCATAATACAGTAAGGGTGTTTTTACAGTTTTGCCCCCTACTGTCACATCCAATGCTTCTGTGTAAGGAACTTCAATTACAGCCCCAGAGAACCCCTGCGTCTCTAACTTCCGGTTAGATAACGGGAACCGGCCCTCCCTAATACATGATTTCTCCGTTCCCGAATCCACCATGAATATGAACTGCTTGTCTCCTATCTGCGCCCCTACCAATGGTTCCTCTGCTGCATCGTAGGTGGTAGATAGAACTGGACACGCAAGTGTTCTCTGTGGGCTGTCCTATGCGGGGTGTCTCATTGCACCCCCCAGGGTTGAATACTCTCCCTGAAACCACTGACACGCCATTATAGGGGGCTGGTGCGGGGGCTCCGTTTGCTGTTGTCGCAAAAGGGTTGCCTGGCGTGTAGTGCATAGTGTCATTGTTTTGTGGGTGATTCTGTGTTCTGTATTGATGCCCCTGTTGTTGCTCATTTTACCCCTGGCCTGGGTTTCTTTGTTGTTGTCCCATTGGGAGACCATATGGGCTCCCCGGATGGGGATGGCCATAATGTTCTGCCTCTGGAAATCCGTTGTTTGGTCTGATTCTGCACTCCCTAGAGTAATGTCCCCACCTCCCGCAGTTCCAACAACTCCCTTGCGCTCCTCTGGGACCCTGCCATCCATTTCCTCCCATTCCCCCGTACCCCGGTCCACCTCCTCTCCAGCCCCTGTACCCACCTCGTCCCCCTCGAGGGGCCCACTCTTGCCACTGCGGACCTCTGCCCTGCTCCTGCTCGTTCCACTGCCGCTGTCCTGCTCCTGCCCAATTAGTTGCCATCCTTCCTTGTATTGCTACCAGCCCCTCCTCTTCCTCATCTCCCTCCCTACTGTGTGGGAGCGCGGCTACTGCTGCTGCGACCTTCTCCAACTTTGTCTGCACTAGTTTCGCTTCCTCTGCCAATCTTTTCTGCGCCACCTCCTTCTCTCTTTCTTTTATTCTCTTACAGTGGTGCACTATTATGCTCTGAATTTCAGGCCATCCTTTCGCCTCAATACCTGCTATCTTGTCGAGCGCCTTTTGCACCTCTTTTTGGAGCCCCCTCTTTATAATGAAGTAAAATAATGATGTCGATTGATACCAGGGCGTGCCCGTTTCTGCTCTCCACATCTCTTGTACTCGAAAAATGTAATCCATAGCATCTTCCCCATCATTCATTGTACACTGCATTACTGACTGCAAGTCTGGTGTATCTGGAAATGTTTCCCGCAAAGCATACCACACCCTTGCACGCACTGTGTTAAAGGAGGCACCATCATGGCGATCGCAGTCTAACGTTACTCCCGGGAAACCAGCCTTGATCCATACTCTGTCAGCCTGATCCCCCACTGCTGATACGAGCAAGCTCTTCACATCCTCTATTGCTAGGGGTACTCCGGCTGTGTGTTTCTCAAAGGCATATATCCACTTGCTCGCCCCTCCTGATAACGGGGGCAATAACTTTAGTAAATTGGCCTTATCCATCTGAGCCCAGGGTATGTAATTCGGCCTCCCTCCTCCCCTATGTATTAGCAGGAGCTGCAACTTTCCCTTTGTCGTTGTATCTGTACTCCCCTTCATTCCTGATTTTCCTAGTGATGCCATTTTCCCCACTCGGTTCCTTAATCGCCCTGTCCACTCCTCATCCAGTGTCCTCATTGAGCATGCACCATCCAATCCTTTGCTTCCCCCTCCCATTGCCATACTTAACCTTTCGCTTTCTTCCAAATCATCCCTTATATCACATAGTAGCTCCTCCCTGTCCCCTATAGGCCTCTCTTCATTGTCAGTACATCCCTCTCTTTCCTCTAGTTCAATTATTCTGGTGGGTTCTTCCTGTATTCTGAACAGTATCTCGCCTTTTTTCCACCCTTCTTCAAATGTTCTACTCTCGCTCTGCGGTCTAGACGTATGCTCTGACCTGGCTGCATTAAGTGCAGTCCGCTCGCATATACTTTTTATCCTCGAGAGCTCATCTTTGGCTATAGAGAGCCGTGATTCTAGATCGTCTGTTAGTTTTTCTATGTCCACCCTTGGTGTGCTCACCTGGGCTCGCTCCCTATTACTCTCGTATGGAGGGGGTGCTGTTGGCCTTTGGGTTGTAGTAGTTGTCGGTGGAGGCACATAAGTAGGGTCACTGTACCCCTCTGCGGGCACTGGCTTGTTTAATGTTGGGTACAACCTTGTTACCTCTATTGGTGGATCTTCGGTTAGCAATAATTTATCTTTTTGTATCATTAGTGGATTGTCAGTGGTAGATGGTAGATCAGGATTTAATTCTCTTGCCTTAGGCGGCGGTTTCTCTTCAAACAGCCTCCAGAGATCTAATATTTCTCTCCTATTATGCAACTGCTTTCCCTTGTATTTCAAACAAATACATGTGGCTACCATATCTAGGACACTCTTGTCAAATGAACCCCCTTCTGGCCATATCTGGGGCAACCCCTCTCCCTTCAACTCTGTGATCCATTGGTCATGATATTTCTTAATCCGTTCCGCGTACCCAGGCAGGTTCTTGCAAATATGTGATAGGGGTGTTTCTGCCCCCATATCTTGTGCCCACCTGGTGCTTATATATCTCTATGTATCTCGATATCTCAATACAAAACGTATCACCATGTGAGTTTGCGTGCTTTATGTCTTACTGAATCGTGGGGACCTTCGTGTTCCTCCCTCTGCCTGTACACCATGAGATTGGCTGTGCACAGCCTCTATTCTATTTTCTTCGGGGGGGGCACGTACAAGAGCAAAGCATCAGTAACCTCAACGACGTTAACCCAAAAATCAGAAAGGTACACACTCACTTCACCTTATTACTCTTGTCCTTATGATGCTTTGTCTTCTCTCACTTACCATGACCATTCAATGGCTATACATTTCTGACCATTTGTACACAACCATTACACCAAATTGTCTCTTGACACATACAATGTTCACACACCCCTCTGTAACACGCTATTCACAGTTCAATTTGTCCTCCCTTTCCTCCCTGGCCGGCTGTCGCTGTCCGTCTTATTCAGATATATGTATATATATATCTATATATATAAGTTTGATCTTCAATTTTAAGGTAAAACTCTTTGGCCCTCATTACGACCCTGGCGGAAAGTGACTGACCGGACCGCCACAGCGTAAATAGCGTTTCCGCCATTGCAAGAAGGAGCAAAGTGCGGCCCATTCCGACCCATTGGGCACGAGCACCACGGCATGGCGGAAGTGCAAAGTCCGCGATGGCGGAAATGACCCCAAAACGGCCCACACCGCCGCCGTACGGCGCCCTAGGTGCAATACCGCCACCCATCACAGCGGACACCGCAGTGTGCGCCTACCGTAAAGTACGGTGACCGGAAATATACGGAAACGGAAGTTAAAACACGGGCCCGGAACGGGAAACAACCCGCCGTACACCTATAAAACCACTAAAACCACACAACCACTAAAATCACCACCCTGAGACACAACCCAACCCGTCATCCACCCTAGCGAAACCAAGCAAAATGGGAAAAGTAGCGAAGAAAGCGTGCGACCGCAAGCGGCAGGTCCACTTCTCCCGTGAGGAACTCACCGTGCTAACAGAGACCCTCCAGGAGAATGCTGCCGTCGTCTTCTCCACGCAAATGACCAGGACGGCACTCGCAAACAAGAAGGCCATATGGGCTCTGGTGGCACAGCGGGTAAGTGCGGTGGGGACCGCACCCCGCACCCCACAGCAATGCAGGAAGCGGTGGGACGACCTGCGGATACGCGTCCGCAGCATACTCTCTGCCAACCGCAACATTGCCACAGCCACCGGGGGAGGGTCGGAATCACCAATCAAGCTGACCCCCTGGGAAGAAATCTGTGCCTCCACCATCGGAATGGAGAGCATAGAGGGAGTCGGAGGGATGGAGAAAGGAGTGCAGACATCCGAAGATTCAGGTAGGTGGGCCTAATGAAACAATGCTAAATCCACAAAGTCCATCCATTCGAAGCACCATGTGTCCCCATAGTGCAACAGAAACACATGTCCAGGAGAACGTCCACACACATTGGCCTGATAGCGCACGTTAAAACCCACAATAAATACATAAATAATTAAAAAACCCTAAAACACGCACTACACGTGCAGCAGGCACACCCTAACTGCAGGCTGCCAAACAACTGCACCCTCACTCCACACACAAATGGAAGCACCTCCAAGGCCCCGACCCAAATCACCCTCAGGTACCACCCCAATGCATGTGATACATTGCCATTCCAATTCCCACAGACCCACCAATAACCCTCGCCCTCCTTTACTCCACCACAGGGTCCGATCCAAACGACGAGCTCCAGGACACCCCTACCAGCACACCTGCAAAGAGGGCCAAGACCGACGGCCAAAGACCCTCCACCTCAGCTGCACGCATCAAGACACGGCAGCAGCACAAATCAAGTGGCAGCACACAGGAGGGAACATCAACAGGCACCCCAGCAGCCAGCATGGCCACAACACCACCACCACAGGTCCCCCCAACGGATGCCACAGAAGGCACTGCCTCCGGTGGCAGCAGCACCATAGGTGACACCCCATTGATGGCAGCATGCTCCGACACAGAAGACGGGGATGTCGAAGTCAGATCCATCCATGACCTGTCCCAATCCCCCTGTCTGTTCCATCCCGTACTACATGAGGATACCACGCAGGGGCACCCACAAGACGACGACTGGCCATCCCCCACAAGCCCTGTGGCAAGGCAACATGAGGACAACAGCCCCTCTGTGACACCCCCGCAAATGGCCATGGCCCAGCAGAGGCAACAGTCCCTCGACCAGTTAATCGTGCAACAGCAGCAACTGGCCACGCTCCTCAAGGACCATGCCGATGAATGTGGGGGCACTAAGGCAGACATAGAAACATCAACTGAGACACTTAGGGCAGAAATGGAGAGAAGTACAGAGACACTAAGGGCACAAATGGAGAGAAGCACCGAGAGCCTGAGGGGGGAACTGCATGCGACGTCCAAAGACGTATGTGCCGAACTTGCCGCAGTGCGCCGTGTGCTCACTGAGCTCTCGCAAACCCTTAGGGACATGCATGGACGTGAGCAGGCAGAGACATCATCCGTTGCAAGTTCCGTCCAGGGCAGCCCCCAACGTAGATCTGGGAGGAACCTGCGCTCCACAGGCAGGGGTGCCCCTGATACCCGCAGAGGGGGCTTGCAATAGCGACTGCCCACTGACAATGAGCATCTTTGGACACTGGTGTTCGGGGGGGAGGTGGGAGGGTGGAGGGGGTGTGTTGGGCTCACTTGGGTGGCGGGTCGATAGGGTGTACAACATGATATCACATATGCCATAAAAAGTGCACGATCAACCAATGAGATGTGTGGACATTGATCTTTGTGTACTAGGCCATTATAGGCGTACAGTCCATATTGTGCATGTACCAGACACACACAGTGCCACGCATCCCGTGTCCATGTATCAGCCACCAGGCGTGAGTGCTAGAAGCATGCATCAATGAGATGCTGACGAATGTCACGGCCCTCCGGTGCCTCACAGACTCCTTGAGGTGCTGCCACATCCCCACCCTCATCATGACCATCATCAGGTGCTTGCAGTTCTGCGTCAGGGGGCATGGGCACATTTCTACGTACGCACATGTTGTGGAGCATGACACATGCCATCACCATCTTTGCAACCTTCTCATGGCGGTACAGGAGTGCCCCGCCAGACCTGCTGAGGCACCGGAAACGGGTCTTCAGTAGGCCGAATGCCTGTTCAATGACTACACGGGTACGTGAGTGGGCATGGTTGTAGTCCTCCTCATGCTGGTCCCGTGGGTTGCGGACTGGTGTGAGGAGCCATCTCTTCAGTGGATACCCGGCATCACCTGTATGTGGACGAGAAACGTATGATGTGGAATGCCATTGCTACGTACGCACCCCCCCCCCTTCCTGCCAGGTCATTGCCGAATCACATACCCCACATTATCATGCATGTAATGAGACTCACCGAGTAGCCAGGATCTGTTCCCTGCGTGTCGCTCCATGTAGGGTGGTATTGTAGAGTTCCTCAAGACCATAGAATCATGGGTTGATCCAGGGAATCGGGCACAACAATGTGTAATGATCCTGTTGGAGTCACACACCATTTGTACATTCAGGGAATGAAATTGTTTTCGGTTGCGGTACTGGGCCTCCATGGCATGTGGGACGACCAATTCCACATGGGTGCAGTCGATGGCACCAATGCAACCCGGTATGCCGCCAAGTGCATGGAATCCCACTTTTGTGTTGGTAATTTCCTGCTCCGAGCGTGGTAGAGAGATGTAGTCGTCTGCGTGCTTCAGGAGGGCATCGAGCACTTGCAATAGTGTCCGTGAGAACAGTGGCTGTGATATGCCATGCAACTGTCCGACTGTGTGCTGGTAGGTGCCTGTGGCCAGGAAGTGGAGTACAGACACCACCTTCAGTAGGGGTGGGATGGCGGTTGGGCTATCTATCATGCTGACAAGGTCAGCCTGTGTCATGTCCACAATGGCGGTTATGGTGTCCCGGTCCAAATGGTAGAGGGTGTGGATCTGCTCATCAGTGAGGTTGAACGGATGTGCTCGGAGGCGTGGGATTGCGGGCTGCCTGCGTGGTGGTAGTGGCTGTGCTGGCGGCCCTTGCTGGCCCTGCCTTGGCCTCCTCCTCCTCCTGCGTCTCCTCCGTGCGGCCGGTTGTAGTTGGTGTTCGTCTTCTTCTTGGAGTTGGAGTACTTGCAGTGCTATCAGGTCCCCCAGGGCCAACATCGCGAGTCCTGCCGGTAGCATTTCGGAGTGGTTGTGGGAGGAGACTGGGCGTGAAATTTATGTGTTTCCAGGCTGAATGGCCTCCACCTGTGGTGATTCATTCCACCTGTGCAAACTGCTCTCCCCTTTGGCCGAGCACGTCCCGCGCACAACGCTGCAATTCGTGGAATGGCATCTTGCTATTGCAATCTTGTATTTGTACCCGATGGCCGTGTAACATTGGTTGATATGTTCATTCTGTTGTGGTCCCATTGTTTCACATACCATCTGTGCAGTCGCGAACAGAGTTGTGAAGGGTCAGTGGAACGTAGTACTCGAGTAACGGTGGGCCCTCATTCATCACTGTACCGAGTTGCAACGACGGGCGGGGCGTCCCATTCGTGGGTGAAGGCAGTTGCCATTTTCACACACAGCCGCACTCGATGGATTAATTAGTGTTTTCAAACGGCCACAGATGCCTCTTCGACGTGATGTTGCAAATGAGGAATTCGAAGGGCGGCGCTTTCGGTTTTCAGCTAGCGGCGAGGAGATGCCCACAGGTCTGACTGCAAATATAACGTTCTATTGTTCAATGTCCTTGGGACAGGGGCCATGGCGAGAATGCTATGATTGATATGAATAGTATGGGATGCGCAATTGCGTAGTGGACGATAAGGCAGGACGTTCCCAAATACATGTTACTTCACTAGACTGGAATTACGTGCTGGGGCACTGTGGATTTTGCAGGCTGCATAACGCACAGACTCAATGGATATTTCTAATGTTATGTGAGTAAATATTCAGGCGTTTTCATTACGGGATGAGGGAATGATGAATGGATGCATGGGCAGGTGATTTGATACAGTGTTTGCCATGTACAGGGCTTCTTGGGATCTGTCCGCCCCCCCTGCGCTATGTGATGCAGGGCTGCCATAGTGGGACCATCGTCTATCTGGCCTTGTTGAGCCCTCCCTGTCTCGACGCGCCTTCAGACACTTGTGTCCATGCACGTTACCAATCCCATCTGAAGGATTCTGTTTTCACAGGCGCATGCACAGGTACGCTCGTTTGTGATGGTGTTTTCACCTCGATATAGGTAGTTATGATTCGCAAGTTGTTTTGGGGTGGTGATGATCCTTTGGAGTGGGCTTGCATGCATATGGCTGTGGATCTAGTGTGATCATTGAAGTGAGTTGTTCGAATGTAGTTCTGATGGCCATTCTATTCTGTTTCTTTTCTTTTGGTTGACAGGTATCTCCTCCCCTTTTGCCACTGCCATCTGTATGCCACTCCTGCAGATGGATTTTACTCCCGACACCTGCTGCTTCGTGTTAATCAGTGGAGCAGCATTACGATCTTATGGGACGATCGCCAATGGGCCACATGCCCTTACGCAGTACTGGTGGCTCGGAGCAACATTTCGGCCTTTCAGCTGGACTAGTGCCTCCCCATTGGGACGGCCCTGCGGTTCTGTGCGCTTCCATGTTGCCTTTTCGTACGTGTATGTGGCTCTGTGTACCATGAGGGAACAGGGCGTCACACGAGTAGTGGCTGGTCATTTCTTGCGGATGCAGCCCACAATGGTGAAATGTGTTTTGGAGTTCATGGCCTGATGGCTGTATGGGCTTGGTGATATTGATGTGCATTAAAATTCTATTCTGATATGGGCCGTGTAGCGTTCTTCTTTGCAAGTGATGTGGCATATTCCTATTTGGGGAGCGATGTATTGTGAGGGGATCTGCATTGGGTTCCAGCTTCGGAGTTTTGTTGCGTGGTCCTGTACTGGGCGCGTTTGCCTACGAAGCCCGTGAGGTCAGGGATGGGGGCTGCCAATATGACAGTTTGAATGTTGTCATGCTCAGGGGCGGGGGATTGGGTTTTGTGTGACAGATGCCGGTCAGCCAGGTGGACTGGTGGAATGTTGTGATTTTCTGAATATTGCTGGTCACAGGTGCCTGTGTTTGCGTGCGTTTCTTGGTGGGGGACTGTGGTCATGTCCATTGGGATGGCTTCTGTATTCGTGCCATCTGTGCCCTGCAGCTCCCATTGGCCCCTCTTGAGGTCCATTTGTTCGTTGGCATGCATGGGTGACTTGTGCATTTCACTGGTTGCATTGTGGCTTCGTTGCACCTACGGGGAGTTGTACTTTGTGGGCAGGGAGCGGTGTACGGGCAGTCAGTGGGGCCGTTTACGGTTGATTCGCGATGCCGTACTTCTCACCATGGCGGAATGGTGCATTCCGCCATGCTTGATGGCGTTAGGTACATGTCCGCTGGGGTCGGAATTGGCGTACCGTTGCGCCATGGTGGTGTTTACGGTTTGGCATGGCGCGCGCGCGCGTGCTTGGTGCAGTTAGCGTTGGCGTTCACTACGGTGTCGCTAATGGCATCGTACTTTGCGGTGACGGGTCATAGTCGCACCGAGCGCTATTCGATGGCGGTATTGCATTTCCGCCATCGTTTTCCGAATTCCGCCAGGGTCGTAATGAGGGCCTTTGTCTCTTTACTCTATCTCTTTGGTTTTGTACTGACCCGCTTTTATTTTTCCCGTAACCCTAAAGAAAAGAATAGAAAGAATAGCAGTCACTAATATATTCTCCGTGTCTCCCTTTGCCAGACACTTTTATCTTATTTTCCACTTCTTCATATATTCCCAGTACTAGTCAAGATAGCACTATGCGGCGCCGCCTTCCACCCCCTCTCGGAGCTAGGTTCCCGTCACTTTTATCTCTTATTCACCTCTTAATCCTAATGGCCATATGCAAAGAAAAAGCAAAAAAAGTTTAAGATGGTCCTTAGTAGACCCACGTGCCCCTTTTTACCCCGCCTCGTTCCCTGTCCTAAATTTCCCCCTATACTCCCTTTATGATCGCTCGCACTCAATACTCACGTGCCCGTCTTGAACCGAGAGTCTCCGAAACTGGGTCCGTCCAGGCAGTGCTGCCGTATGCTCAACAGTCAGCCCCGGCTCCGGCGAGCGGTACTCAAAGGGGATTTTTCAACCAGGATCATCCCGTACCCTCTCTCTGTTGAGTGCGCACTTCTGAGCGTAACGGTTGCCGTTGGCGGGTAGCCTCCCGGAGCCGGCGCACCGTGCGTATCCCTTTTCGACCGAGATTTTCGTGCCAAAGGGGATGGTAGGGATATGTTGGAAGAAAAAATAACAATCACGCTTTCGGGGTCACCACTGAAAGCAAGCGTCCCCAACCAGCACGATCCTCCCCGCAATGAGAGACAATGAAGGACTCTCCCAGGATGGGAATAAGGCCAAGACAAAGTGCGGGTGAGCGTAAATGGGAGTTTATCAATCAGAATAGGGCATGCAAAGAACTCTGCAAACTCCGAGAGCGCTCTGTCTGACAATAGCAAAGACAGGCAAATATATTTACAAAAAACGTCATCAGAACGTACATACTATAGGGGGCACAAGTTCAATGGGATTGGGTGGCGACGACTAGCTATAGTTGCTGCTGCGATGTGGTTGGCCTTGGCTGGAGGACGTCACTGGTCAGCCTCGTGGGTTGGGCTGGGCCTGGCAGGTCTGCTGGGTTCATCCGGGCGGTGTCGTTGTGCCACTGTGGCCAGTGCCAGAGATTAATGTCTTTTCCTGACTTCTTTGCCCTAGGCCATGCACACCCCAGTCATTCAGTTATTACAATATTATCTTCTTTAGTAAATCTTTCAATAGGTTATTCTACAGGTTAATGCAACACAGGAGGAATGCACCTTGAGAGGGGTTTGATGGCGATTCATCAGCACATGGTTACCAGTGTCCTGTTGACCGGGTACCATAGGTCGTGGGGCTAGGTCTCAGGGCATGGGACAGGCGGTACATGTCTTTCTGTCTTGTTAGAAGTCGTTATGAATGTGCTGCTGTATGTTGCCATAGTATTGGGTGTCCTAATTTTACAGGGGCCATAAACCTAAGGTGATCTGGTGGGTTGTGGGGTTTAAGAGAGGGCGCCTTTGGATTTGTGTATTCAGGCGGAGGTTTACTACTGGGCTGTAAATAATGCAGGTGGCGGGCAGTGGCCTTGGGTGCTGCAGAGGGGACTACAAATCTTTGAAGCGGCTCCAGCCTAGTTGGGGGAGGTGGAGCAGTGCGGCGCGGGCCTCTGCTCTCTCGTCTGGCAGGCTTCACTGGGAGGGAGGGGGAATGGCCTTGCATATACTCACAAAGGCATCTTCCTCGTGTGTTGCTGATTTGAGGTGAAAGCATCATAAACATTCAAATAACATACAATACTAATTGAGTCATTTCAAAGCTCACATCTTAACATTGCTAATGCCTCTCGAATATAGCCAGTCCGAGCACATTATTTGTACACTATGTTTTAACAACTACAACATTGTGTTATATGCATATACATTTGCAGTAAGTGAGGTAGTAGTGAGGTTGGTGGAGCACATAGAAAACGACTTGCTACCGTTCGTGACGGTAGTGGCACATAAGGGGCTTGGACTTACACACATGGAGGGTGCATTCTCGCGTGTCCTTCGCATGAGCCCTCAGTATGGTTGCATTTGTCTTTCTTTGCACTCTAGCAGCATTAGTTCGGTTATGGCGTGAGACCGTGGGGTGTAAACATTTCAATGATACACATAACAAATAACCCCCCGGGACGCTTTTATTATTTGCACACAACTGCAGTGGTGTGGGTGCTTCGTTGCTAATGCCATGTGAACATGTATTCTGCCATATCTGTTCGTTTTACAGATTTTCTAATCAAGGAGGTTTGTGGAGAAAATGCGCGCATTGCAAGTAGTTTTGGCATTAGTATTTGGGAACTTTTGCTTTTATCCGAGGGCCATTTTACAGTTCTCTTTTTCACCCAGGCTTCGCTGGCCGGGTCATGCTGGGAGCAGTGATACACTGCGGAAGGTGAAATGTTACAGTGTTGGTATCTTACACTAGCTCATGTTCGTCTTGTTCGTGGGAACGGGCTCACAGCGGATCTGCCAGGGAGCTGCGGCCACAGGGATAATTGAAACTCTCCAAAGGTGGGGGCTGCGCTACAGTTCGCCGAGCTCACACCATATTTATTAGACAAAATGGTTTCTGAGGCCTAGCTAAATTCAATACGTTTGGGCAATGTCTTCAGCAGGTGAGCCATCCACCACCTGGGCCCTGGTGGTAAGCAGGGGACGCCCGATGAGCCATGGCCCTCCCCTGGGGAGGGGATGTAGGCAAGGGGGGTCTTTTGGACCAATCCTCCCCTACATTACTTTACAGATTTATTTGCGGAACCAGGCTCAAATCAGCAGCAAACCGGCATGATCTTGGATAAGGATTGGGAAATGTTGTTTGATAAAGAAGATATTATTCATCAAATCAAAAAATGCAGTAAATCCCAAGCACCAGGCCCTGATGGCCTCTCAAATATTATGTTCAAAGCTCATCCTCGGGCCTGGACAGAGATTTTATTTGCCTTATTTAGTCGGGTATTTGAGGCAGAAAGGGTGCCTTCTTCCTGGAAAAGGTCGATCCTAATCCCAATATTCAAGAAGGGCGATGGGTCAAGTCCCCAGAGCTATTGTCTGATTGCCCTTTTTGATGTACTGGGAAAGGTCTTTCCCTCTCTAAGTTGAGGCAACTGCTTTATTGGGTGAAAAAGAGCTCCGGTTTTGATTGTTTTCTGTCTGGGTTTGCCGCAGGCCTGGGCACCTCATTGAATGCCTTCATTTTGGGCGTCCTTAAAAAGAGTCTTGCTCCATGGCTTGTCGATTTATCCAGCCTTCACTGATTTTCGCAGTATCCAGTGGTGTTACCGAATAGAAAACAGAGAATAACTTTTTTACTGAAACGGAAATAATGAAAAAATATCTAATTTTTAATTCAAATGTATATGGGCAGTGGGGTAAAGGGGAGGGTAGGGGCCTGGTGAGGGTTTAAAAGCACATGGAAACAAGGGTTTTGGGGAGGGGACCCCCAGAAATAAAAAATAAAAAAAATCTATATTTTTTCGGTAAAAAGGGTTCTGTAAAAATGTATTCTATGAAATTTCAATTCGGTAACATCACCTATGTCCATTTTCGTATGGTGTTTCACTGCGTGAGACTGTTTGACTGCGTCAGACTGCGTAAGACAGAAATCTATTTTGGAAAAAGTTACATCTATGGAATTGTCGTGCATATCTGGTAGATATTATCAACGATCTGTACAGTTAAACGTTGATGCAGGTTCATTTAAATCGGGGTGGGAATCTCACTCAATCGATTACCATCTTTCGGAGGTTGAAGCGTGGTGAATATTGGCCCCTGCTTTATTTAATCTCGTTATTGCTGATTTGGGTGAGCACTTAATGACTGCTCGTGCTGATTGGATGGCTGTCCCATTCAATGGCTACTGTATGCAGAGGATCTGGTCCTTCTGGACCTAGACCTGCAAAAACAGTTATCGCCATTGTAGTCCTATACAGACTCCCAACGGCTTTAGGGTGAATGTAGATGCATCCAATATAATGAGATTCAAGCCTGGATGCTCGCCCTCATTGAATATGGCGTCAAATTGGTGTACCGACCGGGAACGAACAATCCTACGGATTACCTGTCCCGCCACCCCAACAAGGACAGTTCGATAAGCCAAGGGGAGCTGGTGGAGTGCCAGGAATTCATCCACAACATCGTAGAAAGGGCCATGCCGGTGGCGCTGGCCAGGGATGTCGTGGCACGAGGGTCATCCAATGATGAGGTGTTTAGGCTCATCGATTCGCAGCGGGGAATGGAGAGATGTACTGCAAAACAACACTAGGCGGGAAGAACGAGCCCAGAAAGACCTTCAGGTGCTATGGAAAGTCTGTGATGAACTGTCAATTTCAGATGATGGACTGTTGCTGCTCGGGTGGCAAATAGTCATACCTCGGTCGCTAAGGACCAAAGTCCTAGAGCTGGCCCATACAGGCCATCAAGGGGTAGCGAAAACGAAAGCGAGACTACGACCGAAAGTATGGTTCCCGGACCTGGAGGGCCTAGTGGAATCACATGTGAAGGGATGCCTGCCGTGCCAAGCAGCGAGTCCCCTTGAAAGAGCTCCACCGATCAACTCCATGGAGAGGAGTGAGAGGCCATGGGGCACGGTCCACGCTGATTTCGGGTCAACCGGGAGGGGCATGTACTTTTGAGCAGTGGTTGACCAGTGGTCGAGGCATCCAGAAGTGGAGCTAGTGGATTCAACAGCAACCAACCACACGATCCTAGCCCTGGAAAAAATGTTTGCCACGCACGGCTTCCCGGAAGTCCTGTGTTCGGACAATGGGCCACCGTTCACCAGAAGCCAGTTTGCGCAATATCTGAAGGAAAAGGGGATTCAGCACAGAAAGGTTTCACCGCTTTGGCCCCGTGCGAATGGAGAAGCGGAGAGGCTCATGAGGACGCTCAATAAGGTCTTCTGCATAGTGGCTAATGGTGGAGCGGAACTGAAGAGAAACCTGTTTGAATTCCTCAGGGAGTACAGAACAACCCCCCACCAGTCGACAGGGGTTGCACCAGCCGAAGCTTTGTTTGGGCGTTGCCTGAGAGGACTCCTCCCAGAAGTGGAAGGCCATGAGCCAGGGGTCATAGACAACGACCGAGTGAGACAGGAGCGAGAGGCCCACAACGAGAAGGAGAGCGGAAGGATAGGACTACAAGACAAGGAGGTAGCGGTGGGAGACTCTGTGCTGGTCCGGAACCGCAGACCCGAGGGGAAGCTATCGCTGCCGTACAAACCACAACCCTGGACCGTCACCCACGTGAAGGGGTTAATGGTAACGGTGGCGAGCGAAAGGGGAACCGTCACCCACAATAAGTCATTCTTCAAAAAGATCGACATCCGATCCCGAGAGGCTGGAGTGACGGAATCTGCAGCACCAGAGAAGAACGTCGAGATCCCCGAAGAGGACACCGCAATGGACCCGCCACCTGTGGCAGGGGCCTCGCCACCAACCCCGACGAGCGGTAAGCGTTACCCGATGCGACAGAGTCGCAACCCACCTATTCGGCTCAAGGACTATGTCCTGGACTCGGGAGACTGAACGGTAGACTGGCTCAGGTCAGCAACCCACCGGTGGGTCAGTTAGAACTGTTATTGATTGCATAGTTTTGTTTAAAGAAAAAAAGGGATTTTACGTCTTTAAGTTAACAGTGCGCATGCGCGGGCCTCGTTCTGGCCGCGCATGCGCGTTTGGAATAAAGACGGTCCGTGCGGCAGTTGCAGCCGGGACCCTGGAACGTACGGATGTGTGGCTTATTGTGTCAGTGTGTGCATGCGTGCTTGTATCAGTACAGGGCGGCCCGAGGCACGGGTGCGCCCATCACAGTCGCTATTCAATTTGTCCTTTAATATTGTTGTATAAACAGAATGTGGTCCCAGCACTAGTGTATGGTGCAGACAGAATTGGACCTCGGTAACTGAAGTTGGAATGTTTTCGAGGGGATATTTTGGAAATGAGTTCTTTCGTTGCCTTTGAATGTTCCCATTTAGGTTGTGCGCTACGAGTTGGGTCTGCTGTCTCTTTCAGTTTTGGTCAAATGGAAGGCCCTGGCTTTCGTCAGGAAATGTCTATTGGCACAATAGAATTCTTTATTTCCAATTCTTCATGGATTGTTGCCTGGAGGGTCTGACCAAGTTTTATCTCGCTGGGAAGGGGACTGCCGAGAATTAATGAGGCTGGTGAATATTTCATTGGAGAGGCTGTTGGAAAACCTGGATAAAACTAAGGAAAATTGTGGTCTGTACTGCAGCGCCGGCTCCCAGCACGCGCTGCAGCATCTGGTAGCTCGGCTGTTTTCGCTAGTGACAGTTGTGTTTGCATCCTTTGAACACTTGCACTGGCAGGTGACACGAGCAGGGCAGCAGAGTCATTGGGGTGATCTGTGTGAGCAGTTACTCGGGGGGGGAGGGGGCTCTCTTGTTATGTACTTATTTGTAATAAAGTATATCAAATGCTGCTGTGTCTTCCACTTTCTTTTCCTGCTTTCGCTTAGCACAACTAACTGGTGACGAGGATGGAATAGCAATTTTCTTTTCTTCCATCGTGCTGGAGTGCATTCCTTGGGTTTCATTGCCCTCTGGTGGCTGCTGTCGGAATGACAGCCACCAATAAAATGGAGCTACCAAGAATTTTACATGGAGGTTCACTGAAGATGACTGAGTCTCCTGCATCACTGTCCAGTGCAAGGTAAGTAGATGTGGCAAGGAATGTTTGTGGCTATCGGTTGCTGAATGCTATACTGTTGGATGGTAGCACTAAGGCAATGCACAAGTTGAGAGCCGCGCCGCACCACATTGCTACTTGTGCTGTGAAGACCATGGAAGCCACCATTCAAGCTCCCCCACCCTTCCAACCCACCACTGAGGAGCCCAAAATAGTATGGGAACAGTGGGAAAATCTTTTTGACATGTATTTAATTGCCATAAGGGGGCAGAGTATTTGATGCTGAGAGGAAACCGGCTGTTTTGTTGAACTGCCTTGGTGCGGAGGGGCGAAGGATTTTTTGAGACGCTCCCTCCAGTCCCTGTTGGAGATGCTGATGCACAGGATATTTATCTAGCAACAGAACAAGTACTTCTGGAACAATTTGTGCCCTGTGCATCACGGTTAAGAGGCTACAGGAGAGACTATGGATGATTAAGGAACTGACCCTAGAGCAAAGGTGTGAACATGGCGAAGATTGCTGAGCAATCGGCAGCCTACTCTGCAACCTTATCTGGGGAGCAGAAAAGTAATCTTTAGGGTTAAACTCAGAGGCTTGAAGGTCTGAACTCTTGAGCCCTAGATTCTCAAATGTATTCACGCCAACTACAGTGTACTTTGATCCCGAATCCGCCATCATGCACAAATCGTGACCATCAATCTGGACAGTGCACCATGGCTCTGGCACATCATGTTTATCTATAGTAGCAATCACAATATAATTTACTTCATCTTGCAAGAATTTCATGTCATCATCCACACACCGTACATCATTTATAGATCTGACACTTCTGCACCATTTTGCTACATGACCCCGCTTTCTACATATACCACAAATTAAATTTCTAAGGGACAAATGTTGCTTGTGAAGATATGCCCACTTTCACCACATGCAAAACATTTAATTTTATGGAATTTTGATTTGTCGTGGAACGGTTGTTTCTGGGGTTTCCCCCGTCCACTGTATTTCATGGAGTTCGCCCCTCCTTTGTTGGTCTTGGTGTTCCTCATGTCTACTGCATGGACTCACTTTTCTGCGCCCCAGAATGTTCACAGCTTGCTCTAGGGTCAGTTCCTTAATCATCCATAGTCTCTCCTGTAGCCTCTTACCCGTGATGCAGCGCACAATCTAGTCCCGGGTGAGGCTGTCTACAAGGTTGCCAAAAGCACAATTCTTCATCAATCCTCTTAAAACCTCAACATACGTTCTCACTCTTTCACCGGATCCTTGTGGAATGGGATGAGGAATGGAACAGGGTCTGAAAGTTGTTGGAGGAAGGGTGGCCGAAACGGTCTTTGGGAGTGAGTGTGCAATTCAATCAGGTGCAAGGTGAATTGTGGATGGAGAACGGTCTGTTGTATACTGGTGAGGGAGGGATGAGATCAGTGATTGTTGAAGAAGCACATAGAGGCCATCTGGGTCACAACGTGACCAGGAAAAGAGTCAGGGAAACATATTGGTGGCCAAGTATGGACTCCGAAGTTGAGAGTATAGTAGTGAATTGTTTCCCTTGTGCAGCCAGTGACAAATCTCATGTATCGGTGGAGCCGCCCTTGAGACCTGTCCAGATGCCAACTTGCCCCTGGGAGAAAGTAGCATTAGACATTATTGGCCCGTAACCTATATGCTATCAGTGCAAAAAATGTACGTTTACGTTGATGGATTACCACAGTAAACGGCCATGTGTTGGTTGGGCTGACATGGTACCTGCCACTTCTGTGGTGGAGTTTTTGATTGATACATTTCGAGAGAGGGTTTTCCCTCAGTTGTGCTAACAGACAATGATGTGCAGTTTCAATCCAATGTATTTGCTAGCTATTTTGGTAGTGCTGGCGTGAGACATGAGACCACAGCATTGTATTGTCCCAGGCAGAATGGGTTGGTGGAGAGATTCAATCAAGTGGTGAAGGGGCCATTACAGCTGGCTTTTATGTCCTGATTAGATTTTGTGATGATGGTGCGGGATATGGTGTGGGCATATCGAACCATGCCTCATTCGTCAACTGGGGTCTCCATTTGTGTCCCTGAGGGGAAGGAAGCCTATATGTGAGTTGGCTCTGGATTGGTTAGGCATGTCAGGTCCAGTTATGATATGGCATTTATAACGCGCCTATACACAAGTCTTTCAAGGCGCGACAAGGCAAGGGAGAGGGACAGAGGGAGGACAGAGACAACCATCTTACTAGGCCAATTGACACTGAGATTGTGCAAGTACAGGGGACAGGGGAGGGTAAAAGTGCCAGGGGAGGGCGGCTGTGCTGTACATGGGATAAAACAATAACAAGAAGTGTGGCCAGCAAGTGACAAGTGCCAGGGTAAGTGCAGACAACGGGTGTCCAATAAGTGCAGGCAAGGGGACTGTAGGGTTGTAGATACAGACCCAAGTGCAAGGATTTCCAAGAGGCAGTGCAGGTGTGCAACTGGGTGGGTAGGGACCTGGGCCCAAAATTAGAGGAGTATCAAACAGGAGATCAGCAGGGGAGAAGAAGAGAAAAGGCAGAAGCAAAGCAGAAGGTCTTGAGGTGATTCCGGAACCGGAGATGGTTCTCCTCAAATTTCAGAGAGGCAGGAATGCTGTTCCAGAGGGAGGCCCCAGCCAAAGAAAGAGATCTACCACCATCGCGTTGCTTGGAGAAGTGACTGACCCTGAGGGAGTTGTAGGTGAAGGAGCAAAGAGCCCGAATAGGAAGGTATTTCCGAAGATAGAGTTGGCGGTATTGAGGACCCAGGCCCCAGAAGGCCTTGTGGACAATGCAGAGGGTCTTGAACTTGATCCTTGCAGCCAATGGGAGCCAATGAAGAGATTTCAGTGCTGGAGAGATACGATCCCTGGTCTTGCAGGTATTGGTTGAAAAGCCAGGGCGAGAGGTTAGACCCCTGGGGAACACCACAGGTAGAGAGTGAGATAGAGGAAAGGAAGGACCCATGTTGGACCTGGGAGGGTCGGTCATAGAGGAAAGAGGTCAGCAAGGCCAGGGCCTGATTGGTGATACCCAGCTTATCACTGAGACGGTTGAGCAGGATGACATGGCTGGCCGTGTCAAAGGCAGAAGTGAGGTCGAGTAAAATGAGGACAGAGGGGAGATTAGAATCAAGATTAGAGAGCAGGTCTTCACGTATGTTCAGGAAAGCAGTTGTCATGCTTCTGGCTGCTCTGAAGCCAGGCTGATGGTCGTGGCAACAACCAACCAGTTAAAGTGAATAGGGAAGAACTTATTCACCGAGCGTAGGTATAGGTATGTCGAGAGAGATATAAGAAATGGTTTGATGAAAGGAAACCTATACAATTGGAACTGTTTCAGGTAGGAGACAAAGAGAGAATAAAGAATTCCAGGATAATGGTGAAGAATATTATGTATCTCTCAAGTTCTAAAAGAATTCTAGAAGATAGTACAAAGTGGAGTGTAAATTAGTCAAGTGTCATGAGGCAGAGTGTAGAGTGTGGCAGGAGGATGGTGAACGGTGTGTGGTCTGATCAGTGTAGTGCGGGAAGTACGAAACGGGTAGATCAAAGAATTTAAGGACGTGAGGGAAGAAATTCCAGAGACAATCGGGATTTTAGATGGGTGGAGACACTGGAAACTTCGAGAAATAAGGTGGATGGTGCTGAAGTTGGTCCTGCTGTCTCAGGAGGAATTGTGGAACGGATCTATGTGATCACTGCAACCCTCACAATTGCAACGGCCGAAAATGGCAATTTCTTTTTAACCCCTTTACACCATATATATATATATATATATATAAGGGGGAGACCCCCAGCACCCCCATAATAATATTATATCATATACCCCGCACCACATATATATGAGGTGTAAGGGGGGTCTAAAAAAAATAGTCTGCATTTTCAGCCTTCGTAATTGTGAGGGCGACATTTTTGGCCATTGACTTGAGGAACCAATGATTGTAAAAGATGGTGCATCAGACAGGGAAGAACCTGTACTGGGCAGAGCTCAAGGAGCAAAGAACAGTTTGGACTCTAGTGAACCAAAACTGTGTACTGGGGAGAAGGCGGAAAGGAACTTGGAAAAGTTCTACAGTGAGATGTATCCCCAACAAATAAAGATTATGTGTTAAGTTTATTAACTTAGGGGGAGGTGTGTTGTGGTCTGGACTGCAGAGCGGACTGGCTCCCAGCACGCGCTGCATTCAGCTGATAGCTCGGCTGTCCTCGCTCCTGACAGTTGTGTGTGCATCCTTCGAACTTGCACTCGCAGCTGACACGAGCAGGGCAGCAGAGTGGTTGGGGTGATCTATGTGATCAGTCGCTCAGGCGCGGCTCTCTTGTTAGGTACTTGCTTGTATTAAAGTACATCAAAGGCTCCTGCGTCTTCCACTTCATTTTCCTGCTGGCGCTTAACATAACAAACAACTTTATAAATGAGACGAAAGCTTTTAACATCTTGCCAAGGTACTTGGGTAAGATCCCTAGTTCCTTACATAGAAATGTATTCCTTAGAGTAAGTTTAAATGTATTGCTCACTGAAGAAGTGCAAGGTATGTGTCTAAGATGGCCTAAAGAGGACAGTTGTTGTCACTTTTGTAAAGTTACCTCTGAAACTGAAATGTTGAGGCACTTATTGTTGTTTTTTTGCCCCCGCTTGCTCAATAAAAGATCCTCTATTTCAGGGCATTTTATGATTAGTTTAGATCTTTAACAGAGGAAGCTGTGTGGACGATTTTATTTAGTGGTCAAGCTGTACCTCTAACGTTGGCCGTTGTAAGGTTTATTCAGTACACATTAGAAGAGCTCTTTTATTTGGTTTGAGGGTGATTTTACTATATTTGTTTTTATGTATAAATGTGTGCTCTAGGAATGTTTAACATTCTATTTTTTGCATGGAATGAGATTCCGTGTTCGTTCTCATACTGTATTTTGATGAGCTTATATTGTTGCACTTTAGATAAGAATGTGTTTAGTACACTGCTATTATTGGAATTAAATCCTTTTTTAATCATACACTATAGCGATGAAATAACACTGAAGTATTGTGTTTGGTATATTGTAATTAATGTAAAGGCTGAATTTGTGCAGCCATACACAATGATTTAAAAAAAAAAGAACAGTCTGCCCTCAAACTGCACCAGAAGGCTTGCTCTCTCTCTCTCTCTCTCTCTCTCTCTCTCTCTCTCTCTCTCTCTCTCTCTTTCTTTCTCTCTTTCTTTCTCTCTCTCCCTCCCTCTCTTTCTCTCTCTCTCTTTCTTTCTCTCTCTTCCTTTCCATCGCTCTCTCAATCTTTTTGTCTCCCTCGCTCTTTTCTCTTTCTTTCTCTTCTCTTTCTTTCTCTCTCCTTCTCTCCTTCTCTCTTTCTCTTTCTCTCTTTCTCTCTTTCTCTTTCTCTCTCTCCCCCAGCCCCAACCTCCCTTCATCTGGGTCCAAGATACAGCAGTCTGTAGAAAATAATCCCCTTTCTCTGTAGTGTTGCACCGTCTCGTTGTCATTGTTGCTAACACCCAGTGACCTATCGGACAGGGGCAGCTAGTTCAACCTGCATGTTAGCGCAACCTGACCACCACATCCATCCTAATCCTCTTGTTTAGTACGGAGTTTCCACAAGGATGGTGACATAATGTTTTGATTGTCCACAAGTTCTGAAATTCGACTTTTTGCTTCTGTCAGCAGAGCGCTGTCTTTGTCCAGACTCAAATGCATAGCAATGAGCTTGAGCCCAACTCCATCAATACCAGCTTTGAGGTTCAGAACATGCTCAAGATTTAGTCTATCACTGCTGTAGAAGGGAGAGTTCCCAATAGCGACTGCAAGGGGTATGTGGAAGGGATGCCGGTGGACTTTAAATGCACTCTCTTATCAAAGGTGGGCTAAGCCTGGGCTTCATGCTTGTTGAAGCAATCACAGAGGTGGTGTATATAAGGTAAGTCCTTTATTTGACTAGGACAGACCCCGTGGCTACACTGCCACTAAGCCCCTCTCCCAACTTTTTAACAGCACCTGGAAAGCCAACCACGTAGCAACGTGAGCCGGCATTCCAGAGTGCATTACAACACTCCCCCCGCCGTAGTGGGTAACAACTGGAATAAAACAATAGGTGCACTTGTTAACTGAGATAACACACATTTAATGGGAGAAACAATGGGAATGTTAGGTAAGAAACAGATTAAACAAAGAGTGTACGTGAAAAGCTCACATGCACACTGCAGCAATAAAACATACACATGAACGCACGCTATGGCAAGGAACCCCACACGCACGCGCAACCACACACACACACACACACACACACATGTATTACTCACTACCACCCTCCCAAACACAATCCTTCTTTCTGACAGGAGGCACACACACCCTCAATGGACGCCCCGATTCCTATCCAATGACCGAGGAACATATTCCTCAGACGCTACACTCACTCCATCCTCACGACTGTCACCAGCAGACACATCATTATGTCCCACTTCCAACTCCCCCATGGTCCCACCCACATGCTGTTCCACAGAGAAATCACTTAACTGAGATGCCATGTCAGAACCACACTGAACTGATGGTGCCATCGTAGTACTCCTCAACACAACAACCCTTCTCTTGCTCCACCTTCTCCCATCCTCTAGAACCACATATCCTGTCCCCACCCTCATCACCACACGCAGGGACATAAATGCACTCCACCCTTTTGGGACAAACCTGGGGTTTTTCACACAAACACGATCACCCACCTCTACCTTAATGGGTCTTTTCTTGCTCTGCTGTGCCCTCACACGATCCTGCTGTGCACGCACCCTTTGCGACACCTCTGACATGTCCACCTCCATGATCACACCACCAAGGGCAGCCGTCCTCAACCTTGACCCAGCCTTCCTATCCCTCATGAGTTTAAATGGTGATTTGCCCGTAAACATCAAAGGTGTCCGCCTATATGCTGTCAAAGCTTCTGAAACCACCTCCTGCCAACACAAACCGTTGGCGATGGCCAGCTGAATGGCCCCCTTCACAAAACCATTCATTCTTTCCACCAATCCATTGGTGCACGGATTGTACAAGGCTGTCCTATGGTGCCCGATACCATTGTTTCTCAAGAAATCCTGCTTTTGCTGGGACACAAATTGCATCCCATTGTCTGTGACCATACTCGCGGGTACACCTTGCCTATCAAATATACTTCTAAGGAAACCAATCATCTTATCAGTGGTTACTGTCTCAAAAGCAGCAGCCTCAACCCACTGCGAAGTATAGTCAACCAACACCACCACAAATCTCAAACCCCCTTCCAAACACTCCATGGGGCCCATAATGTCCAACTCCACCTTGGACCATACCTCATTGGGAACATCCACAGGGTACACTGGTTGCGGGCGCACCACTCTGCTTTTATCAGTCGTGGCACATGCCACACACTCCTTCACTACCACCTCTACCTCCTCACCCATAGCTAGCCACCAATATGCCTCCTGCCACCTCCTTTTGGTCAGGGACCTACACAAATGCCCCTCATGCGCCAGCTCTACAAGCCTTGCTCTCACACTCAAGGGAGGCATCAACCTCTCCCCTCTCATGACACCCCATGGTCCCTCTGTGGTCCCTCTGCCAATTCACTCAAAACCTGCATGTACCCTTTTCCTTTCTCCCTACCCGTGACCACTTCCCAGCAATCACGCAGACCATCTCTAATCCATGCTAACTATGCATCCTTGGCCGATTCTTCCTCCCACTCATCCTTATCCACAGCAGGAAGCACACACACAACCTGGGTGCTGATATCACACTCCCCCTGTTCTTCCGGTGCCTCCACAGGCAATTGTGATAAACAATCTGCTACCACATTCCTTTTACCTGGTAAGTACTCCACCCTGAAATTAAATTCTTGCAGGTCTACCTCGCAATCCTAGGGGACACCAATGCCACACCCTTGGTGGTGAGCACATATGCAAGCGGTTTGTGGTCCATCCTGTTGACATATGGAATACCCCACAGAAAAGTCCTAAAATGCTTTGAAGCCCAAGAAGCAGCAAACGCCTCCCTCTCAATGACTGCATACCGTTTCTCAGCATACCTAAGTGCCCTGGACACAAATGGAATTGGCTTGCACACACCATCCTGCCACTGGTCCAAAACCGCCCCTAAGTCGAAATCACTGGCGTTCACTGTGAGCACTGTCTTGTTCTTCAGGTCAAATGACTTCAAAGATGGTGCCCTATCTGCATCTTCCTTCAATTGAACAAATTCAGCCTGACACTTCCAAGACCATTCAAATCTGGCATTCTTCTTCAACAAAGCACTCATGCACACAGTCTTCTCCGCATACAAAGGTACAAACTTGACGTAGTACTCCTTCATTCCCAAAAATGACCTAAGTTGATCTTTATTCACTTGGGAAGGAGCCTTCCTCCTAACTCTAACCAACCCCTCTCTAGGCTTTATGCCACCGGCATCGAGTGTGTGCCCTAAATACGTCACACTGGGAACCCCCATCTGGCACTTCGACAACTTCCCTGTCAAACTACTCTGCTGCAGAATGTGCATGACCCGATGCACCCTCTCGTCATGTTACATTTTGTTCTTACCCCACACTAAAATGTAATCTTGAAAGTAGCTCACTCCCGGCACACACCCAAACAATTCCTGCATGAAACACTGAAAAACGGCAAATGCAGATGCCAATCCGAATGGCATATGACAAAACCTGTATGCCTCAACAGGTGTCACAAATGAAGTCAACAGTCGCGATTTCTCATGCCGGTTAATCTGAAAACCACTCTGCGTGTCCCATTGTCAAGAGTAATTCATTGATGTTGGGGAGCGCATGACGATCAACCCAAATATTGGAATTCAGATCCCTAAGGTCTACACACATCCTTAATCCACCGTCCTGTTTCTGCGCTAACACCACAGGAGATAACCACTCGGAACTCTCAATTTCCTCCATGATCCCTGCCTCCTTCAACTTTTCCAATTCCAACTTCAAGCCTTCCCTGGCCAAAATGGGTACACCTCTGACCTTGTGTACTTTCGGCACCGCCCCCCTTTTAAAAACAATTCTGTGTCAAAATCCACGCAACATACCCAAAATACTTTGGATATTTGTTGCACAAATATTGCGCCGACATGACCTTACCCGACACTTCCTCCACACTCGGCACAGACACACACTTCCCAGGCCGTATCTCAATATCAAGGGCCGCTTGCTCATCCCACCCCAAAATGCTTGCACCTTTATGTGTCACATGCAATTTTCCTTCCGTGCTGCGTCCTTTGAATTCAATTCACACCCATTCATACATCAAAACTTTTTTTGGGTTCTTGACCATATGTACTGGGATTAATGTCAGGAGGTATGAGAGCAGATACCTCCTTCCCAAAATTCTCTTTGTACACTTCTGGAGAGATCATGGTATAAGGGGAACCAGAATCTACTAACATTTCCAAACACACACCATTCACCGTCAACATCTCCCATGGCCCCTTCTTTCTTCCCCCCCCCTCTATGTACAATATCACCCCTTCCCTCATCACACTGCTGCTGTCAAAAGTTCCAGCGCTCCCCGGAACACCGTCAGCTTCAATCATCCTGACATTCTGTCTTCCTTGAACATTGCCCTCCTCCGGATTCATTTTTCACACCCTGGCGTAATGCCCTTTCGTCTTACACTGCCTGCACTCTACCGCCCATACAGGACACTCCTTTGCTCCAGTGGGGTGACTCGACAAACCACTTTTTTTACATACCTCCCTCACCCCCATAGTTCACTCTACTCGGTCTGTTGGACTGCCCCTCAAACATCTGCGACTTCTTCCTGATTTCGCTGCTCCCCTTCTTCAATGGTGGCAACACTGCCTGGATTGACTCCCCTTGGCCATGCGTGTCTGTTTTCTCAGTGACAACTTGAATGTTGGCACGTGACTCCTCTATGGCTCTCCCAATCTCTATCACTTTGTCCAAAGGTGGGTCTCTCTCTATCCATAGCCTTTCCCTGACTTTGGAATTGCTAGTTTTCATCATGATCTCATCCCTGATGTACTACTCCTGCACACCAGTAACTTTGCATGTAGCCATAAGAGTCTGCAGTGCTGTAATATATGCATCAATGCCTTCCCTGACTCCTGTGCCCTGGAGTAGAAATGATACCTCTTGAGTACCACATTGGGTCTCTTCCCAAACCATCCTAATGTATTGTGAGCTGTTTCATATGCACTCAGTACTTTCTCCCCTTCTCCGCCACCTGGCAGGTACACTTCCTCACCTGGAAGATGCCTGCAAATTCTGACTCCCTTGGTCCCAATGCAATTTAATATCGCTGCCTGCCTCCTTTTCATCATCGCTGTTCTTCATTCCTCCAGCCGCTCTAATGTATACTTTGAATGCAGCCACCCACCAATCCCATGAAACTGGGGGTTTGCCTGGGTACATAAAAAATGCTGGAGGAGGTCTGGAGTTGCTGTGTTGCATGATGGCTGAGGGCTCCACCAGTACTATGCACCTACAACTCGCCCGTAGTTGTACTGTATCTATGTGATACTCACTGCAGTTTACAGTACAGCTTATGCATCTTAAATTATGTTCCTGCTGTCACAGTACCTTCACTTGCCCATAAATATGGCCCATTCCAGGGCTAGTCACCCACAGATTCCGTAAGTCATTACAGGTTATTGTGCCTGTTTGTCTTCCTGTGCCACCTGGTGAAACAGCTATGGACTAGAAGAAAATGCTTCACCTGTAACAGATCCTGCATTCGCCATTGGGTATGGCAGCCTCCCAAAATAGGTTACTCACAGGTTCTAACAATTGTTTCTCAGCCTGTGCCACCTTTCAGTACAGCTATGAATTACAAAGAAAAGACTTCTTTGCAACAGTACCTGCACTTGCCACTGGATATGACAAATTCCCAAATTTGGTCTCTCACTTCCAGATGCCAAAATAGCTTGCATTCCAGAGTGCATTAAGACACTTGTCCATATTCCCCATAACGTAGGCCTTACTGCAAACTAGGTACTACACAGGCCCTACCAAACCAGCAGGTGACCTCAAAATGTAGCCGGCAAGATCAGATGGGGAAACTCAAAGGGCGCAACCCGTTTACAGAAAGCGAAAAGCCAGCAAGAAGGCAGCCCCACACCTCCGCCCAGCTGGTTCAGTTCCAGGCCGCTGTGCCATGACGGGCAGATTAACGTATAGAGGGACACTGTGAGATCCCAGAAACTGTGGCTGTACTCTGGGACCAGGTAGCATATTGATATTGCAAGTTAATCACAATCACTTGAAAAACAAATGTAGAGTGTCACACAATGGGTCAGTACAACACAGGCTCACTGCCAGCTTCCGATGCTGGCAGGTCACTATGCATGCTGCTGCCATTCCAGGCTACTTGCCAATGCCCTTCAGGGCAGGGTGCCATGCCTCTCACAGCAGCTTCATAATCTGCTTGTGCAGGTAACCCAAGACTTTATTTTTTTGGGGTGTGGTAGTTGGGAGGGAACAACTATGTATACGCAGTCATTCTGGGGAATTGCTTGGCTCTGTCAAACCTCTCTACCAAACCACCTTTTCTGTGCTGGCCCTTTGCACCCCCTGCTGACATTCTATAAGAATTAAGTTTGATCTTTGGAGCTTTTAATTGTGTCTTTTTTGTGAATCTGTCTGCATGTTAGGCAAGATTGTATGCAGTACCCTGTGGGAGACTGCACCAGCCTTGTCCTCTTGGCAATAGTTAACCCAACCTTTGGTATAAGTATGTACTACACAAGTTGGTAGAGTGACTGAGCAGCCAGGCGTATCTCAAGAGTGGTCAATGTGAGGTGTAGGGTTGTAACTTAGAGTTTCATAATCTCAAGTATACAAATAAACACACTCAAGGTTTCTTGATGAAACAACTATTTATTTATTTAACAGTCTGTTTGAATAAGCCTTCTTTAGAAGGAGCAAATGTGTAACACTTAAAATATACTTCAAAAATATACACACTCTCAGTGTCAATAAATCAGTAGATACCCATTTGGGGTGGCATACAGACACTTCCTACACCCTAAGGTGACTCAAATAACTTGGACACTGTGGACATTGGTATATCACTGGCACATTTAGAGCAATACGGAGTGGTGTCAAAAGGAAAAGTTTAGGGAATAAAACAATGGTTAACAAATATTCTTAACCAGGTAAGTACTTTTGAACCCCCAATGCAACATAGATTAACCCTTTCCCAGCTACACAAGTTATAGAATGTGTGAATCTTTGAAGGGATAGTTAAAGCACAAAGTCAGAGGTTAGAAGAGGCTTTCAGGGAACCAGGACAGCCAATGTCAATTGAACACAAGTCTAGGGGAGCTGAAGCACTTATTGAAGGTAAGTAAAAAGTCTAGCACAATGTTTTAGAAATCTTTGTAGAAAATGAAATCACTGTTGGGCCACAAGCTGGGAGGCTTGTGAAGGGCAAAGCTGCAAGCACCTCTGCAAAGGCAACCAAGGCAAGTCTCAACTGAGAGCTAGCAAGGCTACACAACAAGAGGTAAGTACCCCTTAGTTTACAGTACCTTGGGTCTGAAGAAATTGGTTCCAGTTGGCTTCTGTTCCTGTTGTAGGTCTGCAGATCCTGTTGTTCCCTGGCCTCAGTCATGGGGACAAGAGGGAGGACGTCGGGGGACTCCTGCACTACGGTTTGAAGGTCGGCGCCAGCAATAGGCAAACATCTGATCGGCGGCACTTCGCGATTTCAGCTTCACGTGAATAGCACCACCGCGGTTCTCAGATACCTTATTGGCTTTCCTCCCATCTGGGGTCCAGCAATCTGTTGAGGTGGCTCAGGCTTGGTCAGTCCTGCTTCATCGGATTCCGTAGGATCTTCCTGGATCTCGAGTCCGACTTAAAGACGACACACTCGATTCAGGTGTTCCTCTCCCTGGCAATCAGTTCCTGCAGCAGCAATGGAAGTACAGCCAGCCATCGTGGCAAGAACTCCTTGTCTGGTGTCGGGGTCCGTCGAGCGGGGTGGGAGCAATGGAGCGGGTCTAGGACCGCAGTGCGAGGCTCCATGTGCTGTAGGTGGGGGCCAACAAGGCCAGTTGCGACTCCAGCACGTCGCAGGGCCTCAGGCCAGCACCATGATTGGGGGTGGGAGGCTCGGTCCAGGCAAATAAAAAAAGGGTCCCCCCGAGTGACGGGGTGGGCGATCTGGCTGTGAGGAAACAGAGGATTCGTGGCTAAATCCAGAAGCCGGGGCGGGGGGCCACGAAGCAAGGTGTAATGTTCAGGCGGCGATCGCCCCTCCCCCCTCAGGCAGCAACCCAGCGCTCGAGTCGATGAGGGATCACGCAATGTGGAAGCATGTCCCGGGGTGCCGTAGCGAGCACGGCGCGCAGCCCAGGGAAGGAGTAAATACTCTGGAATGGCTCACCCCCAAGCCGCAGTATTCAGCCCGGACATGCCCCGATCCAGCAGGCACCAGTCTCCAGATTCTCAGGGTAAAACGTTGCACCCAGGCAGAGGAGTTGATGATAAGGATATTCCCTCTCATGGAGCAGCTTGATCATGCGGCACTACTCGCACTGGCACCACAGTGCCACCCGCCAAGGCTCTTTCTTTGACTTAATGGAGGTATATTCCTGTTGACGTTATTTGCCTGACAGTCGCAAGACATTACAACGAAAAAAAGCACAACATCTCTCAGATCAAATTCCAAGTGTTGGAAACAATTGAATCACATGGTTCACATACAGACATTAAAAAGAGAAGGCAACAAAAGGAAGCATACTGTATAGACCGCTTAGAAGCACTATCCCCACGAGGACTTAATGAAGAGTTCGATCTCAATTGCTTTTTGTAAATAACTTTGACTATTTGCTTTTGTTTATTGTAAATAACATTGTTGACCTGTTTTTGTTTTGCCCAAAGTACAAAGGAACTTCATTAATACAATACGAATGCTAGTCCTTAGCACCTGTTAACCATAAGTGACTTTAGCACCCCGTGACACATACTGTAACTTATAGATAAGATTAGGGTAGCACGAATCAATCCAGCGTATGTTTACAAGAATACATGATTCAATTGAATTACAAATATATCGAAAAACAGACACATACATATGCTATTATGAAGGGGTGAACGTGAACAACACATAGTTAAGAGTTCACAACTGCAGCACCATATAGGCTTGAATACATAGACCACAGTAAGCAGTCCACTTAACTTATTTTGCCTCCACCAATATGGCCGAGGCGGCAACACGCGTGCGGCCATATTGGTACTCAAACGTTACTATAGCAATGCTGCGAACCGCGAACAGTTTTTCGCCGGCGATAGCAGCAGGAGCACGAACTGGCTCTTTTGTACACTAAGGTAAGATGACATTAATGCAGACGCATATGGTAAAAGATAATGTCAGTATGAGATTGATATACTCCAACTTGACTTTCTGATTGCCCAACAGTGCATCAGGATCATACTACACGGAATTCTCTGTGTGAACTGAAATCACGGCAGACAGGTCAGTGACTCCTGTGAAATGCACAGTTGCGCTCTTCATTCACTATATAGAGGTAGAAAGTTCACCAGCTGTATTAGTCATTAATCACAATTACGGGGAGAATTGCATGAATAGTATGACTTTAGTGAACGCGACCAGAACAGAGCCATATTCAAACATATGCCAGATGCACTATAGCATTTGCACGCATGCTAACTAAACATGAGGCACGAATGTTAAAAGGTAGCATGACATGCTTTTAATTGAAATTGGAGATTGATCAAGTCAATGTTTTCTCTCTTGTTTTTCTCTACTCATTGTTTAATGTTTGTTTGTACTTGTGGGCGCCCTGTCTATTGAAAACGGATTTTGAAACATTTGTCACATGCATTTTGGAAATATGAATGGTGGTGTCATAATGCATAATTGATTTAATAATTCATGAAACTAGTACTAATAACCCAGGCTCTGATGAAGGAAAACTCCGAAATGCATTAGCCCGATGGGTCACTGTTTACCACAGTCTCAGCATTAGCCTAAAAGATGAAATCGAATCTAAAATTTGGTATTTGAGAAATACACTTTTTGGAAAATAAAATCACTTTGAAACAAGGATAACTGCGTTGAAGTTGATACAGAAGCATCAGGAAATTGCTTAACCCGCAGTGGGTAGTAAGGGTGTGCGGCCCACGCCGAAGGCTAATTAGCGAAGGTCTTTCTTCTGCTCCAGTTCACTTTTAGTGCCCCACACGGTGGCGCTTGACAGTGGACTGCACCCCACTAAAGAACACTTAATTAATGAAACAATATTGAAAGAGAAACAGTACAACATAAGAAAAGAAAAAAGCTGTGCACTCTCGCCCTTCTTTAGCTCCGTTATTTGCCTGACAGCCACATTGACCCGTAGTGCAGGAGTCCACATCATATTGCCTGCATAAAGTCAGAGATGTAGCCTTTCTTTATTCCTAGCAGAATTACTGAACAACCTGTTGGATTAGATCGGGGGTTAGGTCTAACCCGCTCATTTCTTTGCTTGATATTCTCCGAAGGGGAAGTGACATAGGAGTATGTACAAACTCAGTACTCGATGTAATGACTACTGCGCTTCCTCCACTCAACCCTCTCTACATCCACGCTAAAATTTAGATTTCCTTTCTGGGTAGCCTGAACAGATTCAAATGGTCTGGTGGGCGAAAACGTTTGTAAATAACTTTGCCGGGCAAAAAGCCCATACCCAAGACGCCTGACAACCCACAAGCATGCAGTAAAGGGGACTGATGACTGGGAGTACAGTATTCTCTACTGCTGGCAAGTGCATAGTGGGCAAATGAGTAACATAGATGCCCAACTGTGCATTTGCTTGAGTAGCAAGATGGAAATGCAGATGTTTAGACGTTTACAAATGTGCTTGATGCAAAGGGTAACAGCCAGTATGTTTTCCATGTTGTGACCAAAGTTACTCGGTTGGCCAATAATGGTTACACATGCACCATTTGCCAGTAAATGTTCCATAGTGTCATGGGGGGAGAATCCCCAAGGCTGTTTGTAAAATGCCCTTTGTCTTACCACATTTTGATCAGCGTTCCTGTTCTCTTGTGCTTAAAAATGCCGTTCAATCTTTGTTTTTAGCACATATGGGTGGGCTTTAGTAGTAGGCCAAGAAAATGGGAAATAAAAAAATGAAGGGGCATGGAGAAGCAGACTATTTGGTTGGCATGGTAACTGGCAATACTGTTTGCATGTTTTAACAAACGTGTTATTTTGTGTCCTAAACTCACCATGGTTTCTACTGCCAGATTGCCTCTGTGCAGGAGTGAGTGAAGGGATCTGTAGCGCCCTGTGAATTATGGAGTCTGAGTCGCAGTCCTATCTCCTCTTTGTTGTCTAGCTCCTTCTTTCCATCCCTCGTCCCTTTCTGGTGCTTCTTCCTAGTACTTCTTCAGACCTCCCCCTACATCTTCTACATCGTAGTCCCTTTTCATTTTCCCTTGTCTGCTTCTCCTTCCTAGCCCACTTCTCCTTCCTCCTCCTAGCTCCCCCTTCTTTTTCTAAGTCCTCCTTCCCCTTTCTTGTCCCAGTTCTACACACCTTTCCCATAGCTCATCCACTTCCTATTCTACATCCTTATCCACGCCCCTTTTGTCATTCAGCTTTTTCCCTTGTTTCGCGACCTAGTTATTGTTCTTCAACCTAGTTCCTATCTTTTTTTGTCCCTGGTTTCACAGCTTAGTCCTCAGTCCTCGACATAGTCACTCTTCCTCCTCCCCTATGCTAGTCCTCGTCTTACTGCTAGTCGGTCAGGCAGTCTCTCTGGAACTGCTCTCTTTGTGAATTATTTTGTTTCTTTTTTTACCCCCACATATGTCCCTCTACTGGTCTTTTTTTGTGCTCGTCAAACTGGAAATGGAACAAGAGAAGGCGAAATAAGAAGTACAGGCTGCATGGAGAGTTTTAAAATGGCTGGACACTGAAATCTATGATAATTGCACCTTGTTTTGCTGAAACGCCCCCTTCCCTCAACTATGTTTGCTGTTTGTACATTTCGCAAGTAGGGATTTGGCCTGGTTGAGGGGCTTGAGATATGCAAGGAAACAAGGAAATTCAACTTTGTGATTAATTGTGAATATTTCAGTCAAGCATTGAGTAAAGCATCGGCTTCAAGTACCCCGAAGGTTAAAAGGTGTAAGGCATGAATGCGGTTTCAGATTTTCAGAAGCTCTTGGCAACGCATCCCACTGTAGCTCTATTTAATGAACTTCATCAGGGAAGGATACCCTCCAGTGCACCTGTCCATCCGGCAGCACCAGTGGATGGCGCTCCAGGAACCGAGGGCCCACCTATGGTCTGTTTTACAGATCGTTCCTCATCTTCCAGTGGACCAACTCCAGGTGACTTTTTCCCCATCATCTCTTTTTAACTTGTTTCCAGCCCTTTCCACTGATCCAGCTATTCCTATTTCAGACTTAGTATCCAGCAAACCTAAGGTCCCCTCCAAAATTTTTAACATAAACTTTGGGTGTGATGTCAGAAGGCAATGTCCACTTGTTTCAAGGACAGGGAATGGACACTTAAAAGCAAGCTTGCTTTACCCCAATCACCAATAGTGTTTTGCCTTTAAAAGAAGGAGTCTCCAACTCCTTCTCTGATTCACTTTGGAACAAACTTCTAAGGCAGAATTAATTGGACCTCTGGGAGAGTGGACTTTCCAAAGCCCTCCACCAGTGAGTTGGAGACCGAGTGGCCAAGGTAGAGGCAAGCTCTGTTCCCTATCCATCCACAGGGCACATTGGGGATGACTGCTGCTGGAACAAGACCTGCATCTCTGCCTGTCACACTGTTGCCCAGGATCTCATAGTCAAGGACTTCTGGCAGTGTTTACCAGCCTCCCTTTGCTTGCTTTGGGAGCCAGATAACATGGACTGCACTTGTGCCTGAGATCTCTGAAAAGAACACCACCGCACCCGAGAGCACAGATAGCCAGGATTCCTGCATTTCCTGCCATTGAATCGCTGCATGCCATGAATCGTGCCTGTTCGACTACACCAAACCATCAGGACCATCCAGAGCTGCCTTTAGCACTCATCCATCTTTGAACTGCATGTTTGGACCAGTTTGCTGCTGCACCGTGCTAGCTGAGCATGTTGTTGCCACGGCTTAAACTCGAATCTCTACATCAGGACCATCCAGAGCTGCCTTTGGCACTCATCCAACTTTGAACTGCATGTTTGGACCAGTTTGCTGCTGCACCGTGCTAGCTGAGCATGTTGTTGCCAGGGCTCAAACTCGAAGCTCTACGTTGTAGCTGTTGCCTTCAACCCTCTGTTCGACCCACCAGCATCTTTGCTGCCAATCTTCATCGCTAGCTGAACCAACCCTGGTGTCCCATCCAACCCTTAGCATCGGATACTGCATCCAATGGCCCGACTCGAACTGTTCACCCAATCAACAGCATCTTTGCTGTCTAACGAACCATTGTGGCCCTCATGATCTGCACTTCTTCGAGCACCTCATCGAACCGTTCGCATAAAACAGCACATCCAGTCACCATCATCTTTGCAGTTGAAGTGGTGGCTCTCTCAAGCTGCCCTTCAACCACTTTAAATACTTTCTCAGTTGGATTTGTGTATCTGTGTATGTACATCTTAACGAAACAAAGACAGTCTCATTAAAATCTTGGTCCATTCTGCTTTACAATGTTCTCTTTTGCTTTTGGCAGTATCCATGGCAGTATTAGCACAATAAATACAATCTACTCCTGTGTTACCACCTCTTTCCTTCGCACTTGTGGAAATAGTCCTCTATTGGGACGACAGAAATGGAATATGAGGCAAATCAGCATTCATGTAATAAAAAAAAAAAATACAGAAACAGTTGGCTGGCTGTGATTATGCATGGAGGCACATCCATATCGTATCATCCTGTGTGCATGTTCCAGCCCTTACTGCCAGTCTTTTTCTCCCTATGGACAGAGGGTGCATCATTGAGTGGCTGTGGTTAATTTTTCACACTTTTATTTATTTGTTAGAACATGTGCCCAGAGTTGGGTTTGCAGATGGTTTGCTTGCAGAGCTTAGGGCTTGAGCATTTCAGGCCTATCTCTATATGTGAAGCATCTTCATGCATGGGACTCTGCTTTCACCTCAAGCACTGGGATGTTTTCCAGCAACCACCTCTGTAGGCATTTGTAGACTTTGGTGTGAAGGTAAGTAGTTATCATTGTTTCCCTTAGCACGTCAGTGATGTGACTGAATTACAATGACTACCCAGACCTCAAGGGGGTCGCTGAACCCTAAACCATGTTGTTAGGTATGAGGTACCAGCGCCATTGGTTTGGGTTTTGACATAGTTGGCAATGGAAACCAACCTGAGATTCTGCTTTTAAAGCCCATTGCCTGCCCTCAGGCAGAAGTGTCTGACAGACCTCACTATCTTGCTCAACCAGAAATGTCCTGTAGGGCAAGCCGCAGCTCTAGGCCTGTCACTGTGTCTAGGTGGCGACGAACGGATGCTAGATCCCTACCATTGTGCATCACATCCATTCGAGAAGGCCACTGTATGTCAGGCAAGCCGTGTCACTGCACCCAGAAATGGCCTAGGCTTTCCTCAGAAGAGTCATCTAGCTCTCTAAAACGCCTGCACAAATACTGCAAATATGCATACCCAACAAGTGGGACCACATGGAACTCCTTTGGACATCCCAATGCACAAAACGCCTTTGGCAGCTCTTCTTTACACACTCCAAGCTGTTGCAACTATGGGCTCTCTTAGGGCACTTCTACCGTTACTCTCCACACCTTCCTTGATTACCAACCGAGGTTGGACTTGATTTCTCTGTTATGCGTACGGATATGGGACTCCACTCCACAATGTATTGCACAATATAAAAGCTTCCAGAGCCTACGACAAGATACCCAACGCCCTCACTGGCCTACACCCAGGCCCATGCAATGTCTTCCATCCATGCACCATATTACCTCAACAGGATGATGTGTTCCTTTACAAATGTAGACATATGATATCTCTTCCTGTGTGCTCCTTATTTAATGGTCTCTCTCTGTTAGTATTTCCTCTGTCGGCGCTTACTCCCAAAGCACCATCCATGGCACGGCCTTCGCATGTTTCTGTGGACCCTCCACTGCTACCACTGCCTCCTCCAGTGCCCCCACCATTTTCCTCTTTTCCATTATCGGTTGGCACCATACCCTCGGTGCGGACTGCCTTCATTTCAGTGGGTAGGCCTATCATTGCCACAAGTATGTGTAATCCCCTCGTCCAAAAGGGGAACCTGACAGGGGAGGACCCTGAAGAAGACAGCCTGCCACATACGGTAAAAGCCTTCCATGACCCTAATCTGTGGTTCATGCAATTCCTAAAGCTTGAGACTGGAACTGAGACCTGTCGAAATGGGTGTCTTGCCAATAGTCTTCCCAGAGAGAAGAAAAGGAGTCATACCCGTGCAGTCAGATTTGTTAAAGGTGCCACACAAACTTTGAGAGACCCCATATTTTGCAACTAGGACCAACAGTAAACTGGATGCAACATTCTGAATGCTGGTTGAAGAGAAGCTCTGCTTTGGGTTCATCTCCTGCTCAGTCAGAAGTTGTGGCTGCTGCTTCCTACTCTTTGGTTACTCCCCCTATCCCTTTAATTAAAGAAGAGAAATTGCTTGAAGTAATTGGCTAAAAAAAAGGTTATTACAAATGTGTGCTCCATTTCAGACATCTTTCTTGGAGGCTGCTTTGAATTTCTGCCTTGCCTTGCTACAGTGCCCCTGAACAGCCCTAACCTAGCATGCTCCTTTTTAAAATGCAGTTTGCATTTATTGGTATGATGGCATACTGCATGTTCCCCTTTCTTTTTCAATGAGTTTGAACTTTAAAGTGTGAGCATTACATTTCATAGTTCAACTACAAAACTATAATTATCTGATTTTATTTTGTAAAAATGAAGTAGGTTATTTTGGCGCTTATTGTGTAGTTATTCAGTTCTGTGTCCGTGTAAGAACTTATTTAATTAACTATAGTCACCTCTGGCTGAAGATGCAGTAATAATAATCGTGGTCCCCTTGTGTGCTCAATATTTCTTGCTACTGAACAATGGCGGGATGCCAGTCAAAATATTCATCCTAAGAGAACCTACACGATTCTTCTAAATAGGGCCGGCTTTAGACAAGCATATGCTTGGGAGAGGATTGTCAATATGGGCTACCGAGAGGAAGCAGGGCCATGCAAATGGAAACCACACAGCTTCACTAAGAGGGAAACAGGCGGCCGAGGATACATGTTGGCTAAAATGTAATTGCGCACCTTTACTATTTACTTTTGAATTACATTTACACACTAGTTATTGTCTCTAGAGGTGGGAATGTTAGGCCTGGATGTGGGTGCACTTCTGATTATAATGGGAATACCTTGCTCTTTGTTCATTTTTACGTTTTAAATTGCATCATTTGCTTGTGATGAAATATATTGCACAGCCACGGTAGTGGTTGTGTAGTGATGGTTAAATTGATAATCCCATTGGAAGAGCACTTTTTGGGCGTCTTATAACTTCGCTCCCCCTGGACGAATCCTCGCCAAACTTTAGACAAAAAATGATATGACCCACCCTGAATTTGTCTGCAAAGTTTGGTGAGGGTTGGTCAAGGGGGGGGGGGCAAAGTTATAGGGGGGCACCCAAAATTTCTTTTTTCCCATAGACATAATGGGAAAAAACTTTGCTCACGCCTACAGCCCAAACCGCTGGATGGATTTTCCCCAAAATTGTGGCAGGAGCGACGGCTAGGTCCCGAAAGCTTGCTTTTGTTAATTTGGTGTAAATCCGTCCATTAGTTTTTTTTTTAAATGACAAAAATGTAAGTAAAAAATAAAAGTGATATCTATGTCCAACCGCGGACTCACTTCCCTGTTCGGTCCGCGGACTGGCCTCTGATTGGCTGTGCTGTCCGCGGACTGGCCTCTGATTGGCGGAAAAATTCACAGACTTTTGCGTGGTCCGTGGACTTCGGGATTTGGCTGCTGATTGGCTGGTGGGAAAACGTGAAATGCGTCCGTTTTCCTGAAAAGCCCGCCATCTTGGATTCGCAGACTTTTTGGGGGTCCGTGGACACCGCAGTAAAAACATTTTTTTTAAAAGCAGCATTTCACTTGTCAAACTCAACAAACAATACCTGGGGAGGTGGCGGGATGAGGATGGGATGGGATATGGCCATAAGAAGCCAAAATAACGGGTTGTTTCACCCCCCGAAAGTCCACGAACACTCCAGATGTCCTTGGGTAATCCTGTGGTGTTCACGGACACTTCAGATGTCCTAGGACATCTGTACCTATTTCTGCATTACAGGGTTGGGGATAAACAGTTTTTGGATGGCTTATAACTTTTACGCCACTCAGTGAAACTGCATGTAATTTTTCAATTTTATTCTAGGACTAATCCTGAATGGTTTTGCAAAGTTTTGTGGGATTCTGTCAAGAGGGGGCAAAATTAGAGGGGGGGGTCCCAAAATATTGTAAAGGCATATAAATGTGGTGTCATTTGACGAATCTGCACAAAATTTGGCAAAACGATTTTGGATCTAGATATAAATGGTTTTCTAAAGTTAGGTGGGATTTTCTCAAGAGGGGGCGAAATTAGAGGGGCGTCTCAACATTTTTAGATGGCTTATAACTTTGTTGCTATTTGACGAATGTGGACAAAAGTTTTAAGAAATATTATAGACTCAACCTTCAATGTTTGTGTAAAGACTGAATGGATTTTGTCAAGTGGGGGCTAAGTTATATGACTATTGTATGTACATATATTTTGACACTTTTTAAAAAATAAAACATGGGCGGGTTTCGCGCAAACTCGTGAGGAGCATTGGCAAGGACATTAAAGCATGGTTTTGCAAATGTGCCCGTGTTTTATTTTTTGACAAGTGTAATAATGTAGGTACAACAAATAGTCATATACCTTTGATGACTGAGGTATAGCCTGTGGCCGTGGGCAGTTGCCAGATTGTCTGGGTCATGGCATAAGGTCATGACACGGACAATCTGGCTACTGGCCATGACCGCTAGGAACGTAAAATGGTGTTAAAGTGGCTATGTCTACCTGGGACCGGCTATGTGATAAAGTTCTAAAGGTAGGATACGTTTGAAAGGGAAAAAAGTGCTTGTGGTAATATGTTCATAGGGTTTTGCAGGCTGCCATGGCAAGGGAAGAGGGGCTGTGTACAGAGCCCCGCCTTCTCTTTCCATGTTGGCTGTCTTGGAAAAGGATTTTCCTTCCTACAGGGGGACGCCGCAGGCGTCCCGCTATAGGAAGAAAAATGTATGTTTTAGCACCCTGGGTTCCTGCTTTGGGAACAAGGGTTGCTAATGGCCTTTATCCCCCATTTCAGGGGCTGCAATGGACGATAATGGTCTGTAGCCCTCCTTATTTATTTATTTATTCATTTATTTATTTATTTATCTATAACGCACCAATGCCCGCAGACATCAGGGTGTGTGGTTACAGTATTTGTTAAAGAAGATGAGGTGGAGGAAGACAGCTTACTACTTGCTGAGAAAGGAACAACCTTTCTGAGAGCATTGCGGTCATTGGATTTGGTGTGGCGGTGCATGGAGGTGGTCCCGTAGGAGTACTGTCCAGGTAGTCTGCGACTGAGTATAAAATTGCACTCAGTGCATTTCATTTTAGTAGTTTTAGCCTTTGGTACACACCCAAAAGTAGCAAAGAACTGGCATACCCATGATTCGATCTTGGTGCTAGAAGTAGGCACTTCCTCTACCTCATCTTCTTTCTCTCTTCATTGTATTTTTTGTTGTGAAGGTGGTCCAGCTGGTGGTGGTGGTGGCTCTTAGGGAGGAGGGATGGCAATAACTGATGCCATTTTTAAGACAAAGAGCAGTTTTGATAAAATTCTTCCAAGTATGTACTGTGTACTAGATTGGTAATGGATAACGAGTATGAAAAGGTGTAGGAGGTGTGCAAGGGAAATTTTGAAGTTGAAAGTTCCTAGATCAGTAGAAAATGCAGTTCCGAACTGTCCGCGAAGGACGGATCTTATTGTGACATGCGGAAGGGTTCTTGTACACTTCATCATGCCGCGCGCTAGCATATGATCGTGTGGCACTGTCCGGAAGGTCCGCAATGAAGTCAGATGTTTGTAGACATCTACGGATGTAAAACTAGTTGAAATAGTTGCAGAAAGTGTATAGAAGTGTTAAAAAAGATTCTAGAAGGTGGGAAATGGCAGAGTTTTAAGGTGACACTTTGTAAATTGAACACAAATATTGTTATATTTGGTAAGTATGATATTAGGTAAGTTGTAGGAAAATAGCATGCACTGGTAAAAACCCATGAAATTCAATGAAAAAACATTGTTAAAGGGACATTATGGTTAAGTTGGACTAATAAAATTCTATGAAATTCAATGAAAAAACATTGTTAAATGGACGTTATGGTTAAATTGCACTAATAAAAAACCTATGAAATTCACTGAAACAACTTTGTTAAAGGGACATTATAGTTAAGTTGGACTAATAAAAACCTATGAAATTCACTGAAAAAACTTTGTTAAAGGAACGTTATGGTTATGTTGCACTAATAAAAACCTATGAAATTCCGTTAAAAAAATGTTGTTAAAAGGACGTTATGTTTACAAGTAAAATTGAAAAACCCCTGAAATTCGCCAGTTATGGTAAGCTAAGCAACCATAACGTACGCCACCACCATGCACTGCTAAGACTAACACCCAGGACATCAAAGATGACATCACAAATATCATTGATGACATCACTGATGGCATCACATGTGCATTTACCCTTCATACAAGGGGTTGTGAATGTAACGTTGGCAAAAAAGTATCAGGGATTATCGGGAGATGTGCAATAAACTACATACTACATTACGCAATGTAGTGTTCTAAAGAACATTCCATTGCAGTGTTCTTTCTAGTACAGGAACCTACTCATACAGAAATGTAGGTATTGGCTGCAGCAAACACCACAGAAGTGCTATATTTTTAATTTTCCAAAGTTATATAAAAAAATGGTGAATGCTTCTGTATCAGACTTTTCCGTACTGTGAAACATGTACTAAGTAGCTAATAATGCATCACTTACTACATATTTCTACTAATGCACACAAAACATAAATAGACTACAATGCATACACATATGGGGCTTATATATGGAGAGTAAAGTAAGCAAACAAGAGACAGTATCATTAGCAACTGTGTATAATCTAATAATCTACATGATTGTATTCACGCACAAAAATGATTGATGTGTTCAGGCCTTTTTCTTCCCCTATATATGTACATCATAAGATGCAATTAAATTCTAAGCAAAGTAGTGTAAGAACATGTGAGAATAGCAATATCTGGAAATGTAATACCTTTTGAAAGTTAAGTTTCTGACTGTCAGTAAATAAAACCACCTGCCGTAGATATGGCAGTGAACAAAAAAGAAGGGGCTAGCATGTGATGTCATCAGTGATGTCATCAATGATATTTGTGATGTCATCTTTGATGTCCTGGGTGTTAGTCTTAGCAGTGCACTGTGGTGGCACAAGTTATGGTAAATTTCAGTGGTTTTTCGATTTTACTTGTAACCATAACGTCCTTTTAACAACACTTTTTTATGGAATTTCATAGGTTTTTATTAGTGCAACTTAACCATAACGTCCCTTTAACAAAGTTTTTTCAGTGAATATATTTATATGTATTCTCTCTCTCTCTCTCTCTCTCTCTCTCTCTCTCTCTCTCTCTCTCTCTCTCTCTCTCTCTCTCTCTCTCTCTCTCTCTCTCTCTCTCTCTCTCTCTCTCTCTGTGCAAATATATGTAAGTAGTCAATTGCCAAAATATTTTTGACAATAAGGAAGGTCTGTCATTACAAATAAGCTGGTCGGTGGATGGTTCTCTTACTTGGAACCTGACTAACTTTCTCCATTTCGCACAGTCCTGTGGTGCGTTGTAAACTGCCATATGAGGTGGGCCGTAGGCTCTGGATAATCGGGGTTCAACACAAATCTAGTCATGTCCTATAACTTGAGATGGTGGCAGGACTTCACTAAATGTTAATTATCTTCTAGCAGTCCAACAAGGCATTCTTGGCTGATGTCAAGAAGGTCTCTGTGGCCAATGTTCACTGAGGAGGAGCTAAACGTCCACATGGAGGATGTAGTAAAGGGTAGCCCACGTACCACAAGTCCTTGGCATCACAGGGTGTCAGCCTGCCATGGTAATAGGAGCCCATTTTCACTCAGGTGAATGCCGACACACTCTGAGGTAGGTCCAGATGTGCTTGCAGTACCTATGCAGGTGTGTCCACAGGCTGGTGAGCAAACCTTGCAGGCAGTGCTTGGCCACAGGAGGCAGAGCTGGAGCTGTGGTTGTGGGAAGAACAGGCCATGACAGTGATTGGCCTCAGTAGCCTTGACAGAATGCAAGGAGTAGAGACTGAAGCCTAAGGTGAGACACAGAATGCATGCAGTTTTCGATACACAGTCACATTTCAAATGGAGCTGATCTGGGGAATGGACGTCTGAGCAAGGCATCATGCCCTTATTCCTCTGTTTCACGCTCTATCCTCTGTTGCTGCAGTAGCATGGACCGTCCTCCTATGCTGACCTCCATCCTATGAGCGCACATGTTGCATGGCTTCATGACACATACATGCAGATGTTAGATTACCCAATCTTTATTGAATCTGCAACAACCACCCGCTGAAGTGCATGTTGATTGCCTAGGATTTCAATAGCAAGTGGTGCCTGCTAAATATATTGCGCAGGTGGCAGTCACCTATACAAGATGGATCACAAAATAGAAGAGTGAGGGAAAGCTGGCATGGTTACACCCTTTGCCTTTGTGCAGTACACACCTATTGTCATGTTCAAGAGTGAGGAAGAAAATGATACATGGAATCTGACAACGTCTGCAAAGGGACAATATGAAATATGTGGTGCACGTACACAAGCACAGTAACAGTCCCACCCCTCACATGCAAGTCTCAACCAGACTCAAATGAAGTCACTACAGGTCCATCACAAAGCTGAAATGCCATGGAGGTGCGCGGATGGGCATCTGATCACCTTAACCCAAAGTAGGCCCACCTCTCAAGAAGCGAGTACACGTTTGTCCGTAAAGCAAGTTTATTGTACAAATGGTGGGGTGGAGCTAGATGACGCTGTAGAGTCAAACTAACCCAAGCCTCCTTGAACCACACAAGTTTACACATTTCATAGGTTTTGCCACAGTTTAAACACTCCCACATATTGTATTACATATCCTCCCTCTCTCCCCCAAATCATTGGTCAAGCCTATACAAAGAAATCCAATCTCCTTTTAATTCCCACGCTCTCATTGGACACATTTATTTAACTACCATCCCCTTGCAACATATCTTTGCATCAGCTCATATTTACAGCACACCCCTTTTTAGGATCTTTCCATGGTAGGTCATGACAGTGTCCAATGGTTACACATTCACACAACAAACATAATTCATTACAAGTTCCAACTGGCCAGAGACCTCTAACCCCAAACATAATGCACATGGGGCCTCATTCCGAGTACGGCGCTAACCAATGGCGCTATTAACGCCTTGGTTGACGCCGTACCCGGACCGGCAGCGCCTTGGTGGATGGCGGAATCACCGCCCCATTCCAAGGTTGGCGGGGCGGTAATTCCCCATTCACCAAGGCTCTTCCCCATTCCCAAATGAGCCCCCATAGGGCTCAATGGGAATGGGGAAGATGCAAATAACGGTGCCCGTTCATTACGGTCACCGTTATTGGCTTGGAGGCCCCTTTGCGCCCTCGACTTTAACACCTGCTCAAAGCAGGCGTTAAGGGCGAGGGCGCAGAGGGAACTCGGAGTATGGCGGTAAGGGATTACCGCCACCGGTCTCGTTACCGGTGGCCGCTATCCCTTACCGCCATACTCGGAATGAGGCCCATGGTCTTTGCAAGGACACTTCAACAATATGAGCAGGGGAAGGAATAAACAAGTTCCCTTTAATCTGACAATAAATATCTTCTCCGGCCAGACTTGCTTGCGTCCTCATTTCTCACTAAGCTATACGACTACCAATTCAGCACGCATGGCCTCCGGGCACATCTTGAGTATCTGCTCAAAACCCATTAACCATTTGTCAATTCTGCCCATAAGAATCCAGTGCACCAGGTTTATTACTCGTGGCCAAACTAACTCTACCAGATGGCCGGAGTTCCCTGGACAATGAATAACAGGCACCCATGTACTTAAACATATTGCATCTCTTCTCCACAATAGTACCAAGTTGTAAAAACCCGAGCCTGGCTGTAGCTGACCATCTGATATTATCTCAGCTGCCTGCTGCCCTTCCTCAACCTCCAACTTTGCTAAACCAGTTTTCCCAGCCACACAGAGTTCATCTCTCCAATCCAGGCTTCTGGGCCTGCACAATCCATAGCTATGAGAGGACTTGCGGCATACAGCTTTCTGTTATTCACAATATACCCGCACATGCACTCTTCCCAAAACATGCTGAAGACCCCATGTATGTATGTCTATGCATGTATGTTCAATAATACTGTGTCCTCACAGTGGCTTCTCCATTGCAAATCTGCTTTCTCACGCGTGCATATAAAGCTCTTCGCTGCCCAACATTTAGGTGCTACCAGGCACATCACACCCCTACATTGTGTTTATATTGCATCGGCAGATTGGACATCTTGCAGCACGTGTGTGCATCAACTTAAATGCAAAGTAACACTAGTAGTAATACTAAAAGTAATATGTATCCCTTCCTTATTAACTACACTAGATACAAGCTAAATTGCAACATTTCGTCAACATCGCCGTTCCCCAGGTCAGCAATATGGCGCATGCAACGCAAACCCCTCTTTCTCATTGGCACCTTTATCGACCACCCCAGCATCCCCTCCTTTAGTTAATGCATTAACTAATAAACCAATTTCTTGTTCTTCTAAACCATCTTCTCTGGGAAATGAACCCCTACAACCCTCTCTCACATTGGTCACACTATGGGCATACTCCTCCGATGAACAAACCAAACTCGTCCCCCCACAGTTTCCACAATCTACCCGCTGCTCCACACAATCATCCCAATTTGGTGGAGGACACAAGACAACTTCAGTCTGAGTACCCATGTGATATGAAATGGCAGTGGTTCTAGCGTTGGACAGGATCACAATCATCATGACAGCTGCTTTCGGGTACCTGGGCAGAACAGCATTGTAAGAGCATTTGACAGGAACAAAAGATAATAAGAAAAAGATAAAAAAATTGGCATTAAAATCTTGACAGCTAAGCTCATCCAAGATGGTACCCCAAAAAAAAGAGTCCAGCCAAGGGTCATTTGTGATTCCTGCTTCATTCCCCATGACCACCCTAAGCTTGTGCAAGGTGACCATTGTCTGAATCAGAGTTCCTTTCTCTGAATCGTTAGGATGTATATATGTACAGCACAAGCTCCCAATTTTTGGGCACACTCGCACTCCCATAGCTGTTAGGAGGTAGAGACTGTACCTATTTTGCAGGGCTACGAGCATCAGGGCCCTTAGTTCTTCTTTGATTGCACTCAACGCGGACTCAGAGGAATTCACAAACAAGAGTTTGTACCAGGTGAACTGGAGCCACTTCATCTTTGTGATGGCTTAAACGCCGGAGGCACCCGGAGATGCCAGAAGCGGTTGAGAGAGACAGAGAAGGTGTACGATCCTGGAAAGAACTGGGTTAGGAGACACCCGCACCCCTGAAGGAGCGTGAGATTCAAAGAAACTCCAGATACAGGGTGGGACGGCACCCAACTGGACACCCCTAGAGGGACATGGACTGCTAGCCAAAGGAAAAATTTGGAGAGCCGCTGAGAGATCAAAGTTGAGCCTATTGATAGCAAAACACGTGATAACACCAAGTCAGGGCCATTGAAACACTAGAAATCTCGACCAAAGGAAGAATTAGGTGAGCATCACCACAATGGAAGGACCCAGTAAAATAAGTGAACAAAGCCGCTGACACGGGTCTGACAATTTGGGAACTAACATCAGACAGGCGCGGTCCCCAACCCCCAGGAGACACTACCTAACACAGATGTTTGGAGGTGTGGTCAAAATAGATATGGGCCAATATGAAAGTAAAAGAAACGGGACGGCTATCTCAAAGATATCCGTTCAGCGATTTGACTCGAAGAAAGGATTTAATGGAGGCCAATCGAAGTTAAGCCCCCAACAAATCCGCATGAAGACAAACACGTATGTACTTTTCTAATGAATGTAGTGTATAACCCCTGAAGAATTTCCTAGTTATTAGTGTGACAGTGTATAGGAATGAAACATGTCGGGTATGGTATGATTGTTGTATGAGAGAAGGAATGAGTGATTTGAACACAGATAGTTAAAAACTGTATGGACTGGGACATGCTTCCCTAATGGGAGAGGGTAGTTAACAACAGATCACATTTGAAGAATTATCTCTGTGAATTGCTAAAGAATCTGGTGACTACAAATCATTGAAGATGTACAGTAGAATTGAGTACGACTGTGAAATGTCTATTTTTAGAATTGTGTGAAAAAATAAATCTATAAAACTGTAGATGACATTTTTTTTTCATGAAATACTTTATATAAAGAACAAATAAATTACTATTTTTAATACTAATCTGATTCGTATGAGAAAATTTAATAATTGTGAATCACATACAAAAGGGGAAAACCTGAATGGGACTGGGGAAGCAAGTGAGCTGGTGAACAATGTATACTATAACGTATTCTGAAGAGGGCTGTTCATAAGGGGTCTATAAATTATTTTCTCTAAGTCTCCCTTGAGTTTGTTAGGTGATGGCTTGAACACCAGAGGCCAAGAGAGAAGAAAAGAACATCTCAGTTTGACTGAACAGTCGATACTGCTTAGGAATGTTCATCAGAGATGTAGTTGGACTGCTGCTTGGTCCGTTTCAATAGTACCTCTTCTTCACGGTCAGGCTAAGTCATTGTTTTAATCATATACAATGACACAGTAGATGCAAGGGACACAGGGGACAAAGGGGGCATGGATGTGGCTTTGGGCATCGGGCGTGCAAGTACCAAATGTTCCTGAGGCCAAAGACAGGCACATGTGAGACTGCACACACCTCGTCAGGCTTGAGGCAATTGTCTTTAAGCGAACTGTCCACAAAACCAATAAACATCAAGAAGTACCGATGTACCTCCAGCCATATCAGCGATGTGAATCGTGCAGCTGCAGTTACCATTTATGCCAGCAGGCACCATGCCATCACCCTTAAAACACAGAGAAAAATGTGTTAGCAACTGAATCTTAACAGGTATCTCTGGCTCCTTGAGCCATGTCAGATATTTCAGCTATATTTTCCGAGTGATCCGAGTGTTCGGTGCATTGGTGTGGCAACATTGTTTCCCTGCCTTACAGATTGCAAAGCAGCGTTCTTGACAAAGTCTTTCATTCATTTCTACCATAATTGAAAGACCGCCTACTAAAGCTCCTGTGGCAGCAGAGCGGAGCGAAGTGAGCAGTGTTCGGCTGTCAGATGTTGTGTGCCGCAAGCTGTTGGATTTTTTTCTGAGTACTGAAGGTAATTAATACCGGCTTTTGACTTGTGCTTCCATAAAACGGGAGACCGACGGATTGCGGGAGTGACTGCGGGCTGTAACTGCCTTTGAACTCTTGTTTTTCATATCCAACCACACGGGAAGCACTGGGTGATTACTTAGGCTGCAGTGTGTTTCTGTGTCCTCGTGGGAGCGGGGTAGCGTAGGCCTGCTACTCTGCCAAACCAAAAAGCTACTGCCTCCTACTGACTGTCAAGTGGCAGTGTGTAGTGTGCTGCACAAAAGTATTGTATGTGGTCTAGGCCACCTTACGGACCTCTTCCAGGCTGTTTGTGGGCAAACCCCGGAATGTCACCCTCCGCTTTCTGTACCGGAATATAAAGTCTGCCAATCAAGCCTCTGAGGCAAGTGCCAAAATTAAACTGGTGAACTCGTGGAGCTTATGCATAGAAAAGACACAAATGTCAAGTATCAAAGCCATGAGCCTACAAGCCTTTGTTATGGACCAAAGGAACTTAGTCATTATTAACATTGAGAAAGTTGATGGAAAAGAGTCTAGAGAAGCACTCCGTAATAAGGTGCTTGCATAGCTGCGACAAAGAACATGGCCGGGAGTTGTCAGACTGGCTGACCTAAAGAGTCTACGCTGATTGACCTGAGCAAATGGTGTTCGCAATCAAAAAGGGACTGTGTCCTTATGGTGTGTGGGTCTAGTAACCTACCTTTGTATTTAAATATGTGTAAATATCTTCCATGGGGGGGATTAAGTTGTAATCTGATACTCTGATGTGTTTTATTTGTATGTTAATAGTCTCATTATTATGATGAATTGATAATTTTAGGACATTGCTATACCTACTGCCTTATTGTTGCCCTGCCCACAGGAAGTGCACATGCAACGGTGCACGTTATAAACGAAATAAAGTAGAGTTCAAAACCATTGGCAATGTTTGGCCCTACTGGGGGTGCTTGTTAGATCACCCAACGTGACTGTGTATAGCAGAGGCAAGCAGCGCCTCAAGGGGCACCGGTGGTTGATTCCCAACCGTTATAAACTATTGCTAGCAACTTGTTCATTTCACTAAGCCGGCACACAGCCCCGTTTACTTCCTCTAACATTACTCCATACAGTTGCTTATCTCCGGGAGATGATGAGGACCACCAACGCTGTTAATGTTGCTTTTCATTTGTCTATTTTACTTCCAATAACAAGGACAGAAATTATATTGAATTATTTTCAGTTTTGTTATTGCTTGAAGGGCAAAAGTGCATCCAGATATTGAGTGTCAAAATAATCATATGCCAATGCATTTCGGATCAAGTCCGTCTTCAGGGCTAGAATGCTGATCAGACGGCCAAATGGCTGGTCTCATGTAAAAAAGGCAGGGCGCGCATCCATTAGCAAAGCCAGGTGAACAACCCTCTAAGGGTGAACATATCATTTGCAGATATCGGTTATAGGTTAAGGACTTTCGATTGTACAATGGATTTGGCTCGACCCTTGTATGACCACCTTAACTCTCTATACCGACCTACCCATTGACCTTTTGGTACTTGTAGTTTTCTTTCTTCCCAATATTCAATACAGTCTCTTTGTTCATAAAGGGGGTACCAGCCAGAGACCTTCGACTGGGTGCCCACATGGCACCAGACAACTCTATCTCTGGTACCAATCTGCTCACAAAAGGTCTTTTGTCTAATTATCTTCTTTACTGTTGCCACTGCGGCCTTGAGCCTAACACAGTCTGGTTGACTATCAGCTTCCTCTGACTCACCGGCTGTGCTGATCGCGTTGGCAGTTCCTTTGCCGCCAGAGTCAAGAACAGTACCGTAATGGCAACCGCGGCTCCCTGCCCTGGCTATCAGTGCGGTAGGGTGCCATGTACGCGGACATCCGTCACACCAAGGACCAGCTACGATTCATGGTCTTATGTTTCTTTCATCAGAGGTTCCGCAGGTCTGGGTTGAAAAGGCCAAGGGCAACTCCCTAATTGACGTCCTTTCAGGTCTCGCCGCCTTTCTTCTCTGTTTGAAGTGCCGTCCCGGAATGGCTGCTTCCTCGTGCGTTCGGCCTTGCTCAGAGTGTGCTCTTGTTCTCCACCTTTTATCCCTTTGGGGAAGGGAAAGGGTAGTCAGGTGTGTGTAGTTGTGGGTAATTGCCTGACTTTGCCTGACCCTTGTGTTGGGACATGTCGGGTATACGGTTCTGGTGTTAGTCCGTCTTGCTTCAGAACTGGAACACCCTGGCAGGCTTTTATAAGGAATTATATCCCTCATATTTCCCTGGGGGTTCTTTGTACCTCCTAGTTCGTTAATCCTCATCCTAGGGGGGAGAGGGATTTGGTAAACTCAGAAGGGGGAGATTTGTAGAGTTTGTGAAATCAATAGGAGGGATGGTGGGAATGGTGGGAATGATGGTGTTTGGTTAAAGCAGATGGGGAGTACGGGAAATAATGATCAGAGGGACAGAGAGAAGAATGACTGGGAGTATTCGAGTAGGCAACTGGAAGATAGGGATTCTGAGGGATGTAGCTTCTTGCTGCAACAGGGTTTGGGTTGGTTTTTGGTAAGGGAGATTCATTGGGAGGTGTGTTAGAAATGTATGAGGCCAGTGTGAACCCCCTTCCCTCTGACCACTTTTCCCCTAATGGAGGCTGTTCACCTTTTGTTTTAAGATAGGAAGCTCTCCGTCCTGCTATTCATTGCAGGGGCTTATCTAGTGGTTAAATGTCCCTTTTCCAGTTGCTTCACTGGGTTAAATGTCTCTTTCCCAGTTGTTTCACTGGGTTAAATGTTTCTTTTCCATTTGCTCCACTTGGTTAAGTCCAGGACTGCTATGGGTTTATGGAGTAGGACTCCGTATTTGCACTTCAATGTTCCTTTCAATGGTTCTTCTCAAAGTGCATGCTGTTAAACTCACAGTCACTAAACACGTTCTATCTATGAACGTGCTGGTGTCCAGTGCTGTCTGTATTGTTCCTAAACACGTGCTACACGGTGCTTGGAGTGTCCTTTCTGTTCATGTGCTGTCCAATGCCTTTAGCTGCACCATGCATGCTCTGAATGTCTTTCATTTTCCTTTCCTACAGGTGCTGAGACCGACCAAGGAGGAGTCTACACAGCTGGTGGACGAAGAAGATACTGCAGGGCTGGACCATAGGGAGAACTGCGTGTCGGCGGTAGCAGGGAAGCAGAAGAGACGGACCGAAGGGAAAGCTGTGAAGCCGCCATGTAAGGAGGTGAGCCGGCGCTTTGGAATCCGCTGCTGAGGGCGGAGACGGAATGCTGGAAGGAACGGTATAGCTGTTAAGTGGTCCAAGGGATTGGGGAGAATTCTTGAAGGCTCTTTCCACTAACCTTGGGCCTTTTGTTTTGTTTCAGATGCTGGTTGGCGTGGGCCGGAGGAACACAATAAGCATTATGCTGCTTTAAACAGGATTAACGCGAAGCACAGAATCACGTTGGGTATGGTTTATGTAGGAGCCCACCCACGCGTAGTAGGCTGGAACAATCAGAACGTGCTGCCTAGGCTGTCAGCCATGTTGGGGGGAATTAAATGCTTGCCTTTAGCATAGCAAGCTAACTGGATGGCGTGATGCATGCCAAGGGGGCCATAAGGCAGTCCAGCCATGTGTTTCACTCACCCTACTGGTCCTCAGTGTGTGGAAATATGTGATGTGTGACTGGGTTCCGGTGGACTGGGTTCCAGTGGTCATGACACCATAACCTCTGTGCGGACTCCTCTAATGCACACATTATTACGATGTTGACAGTTGTCTGAGTCTTCATGTTTTGTTTCTAGGGAAATGACTTTGTCTTCCAACAATTCTATGTGCTGGACCCATTTGCTGATCTCATAGGACTGTTCACATAGGGATGTTTCTACCTCTTCCATCCGTTGTTGGGAGGCAATAAGTCCCTTGTCTAGAAAGGCTATTTTACCCGACATCTCTGCCAGGCTTCCCTGAATTATTGAATTGGTAAGCCACATTTGTAGGTTTGTTTTTCGTGGTCCATTGTGGCTTAGCTAGTGGTGTTCTATCTCCATTGATCTTGGCTGCAGTGGCAAGTTCTTTCATCCCCCTTTATTAGATATGCAAGAGTGAGGCAACGTCGCCTGATTTCTGCGATTTACCTGCTTTTGCAATAGCGAGAATCCTCCGACCAGACAGGATGGGGCTTGTAGTGGGAGCAGGGCCTCCAGTTGAAAGAGACCTTGTGGAAGGGAATTTGAGTGTGGCAACTGCATCACCTTTAGAAGAGCTTGTGCTTCTCCCCCCTTGCGCTTATGGAGTGGGCTATGGAGGTCATGCACTGTCAAGATGAGCAAGTGAATCTCTTCTTTTTTTTAAAAAACATGTTTTTATTGCATTTTCGTTTATTAAAACCTTTAGCGAAGTAGATTATCATCACGTTTCGTTCTCCTTTATCTAAGCCTGAGTTTATCTTCATAATTAGTCAATAAAAGTCAGATTAAGGATCCGCCTGATCCTCTCTTCTCAAACATTCTTTTAGATATTCAATTGAGGCGATCACCAGTGAGGGTTTCTTCCCCTCAACAAATACCTACGCCATTCCTGCCTGGAAAGTGTAGGCGTGGCTTCCAGAAAACGTGAAAAGAATCTAGTCCTTGTCTCTGACAGCACTGTCCAGGTTGAGACAATATGCTACAGGCTTTCCAGTACGCTGTCACGTTTGCGGAATCTGCATATGGTGTTTCTAGGGCCCATTTATGTTTGCACTGATAGGACCTCTTTTGTTTTGTGCAGGTTTAGTCTTAACCTCATAAATTATGTCTGATAAGGAGGATTCAGAAATGTCCTTATGTCCTTATGTATGAGGGTATGTTTCCCAAAGCTCTAGTTTCAGTTGCTAGGCTTCGAAACATTTTGAATCAGTTTGCTTCTTTGCAGGTTTGTCCCACTCTTGATGTTTCTTTTTCACTTTTGTCGGGTTATTGTGCAGCCCCTCCAGTGTTGTATTAACCTGATCTAGTGGGGCTCTGTAGCTCTTTACCCATCTTTGCGCTTGCCTTTTCAGGACCATGTTCCAATTCTGTTTTTATTATTGAGACGATTGGTACACCATCTTCTATCATACACTTTTCGTAAAATGTCAGGGATTTCCAGTTTACCATTGCCCTGAGAGAAACAAGTCCCAGTTCCCTTCTAATTATTTCTATAGGGGTAGATTTTCGGGAGTCCCAATACCAGTTTCTAGAACAAGCCCTCCAAGATTGGCCATTGTTTGTTGGAAAACTGTATCAAGCTATCTGCCCCATGTGTCATGGTTGCCACTACCATGCCTTTGTAGAGTGTCAACAACAAGCAAGGAATAGCAGCAATATTTTCATTTCATCATTAGGGCTTGGTTGGCCAACATCTTCATTTTTGCTTCTAAACTCAAGATGTTGTGTGTTTCCGCTGGAATTTTGCTAATAATCATCCCTAGATATTTAAGTGAGTCTACTTTCCCCAGCAGTAGAACCACCTAATATCCATTGAAAGGTTTAGGTTTTCTTGCCTCCTCTGCCATTTAAGCATAGAATGTTGGTTTTGCTGCCATTGATTATTAAACCATTCTCTGCAGCGTATTCCCTGAGTCTCTTCAGCTGTCTTTACAGATCGATTTCTGTTTGGTCTAATAAGAACAAGTCATCTGTGTAGAGGAGGCGACTCACATGGACACCCCCCACTTTCGTAGGAAAACACTTACAGTTCTCCATGAGGTGTCTCGGAGAGGTATACGCTAAAAAGAGCCGTAGCTAATGAACAGCCTTGTTTGACTCCTCTTGCCGTCTCCATCTCCTCCGACAACTGGCCTTCTAGATTTAAGCATACCCTCATAGAGGTGTCTGTATATAGGGCCCTAATTTGTGCCACCATGTCTTCCCCGCAGTTCCAGTCCCTCATCCTATTCCATAGTCATTGTCTGTTTATGGTATCAAAGGCTCCAGTCAGGTGTACAAAAGCTAGGAACATTGTGTTCGATTTTCTTCTAGATTGTTCTTTTATTACTGAAAACAAGAAAATCGGGGGAGTCGTGCCAAGGCCTTTAACAAAACCTTTCTGGAAGGCATTGTATCTTTCCGCTCTGTGTATCCACTTGTTTAACTTTCTCAACAAGAGTGAGGCATAGATCTTTCCCATCACATCTAAGAGGGCAATAGGGCGATAATTGTTTGGGTCGTCTCTACTGCCACTCTTAAAAACTGGAATCACATTTGCTGTCTTCCATGAGCTAGGGATACTTTGTGACCGTCTTGCATTTTCTATGATCTGGCATATCAGTGTCGCCCATTGAACACGATGTTCTTTCAACATGTAGTTGTAGATACCATTTGGGCCCGGTGCACGAAGGAATTTGCCTGCTTTATGAGGTTCACCACATCATCCAGATCATGGTCCGTTTGCCAGAGTGTTACAGGACTTGGTAAATAGTGCTCCTTCGGGGTTGGAACTGCATACATAATCTTGAAATGGTTTTTCCATGCTGCCTCTGCAACTCCATTGATCTGGGAGGCCTTAAGTTCTCCCTGCAACTTTATGTATCCCCAAATTTCTGAGGTTTTCTTGTTGGAAATGGCCTTCTTCATATTTTTGGCATCCTGTTGAGTAAGGTACTCTAGTACCACCTAAGCCAATTTTTGTATTGGTTATGGAGACTCCCGATTTTATTTTCCACATTTAGCAGCATATCAATTTTAACTATCTTAATTGCGTGTCTCAATTCACGTTTCTTTGAAGTTAGTTGCTGGTCAAAGATGTGTTGGTGGATAACCCTTCTCCCACCTCTTCGGTTGGTTTGGATCATGAACGTTGCAAGGATGTTGTTGCAATCCAACACTTCCGTTATCCCTCTCAGCCCTCTTTCCTGTGAGGTTTCCATGTATTGGGCACTCATGTAGTCCAATTTATTTTTGGACATTTTTAGTCGACAACCCTTGTTTACACTTTCTAAGGGTGTCAACATTTTTTAGGTTGCTTTTTCGCTTCCTCAAGCCAAGTAATTTCCAGGATGTTATGATCGCTCACTTCGGCTGGTCGAATTTCAAAGTATATAATATCCGCCAGGTTTCTCATGACAAATATGTAGTCTATCACTGATGTTTGGATCCCTCATTTCCAGGTTGCGTGTGGCAAGTTACCAACTTCGAAGTAACAGTTTAAGAGGTTGAGGTCTCTACTTTTCATTGTCTCCAGCCATAGGTGTCCTCTCAGTTTATGTTTTCGATTATTTGGTCGTGTTGATTCCAGCTTATTAGTTACACATGACGAGTTTAAATCTCCACATACTATAATCAATGTGCCTTCCAGGCCATGTGCCTTAGAAATTGCAGCTGAGATTGTCTCCATCATTAAGTTGCTTTTGCTTACTGCTGAATTCCAGTATACATTGATTATGGAAAGGGATTTCCTGCTCCCCTTTGAATTTTTTAATTCTGTATTTTTCTTTCTAAGGATTGTGTGTTGGATGCATGTACCAATATTCTTAGAGCTTATTGCTTCGTATACGCTTCCGTTTTTGATTAAGGTCAGCAAGCCCTCAGATGGTCGCACTCTTTCTCCTCTCACTGCCAGGTTCAAAAAGGCTACCATCCAGTTTGGGCCTTTTGGTCAGCCAAGTCTCCTGGAGACATATAAAACCATGCAAGTTCCAATTTATCTCTCCTTCCTTTAGTAGATGTGTGTACCCTCTGGTGTTCCACAGAGATAGTAAGAGCATTGAGCTTCCAAGGACTTTCCAATCTAGTTAATGGTTAACACTTCTCCCAAATAATGCTGGCATCCAAGACCGAAGATCATCTACTTGTGTTTCTGTGCAGCCTTGTGTTCTTAGTTTGGGTTTGGGTCTGGGTTGTGAAGCTTTCGGTCCTGTGCAGCTTATTGTTATGGTCATATTCGACATAGACTTGCCTGCCTCTCCCCCTTCCCTGATAGTTACCTTTCGGGACCATTTGTTTTGTGGGTCTATCTTACCTCCTTTTATTTGTAAGTCCCCTGTGGACCTATTCTGGGTGATTGGTATTAGTCCCCTATACTTTGCCTTAACTGTCAATGGGTTATTTCCTTGAATAGGTTGCCTGGCTTTTGGTGTTAAATCAGGTATCTCCGTCAGATCAAACACCAGCAAATGAAAACTCATAACAGAGTCCAACATTAGATGTTTTACCACCGTAGAGCGCAAGTGCATGTAGACTAAGTCCATTCGGTCTTCTTGTACAAATTCCATGATTAGGATATCGTCTGAATTTGTTAGGCTTGTATTTGGGATACACTGCAGGAGTGTTAAGACATTATGTCTATTTAATATAAAGTCCTCTTCCGTGTCCACCACTCTTTCAAGTCTGAGACATCTAGTAACATCTCTCCTGGTGTTTTGTTGTGGATCTGGGGTTCTATTTCTCCTGTCGGTTCCTGTGGCGTAGCCCCGATTTCCTGTCTTAATTGCAGTCGTTGAAGTTCGAGTTGTGTTTCCCAAAAGAGCAGGGGCTGATGGAAGTTCTTTTCTCTGTGGTACTCTTGTGGCTGACACTCTCTGGTTGGCCTCCTGGCTCTGTCCCTTTATAGGTGTTACTTTGTCAGGCCGAGTATTGATTATATTTCTAAAAGCACTGGCATGATTGCTATCCTCGTACTCTATATCGTCTCCCTTTGCTCTCATTTGTTGGGCTATTAACTCTCTTTTTTCCGCCAGATTAAGGAACAGTGAGGCATCGTCTTTGCTCCCCAACACACTGCTTTGCAGGGTCTCCTTGGTGTCCCTTATAGAGAGCGAGTTAGGTTGCAAGACATCTAATATTTCTTTGTCATCCTCCGCAGAGTAAGTTGATAGTTTGACAGGAATTCGGAGATTTCCAGATCCAAGGCTTCCTCTTGGTTGACCCTACTGTTTGCTTTTGTTTGCGTGTTTAGGCCATGAGTTCCCTTTGTTTTTCCGGCTTTCTTATTTTGGTTTGCCTTTGTACTTTGAAGGGAGATCTTTCTGAAAAAGTTCCTTGAGTCGTTGTATGTGTCCAATTGAATTCTTTTCTGTTCTTTAAAATGACCAGTAAACTTATGTTTCTTTCTCTTTCTAGAAGAAAACAGTAGGTATGTCTTTGTTACGGAGAGATCTTTGTTCTTTCCCCCAGGCTATCCGGCCGTAACACCGGGAATGGAGAGACTAGATTTCCTCAAGATACGCTGATGGCTGCCTCCTCATGGTTTTCCTGTTCTCTTGTCATGCCCAGTTCTCCAGGACAATCTGGTCTCTTGGAGCCATCTGCGAGGGACGGAGTTGCTTCTTTCTGTTATCTGACTTGTGTCGTGCTGTTCTTGGGGTGAGGTTAATGCCTCTAGCTGCTTTCCGCTGATCTTCTCCTTTTGGCTTCCTCCCCCCTAGGAGTTCCTGTACAAGGAGTGACTTTTGCGATGCTCCCGGCTGCAATGAATCCTTTTAGAAATATCATTTTAGAATGCAGGATTGCTAGAAGAGTGGTATGGTCCTTTAGCGTGTCGTTGATGCCTTTGTAAAGTTTTATAAAAGGTGCCATTTCAATGGTTACCATAGACATTTGACTAATAAGACCATGGTTTCCCTTCTCTCTATTGCTACCTTCCCTTCTTTGGGGTTTGTCTTTTCTTTTCTCAAATCTTAAATGTGATGTAGGGGATTGCTGGCCTCGGGAGTCCCATATCCCTCTTGTTGCAGTGCTTTGCGCGCTGTTAGGCTTTTGCTTTTCCTGACTTGACCCTTTCCACTTCGGTTGCTTGTCACCAGCATCGCTCTCCTTAGGCTTAGTAGGTTCCTTCTCTGAGATTTATTCGTTCTGACACGTGTTCTCACCATTTCCTTTAGCAATGTACTGATCCATTTTGTCCCTGCGGGCTTCGCCTTTCCTGGAGTCCATTATCCGTATTGCAACTACCTAATAGATAATTTCCTTCAATCTCAGGATATCTTGTTGCAGGTCTATCGCTAGGTTGTTCTGACCTGATGGAATTATAGTTTTCAGGCAGTAAGGGATTTCATTGTGATTTTCTCCCTTAATATTCAGTGTCCCTTTCCCCGCCCCCACCAAAAGGCTACAGTCTCTTTCCCCCACCACCTTTAGCAGGGTTGCATCAAGGATTGGGGAAGAGTTCCTAAGCCTTTTTTGAGGTGGCGAATGACCCTGAGGCCTACTCAGATTTCTGACAAAGTTGCGCTCATGGTGGTGATCATTTTATTGTGGAACCACTTCCAGTGTTCCAGCTAACAATTCCACGTCTGAAAATACTTTGACGAGAGCTGAGGATTGATTTGTTTGAGGTCTCAGTGTTTCTTCTCGGACTGTCCAGTGTTGTTGCAGGCTTTGAGGATGAGCCAATATTTTCCTTTCTATTGGTCTTCGATCCCCACCGTTTCCACCTTGGCTCAGCGGCTGGTATAGGGTAGTAGTCAATATTTGTCTGCAGTGCCCAAGGGTCGTCGTTTGTCTTACGGCCAGTAAAGGTCACGATTTCTAGAGGCTGACATATCGTCCTGGTCGGCAAATCCCCAGCCACTTCCTTCTCAATTCCGTATTGGTCGATTGGAGGCATGATTGGGCTATCAGCCTTTCTCCTCCTTGAACTCCCACATCCTCCTCTGTTATTTTTGGAAGTGGGGTGTTGTGCTCTTCCATGCTGTTTGATGTTGCCTCTTGGCTGTTCTCAGATCTGGCATTATCACAGGCTAGAGGAATCGGGAAGTCAGCTTAGATGGAAGCGGGCGTCCCTCCTTCCCCCCCTCCTCCTCTTGGACTTTACCACTCAGGTGTGTTAGCCATTGGGTCAAAGCGTTTAGGAATGTCAAGGTGTTCTCCGTTTCGTGTGCACAGACGAGTGTGGGATCAAGCAGCGGGTTTGCAGATAGGCTGCCAGCATTAGGGAGGCTGCTGCCGTCTCTTCTTTCAAAGCCCTCTCCCTCCATACAGGGTAGTTGTTCAGGATTGCACAGCTTCATATAAAAATCTGGGCGTCTTGGTGGCATTGGTACTTGTACCGAGTCACTGCTCTCTGTGCTCTCTGTGAATGTGTGTTGAATCACAACTACAGTTGGTACGATACAGTTTGAACTAGCCTTCAAGCGCTGGCAGTCTCCCCCGGCTTGCCCTTGTGTGCATAGCTCGGGGACAGGGATATAGTTAGGAGTGGCGAGCCACACAAGGCTTCCAAAGGTGGTCATGAGCATCTCAAACTTCGTAGTCGTCCTTCTTGGTCCTTTCCTTCCTCCCAGGTTAAGGCTTTTTACGTCATATTGCTAGCAGTTTCCGAACTTCGAATTAACTCACGGTCTCCCGCCTCCTGCGGCTGACTGGCGAGTGACTGGACTCGGCGCTAGACTCTCCAGGCCGGCGCTCCACAACTCGGGTCAGCTGATATAGATTTCCTAAAGGTATTTACATGGCACGGCCAGCCCTCTCTCTCGCTTCACGGGGAGCAGTAGAAACAAAAACCAAGCTCTCTGCTTCCTTCTGGCAAGTGACTGGACTCTGCGCTGGACTCTCCGGCCAGCACTCTCTCTCGCTTCAAGTGGAGTAGGAGAAAAGTGAATTTCTTATTGCCTCATCATGTCGAAAATACTGGGGTTAAGACATTAGCAAAGCTAGAACCATGCACTGGCAGTGAGAACATTGAGCCTTATTGGTCACAGCACACACAAATCTAGAGCTAATCCAGGAAAATCGCTCTCCTCGTTGTAGACGTCTGTGGTTGGCAAGTGGTAACTGGACCCTCTGTAGTCCAAATGCTTGGCCTCGTTAGCATCTGGAGGATTCCGGTGAAGCGGCAAGTCTGTGGGATCCGGGGGGTCGGGTACCGGTCTCCCTGTAGTGTTTGTTAATTAAGGGTCATTCTGGGGGGCAGGCCCTCGGGGGATGGGTGAGACCAGATGTTGTTGTTGCTGGAATCTCCAGAGATCAGGCCTCACACCTCCTTAATTGCTGAACGTCAGGATCCTGAGGCTGTTCAGGCGTGGCATTTTCCAGAGAACCACCCATCAGACCTTGCAGTAGGTCCGGATCTATGCCGCCCGCTGCAGCCACCACATGAGCTTGGGCTGTTTGCACAGATTGCAGTCAGGTAAATCTGCGGGGGTACATCTGTCTCCCCAAAGTTTCAGGCAGATAAGGATAACGCTGGGCAACAGGCATCAACATGTCGAGCAGGCCTTGTGGGGGACAGGTATGTCCAGATAGCGTAGGCAATACAGGCGGACATTCGTGCTCCACACGACTCATCGGGCGGGTATTCGTCGGAGTCACCGGTGTCTGCAGTGGCCGCACCTTCCATCTCTGCATCAGCCTATCACTGAGTCCATTAGGCCGATCGAGCATGGCGCTCCCCTGAGAGTCACTCAGCAGGCCCCGCTATAGGCCCAGGTATCCCCCCGCACATAGCGGCCACCAGATAGGACCAGCTTTTGCTCTGGGCATCTCAGAGGGTTCCTCAACCTTTCACTGTAGTTCAGAAGCAAACATCAGCTTCCATCTGGGTACATGATGGTTTGTTGTTCCTGTTGTCGGATGAAGGTACTCAGCTGGCTATGTTACTTCATTGCGCGTTAGGCTGGGCAGGGATATTTTATACATAGCTTAATCAACCCTATACAGACATTTCTCAAGGCTGCAGATGACTGCATACCTGGTTTCACCCTTATTAGGGATCATTTGTGCAGTATAGACTGACAGCCTTGTGGTTGAAGCATTGGGGCATGTGTAGCAAACAACAGCAAAGTAATGGTGGGTCTAAAAAGGGTTTGAAAACCCCCTTTCACCAGAAATGAGATAGCAGAATAAGCCATTTGAGCAATGTCACACACATGCGATAGGGCCACTTAGTAACCATCAGGAAGTTCCCTTCCAGTTCAGAACCATATGAGCAAGATAATGTGGGTATGCAAATTAGCCCAAATGCAAGCCTTTTGCACCAGAAAATTGTCTTTGTCACTTAGGGAAGTGCAATTTTATACATAGCTTAATCAACCCAAGACAAACATTTCTCAAGGCTGCAGACAACTGCATAGCTGGTTTCACCCTAATTAGGGATCACAGTGACACAGTAGAGGTACGTTTTGAAAGGCACAACAGTTTGTTCAAAAATATGTTTTCAGTGCCAGTTAAATTATTCATTATACCACCCCCCATAAATCTGCACAATATAGTGCTTGCATATGTTTATCAAGGTGATCGTTTTAAGATTAAATTAATTGCATATATACGTTTCAATGCAGGTTTATTTTTAAAAACAAGCAATTTTATTTTTGAAAAAATTGATTTAATGCCACATGGCTAAACATGTAACCTTTAACATTCCTCATATCAAAAAGTACAATAATATATACAACACATCTAAAAAAACATTAAATACATATAAATACATTTAAAGGAGAAACTCCAAGCAAACATTATTCTAGTGTGATTGCTCCAACTCCAATGAGTTCAAAAAGCCTACTACTGGCAGTATAGTTGAAGTAGTGTGTCCTACCAGGCAGTTAAACCACACTGTTTCCTAATCCCCCAATACAAACAAATCTTCAAACTTCCTAAGCAGCATCATTCGTTTACCATGTAATGCTCTACATGAGATCACTAAATGTCTCATGGTCTCGCTCTGTCCGTTCATTACAAAATGTACAGTTAATGGAGTCTGATAGCAACATACCATATCTAACTGGAATATTGTTGGTGGAGAGCAAACTCCATCTAAATCTTAGAAAGAGATGTCTGATCTTCCTATCAGAATAGATTGCAAGGTATGGAGTAATGCGCCCATCTGCCTATGCTCAAAACGCAGGAACTCAGTGATTTGTATTTGTGCAATCCTTCTATGGTTGCTGTCCAATCATATTCATGTTACAACCGTTTACCTTTTCCTGGATCCTCCATGAGCTCTAGTGTCAATGATTACATTTTTCTAAGAAGGTCAAGACAAAACTCTAAAAACTCTAATACAAACCCATTGCCACTCTCCTCTAAGATGACTTTCAAATCCTAAAATAAGGAGACTTTCAATGGGCACAGAATCTTATTATATAAGGAGAAGAGTTTCCAATGTGCTCTACATGACATTGAGCAAATACCAAGTTCATACCTGATAGCAAGTATTGGTACAGAGTTTGGGATTCTGCAGGCTCTCTCCCAAATTAGTGCCTCCTGGTAGTGCAGAACCCCAAAATCAACAGTGGTTGGACCATTGTCCCATATAACATTTTGGGGACGATTTTCCCCTCTTGAAATTTAGTGAATCACAGAAAATGTACCATACCTGCTATTGACCCTGCACAACTGGTTAGACAAAGATATTGCATGATTTTTCAACCACTCCTTAATTTGAGATTTCTGTGGTTTGGCGGTAATTGGTTTGATGGTAATTGGGAACTCAAGGTAAATAAAACTATCCACCCTCTCCAACAGTTCAGACTCAACTCCCCATTGGAACAAGGTACTTTTCCTTGTTGTACAATGCATGATTTTGGTTTAGCTGAATTTATTGTAAGCGAATGGCCAGAAGAAAAATTCATAAAGGCATTAATTAAGTACTGCAACCCTACCTGGGTACCGTTGAAGATAAAAAAAAACATTGGCATATGCCATCCATATACATTTCAACTAACACATTTTAGGAGTGGCAAAGGCAGGTGGTTCCAGATAATCTGCTATGTCCGACATGTAAAGATTAAAAAGGCAGGGTGTGAGCACGCAACCCTGTCTAAACCCTCTAAAGTTGGGGATAATACAGGATATATTACCATTTTTATTTAGCCTAAACTGAACATTAGATTTTTCATGTAGGCCAATTATCATGTGCAAAAGTCCATATGGGATTCCCCAGTTGTTCAATTTAGACCACAAAACACATCTATCAACCGCATCAAATACGTCTGAGAGGTTGATTGTCACTAGATAAATTGGGTTGACTTTTCCGACCAGGCTAGGTTCTGAATGCATTTCGGTGTCACACAAAACAAAGGACATGTAAGGCTTTCATTATGCCAATAAATATTCACACTATTAATGTGTACCCTAACACTCACCCTGACTGGAAGAACACCCTTCCCTTTGTGATGTTAATGCGCCCTAGGTAGTGCTGTGGCACCGCCTATCTAAAAGGGATAGGTAAGTTGTTTGTAGTCTGAATGCATTTCAACATAATGCATTTCAACATAAAATCATTCAGAGATTCCCATGTGCCTTCTGGAATCAGTCTGCCATTTCTTTATCCTACCAGTTTCTTTTTTCCATACTTCAAGGTGCTGCAGCAGTATTGACGCAAACTCCTTGCTAACAGCGTTATATATGGAGATAGTGCAGAGAGGGAGCCAAGTACTCCCACCCAAAGGTCTGCTCCCATGCTGCCTATATGTTGGGAGTCAGAGTGTGAGACACGTGCAGTACCAGTGAAAATGCCTATACTGTAAAGAATCATGGAAATTAGGTACCCATTGAGGAAACCATATATGCAGTTATGAAAATATGATGGCCATTTTAATGAAGTCCTGGAGGAAGTATGAAAACAAACCAGAAAGGAGAATGGTGACGTCATGGAAAACAGAGCTGCCACATCCAGAAAAGAGGCAAGAGGCTGAAGTATGTAAGCATTCTATGAAAGATGAAGATGAGGTGTTAAAGATGACCAACATTTCGGGTTTGAGATAAAGATGCTCATGATACAGACATAATGAAGGAGATACCAAGTCATTTTACAATTGTACAGATGCAGTAACGCAGTCAGACAAAGTATTCTTAAGGCTGGCTACGTAGTAAATAGATTGCGGCGATGCGCCAATGTATATGCATAGAAATGTATGGACTATGGATTTTCCACAACGCACTTTAGCAGAGTCTGGACCCCTTGAACAAAAAGGCCTTTTCAGTGTGGGGCAGTTGGAAAAAAGAGCTAATGACGGAGGTGAATCCAAGAAAGGCTTGGCTGGCTCAGTACCAAGAAGCCAAGGCCACTGTGAGCCTGGATGTTCATGCAGTAGCTACACAACGTGTGAAAAGAACAAACGCCTGTCTGAGGTGAGTTGCAAGAATATTGAAGACATCAGAGGTTCATCATTTAATAGTATTTAATACAGCAAAATGCTCTGAAACATGGTCTCCAGTCACATGGTCGGATAAAAATAGATACTGGGTTGAGCTGCATCGAAAACCAAGAGAAAAAGTATGCCTATACTCCCTTTTATTCTCGGGTACGGAAAACATTTACAAGGCCATTGTTCAAAGGTGAATTGACTGGCAGACAGCAAGAGTGATGATAGATGTCAGGCTAATTGGGTCTGAAGCTATGTTCAAGACTAGCCCACCAGCACCTGGGTGCCAGCCAGCGTGCTGCTAGCATGTGTGGAATATTACAGAGGGGCACAATGGTGCCAACAAATTATAGAGGGCCACGTAAAAGCCCTATAGTTTGTGTAACCAATAGGATGTTGTGCAATTGATGACGTTCATAGTGACTTGCACTAGAGTAGGGCTTAGTTGCCCACCTGATGATAGAGACCCAATCACTTTCCCTGTTAGTATGGAACGTATACCTAGATGTTCCCTCTAAGACTATTACTTTCCCAAGTAGATTTTTGTAGTTTGCCACATAGATTGACTTTAATGATGAAAAGTTTTTACTATATAAACTGTCTTTTTAATGATACTCGCCGAGTGAGAAAATCAAGCGCACGTCTGTTGATGTTCGTTGTACTCCCTGTTTTAGATAATTGAAAATAAAAAGACTTACTTTGCCAACTTCGTGAGTCAGTCTGATTATTGATGTTTGAGTACATTCTGCATCCCCATCTATCTCAAAGTATTGCTACCTCGTCTTAAAGGGCCTTATGTTGGGTACATGGGTTCACGTGGTAGCAGAGATGATACTTCAAGACCCATCGACCAAGTAGGCGTTTACGGGTCTCAGAATATCGGATATCCTCCACCATTTAGCTGGAGGAATGTAAAGCTCCCTGTAGATAGCAGCCATTAGTAAAAACTTGCAAGTCACTGAAGACAGGTGGGACAGGTCCCTCGTTTCATGGAATCCCCTCCCAATTTCTACAGGAAGCTGAGCGGACCAAAGGCTGAAGCGGCTGGTTGAGAAGGAGGTTATCCCAAGGGTCAGACAGAAGTCAAAATACGAATGGTGTGTAGATTGAGTGAGGTGGCAAACAATGAATGAGCACTGAGTGGGGGAAGAGTGATAACCGGGAAAGTGTAATGGAGGGCTGGTGACGTATTTTGATTTAAGGACGAAGAGCGTCATAGTTTAAATTGTGGACGAGGAGCGATCCACAAGATAAACTCATAAGCCTTCGTCAAGAGACTTTTAAGAAGAAGTTGTTTTAAAGTCCAAGGGGACATACATAGGCTACGAGCAGACCAAGGGTCGCTAAAGAGAACAACTGAAATTCCGATCGGAGCACATTTTAGGCGCAGGGAATAGCCACGAGGAGCATTGGCGGAAATATATGTGGGCCGAGCAGTTTGTCTATGTGTCTTGTATGTTATGTATTTTATGTTTAAAGAAAAAGTGAAGTGTCGAAGAGCCACAAAATAATAGAATTGTGTTTAAAAGGCGAGATAAAACATAATTCATTTATTTAGTCAGTGAGAGTATTGACTCATGGTGTTTATTGAAGTAAAAGTGAAACAAAGAGGTTTGGAGCTGCGACGATTGGTGCACGCTCATATTGTATTATTTTTCTGAAAAGTATTTATCTGTGTAAAATAATGGTAAGTATTGACAGTCAAGTGTGGCTAGTCATGATGGAGGATGTTACTCTGCTTATAAATTTGTGCAAACAGCTGCCAAAACACACACCCAATCTTAAGCAGTACGGTGCAGAATGGGTTAAGGGCACAGCAGATAAAATGTTCATGCCATGGCCACAAGGGGATCACTGTCCAAATCAGTTTTGCAACATATGACGACATATTTGCATACAGCGTACATAGGAAAAAATCTAGAAAAGAGGTTAGCTAGCTTGGAGTTTTGGAAGATATACCAGGAGCAATGGGAAGACCCGCCTCCTGAAGACTGGATGCTTAACCAGTGTAAAAAGGGGGTGTTGAGCCTTCTGCACCCCCTACCACCCCTGAAGTAAATGGCGATAGTACGAAAGATGACAATTTATGCCCATTAAGAGGGCTTAAGGCAGCGACAGGGTACAGCAATCTGACATAGAAGTTGCTTGCGTGCAGCAGCGATGAAAGTCCAGAAAAGACTCCAGGAAGGGATGTGATCTCTAAATTCTCACGGGACAAGGAGAGAAGTGACCGACCAGGTATGTCTTTAGATATAGAAATAGAAATAAAGAGATGGAAAGGAGAGAAAGACAAAGCTGATGAGGTATCCCTCATAGAGAATGAATGGATGGGCGGTCAGATATTGCTCAAACTTGATCCAAAGAGCATTGAGGAAGTACAGCAAAAGGAAGATCAGGACGAGCAAGATAAAAAAGACAAAGACTGAGAGAAACGATTGAAAGAAGACGAGGCTAAAAGAAAGAGTAGACAAAGGCGGGAATAACTGTTTCGAGATGAACAGTTGAGAAAGCAGGAGGGAGCAGAGGAGCAAAGAAAGTGTGACAACAGGCAAAGAGCAATTGAAGAACGAGGCAGGCTAGAAAAGAAAAGGGAAGAAGAAGAGGAACAGAAATTAACAGATGAAAGAATGCAAAGATGCAGGGATGAAGAAGTGCATAGGGCAAATGAGAGAAGAGAGGTGAAAAGACAGGAAGAAGAAAGGGTTAGGGAGGAAGAAAAGAAACTGAGAGAATTTGAAAAAAAATGGAATGAAAGAAAAGGCAAAGGGCACACGACATTGATCGCATGGAGAAAGAGTTAATGGAACCTAATCCAGTAGTGGCATGGGAGGACATAGAGTAGTTCTTCACATCACAAGAGCCAATGCCAGGACCCTCTAGGGTAGAATTAGAAGATCATTTTGATATAGTATCTATTGGAGACAGAATTGAGAAGGCTTATCAGGAGATGAGGACAAAAAGTGAATCAAGAGATAAAGGGAAAGACGATTGATTTGAATATGCTCAGTTGAGAGGCACAGAGGGGGTCTGTTCAGCCTCGAGCATAGAGCCTTGTCTTTGGAGGAGCTAACGTCAAACAGAGACCAGAAAGATAATAGCCACACTAGTTGGGGACAAAATATGTCAGACACAGAAAGAGAAACCTTCCGTGGGGAGGAAGACGCTATTGCATGTGGTCCTGAGGAATGTTCTCCAGATAAGGAAGTGAGATGGTCGCATCTGGACCTACCTGTCATGATCTCTGCTTCCAAAAGGTCAGGGTTTTCCCAACTCCCTTGGAAGCAGATCCATAACCCATGTTCCGAGTGCCAACCAGTCCCAATTGGGACCTTTTGGACCCAGTCCTGGCGCCAGTGGCACCAGGCTCATAAATATGCCCAGTCCCAGCGCTGGAAGCGCCGGGCTCATAATGCTTGGGTGGACTTACCTTCAGCAGACCATGCTGCTTACTTGCCTGCCAGTTGAGCCTCTGATCCTCTTCTGTTTGGAACTACTTTTCCTGTTGGGTGGGGCTGGAGCCACTCCCTAGATTCAGAACACTGGAACTCTTCTGGAAGGCAGGAACTCTTTTCTTACCAGGAACTCTTTTCTTACTTAGGCGTGGCTGTGGAAGGAGACACCTAAGCACTACAGGAGGCTATTTAAACCACACCCGGTGGATGAATCTTGCTTTGCGTTATTCTGCAACCTCTGCAGCAGAACGCTCATCGTGTCTTCTGCATCCGGTCCTGGGCCTAAGGAAAAAGGCTTACCATCCTGAATCCAGTCTTCAGCAACACCTATAAAGACAAGAAAGAACAGGTTAGCATTCCGGCATCTGAAAGGCAAAGGCTTACCATCCTGAATCCAGTCTTCAGCAACACCTATAAAGACAAGAAAGAACAGGTTAGCATTCCGGCATCTGAAAGGCAAAGGCTTACCTACTCTTCGTGCGCTCCGGAGGTCTTCACACTGCATTCCGGCATCTGAAAGACAAAAGTTTACCAACTCTTCGCACGCTCCGGAGGCCTTCGGCGCTGCATCCCGCATCTGAAAGACAAAACAAGGTGCGTTTAAAGACATTGGGGAACTTTAATACTCACGTGCCATTACTCCTTTCCACATCTAATCCAGTGGGTATTCCGGCACCCTGCAGCCGCTCCGAACTCGTACCTGCAAAATAAAAAGACAGTTAGAGCGCATAGTGAAGCAGGCAACAAGCGCTTACTTACGTGCTTCCAGGCGCTTCTATTCATCACACGGGCTCCATCTTCAACTCCCTTCAGCCCGTCATCCGCCATCGCCGGAACCCTGCAAAACAAGAGACATCATTACTAAAGACTTTAAAGACATTTGAATGACTCGAAACTTACCGTTCGTGTAGTAAACGACGGACAGCAGTCCTCTGAAGCCAAGAGGCCTGCGCTACCCAACCAGTGAAGAAACTGGTTACAGCACCCTGCCCCGAGGCAGATGGAGAGCTCGGCATTCACTTACCTAAGGTGAGAGCGTTAACCTTTGGGGGTCTACAGGAGAGGAGAAGAGGAAAGAGATAGGGACACCCCAATAACCCCAGTTCATTAACCCCATATTTTCTATCTGCAGACATCTTACTCTACACGTCAGGCATACAGTGCACAGAGGTCCAGCCCAAAGAGCCAACCGGGTGCTACACATCACCTTTGAAGATACGGTAGTCGCCCAGTCAAGACCGGCGCCTCTGCGAGAATCAGGTGAGCGTTACAGAACGCAAAGCCTACCGCAAAACTCTCGCCCAGGCGCTATGGAAACCTCGGATACTGACCCCCTAGCCCGGTTACTTGGGGAACTAAGGGCAGAAGTGCATGCAGCTCGTCAGGAAACGAATGCTCTAAGAAGGGAACTAATTATTTCCAAGGAGAGAACAGACAATCTTGCTAGACAAGTGCTACAGTCACAAGCCGGACAGACCCCGTTACCCGCATCAGGGGCAAATCTTCCATCAACATCCTCTATGAATCCAGTGCAGATCAACCTACCTGGGAATGTACCTCTGGCTCCGCCCGAACGATTTTCTGGTGACCCAAAGAGGTTTGCAGTATTTATCAATCAGTGCCGGTTGCACTTCTTATGCCGACCAGCAGCCTTTCCAACTGATCAAGCAAAAGTGGCTTTTGTACTTTCGTACCTTAGTGGCAATGCCCCGGCCGCCTTTCAATATTTTATGAACGATGTCCTCAGAGAGCTCATAGATGTATGTGTTGTTGTTTACATTGACGACATCCTCGTTTATTCTTCATCGGAATCTGAACATCGGAAACACGTGAAAATGGTCCTCGAAAGATTGCGTCAACACAAACTTTTCGCTAAGTTGGAAAAATGTGTTTTCAACGTGACTGAAGTTGAATTCTTGGGATTCATATTATCACCTGGCGGAGTGCGTATGGATTCAAAGAAGGTCGATGCAGTTCTCAAATGGCCATCACCATCCTCCGTAAAAGGTGTGCAAAGCATGTTAGGCTTGCTAACTTTTACTGCAGGTTTATCCCCGAATTCTCTCGAATAGTCCAGCCCATCACTGCCTTGTTAAAGAAAAACAAACGTTTTGAATGGTCTACCGAGGCGGAACAAGCTTTCCAGGATTTGAAGACTAAATTTATCTCTGCACCAATCTTAAAACACCCTCGCCCCGAACTCCCCTACATCGTGGAAACTGATGCTTCAAGCCTTGCCATGGGGGCAGTTCTATCACAAAAGGACCCGGTAACCAATCAGTTGCATCCCGTGGCATTTTGGTCCCGCAAATTCTCGCCTCCTGAAATCAATTACACGATTACTGACAAGGAACTTCTGGCTATCAAGTCTGCCTTTAAGGCTTGGCGGCATTATCTGCTGGGGGCCCGACACACCGTTACTGTGATTACGGATCACCGAAACCTGCAATATTTGAAGACCGCAAAAGCCCAATCCTCTAGACAACTCCATTGGGCATTATTCTTTGCCGAGTTTGACTTCATAATTACCTATCGACCTGGTACAAAGAACGGTAAAGCCGATGCCCTTTCTCGGATGGGAGTGGAAGAACACTTGGTCAACCCTAAACCTGTACCAATCATTCCCGAACAAAGAATTCTGGGTGTAATCGCCACAGAATCCATAGAGGAAGTTAAGGATAAAGCCAGGCAACTTGTAACTCCAGCAGACATACAGAATTGGCATCTGCAGGGAAAGGACTTTGCAGTACAGGACAACTTATTGTATTTCCAAGAACGATTATACCTACCCAGCACAGATTTACAGAAAAAAGTAATCTCTTGTTATCACGACTCTTTAATGGAAGGTCATCCCGGTATAGCCAAGACCTCAGAAAAGATCAAGCGCTACTTCTGGTGGCCGTCTTGGAAAAAAGATATCAGAGACTTTATAATGTCCTGTGGAGTATGCGCCCAAAACAAGAGTCAAAAGGAAAGACCAGCAGGCCTCTTACGCCCTATTGACATCCCACCTCGCCCTTGGCATACGCTTTCTATGGACTTCATCACCGATCTACCTCCATGCTCCGGATACAATACGATTCTAGTAATCGTGGACTTATTCTCCAAGATGGCGCATTTCATTCCGCTCAAAGGCTTGCCAACAGCAGCAACTCTGGCCCGAGAATTTCTCGAAAACATCGTCCGACTGCACGGTTTTCCTTCGGTTCTAATTTCGGATCGAGGTAGTCAATTTATTTCTCATTTTTGGCGAAGTTGCTGTCGGTCGGCTGAAATTGATGTGAGACTATCGACCAGTCACCACCCTCAGACCGACGGACAAACCGAGAGGACCAATCAAACTCTGGAACAGTATTTACGCTGCATGCTGCAACAAACTGAAAAAACTTGGAAAGATATCCTTTGGATAGCCGAGTATGCCTACAATAACTCTGTCCATTCGGGAACTGGGAAAACCCCGTTTTTTCTTTTGTACGGCAGTCACCCTCGAACCTCGGAGTTGGATCCCCTCCAAGATCTTGAAACACCAGCAGTAGACTACCTGCATTCTACAATCACCCAAGCCTTTAAGGAAGCTGTTTCTCACCTTCAAAGGGCTAAAGAACAATACAAGAAAGGAGCAGATCAACATCGGAAGGAAGCCCCTCACTATCAAGTAGGGGATCAAGTCTGGTTATCCACCAAATATCTATCTCTAAAAGGGCCACGCACATTCAACCCAAGATACCTTGGTCCCTATTCCATCACTACCATAGTAAACCCAGTAGCGGTCAAGTTGGACTTGCCCCCGCACATGAAGATACATCCGGTCTTCCACGTCTCTCTATTAAAACCCGTGCAACCTCAAACCCGAGTAACCAAATCTCCAAAACCTATCCTAGTGGATGGAGAACTCGAGTTTGAAGTCAAAAGCATTCTGGACTCCAAGATCTCCAAATCTAAACTATTCTACCTAATTGACTGGAAAGGCTACGGCCCCCAAGAGAGATCCTGGGAACCTGCTGAATATGTCCACGCTCCTCGCCTAATCAAAAGATTTCACCGAACATTTCCTGACAAGCCAAAACCCCCGGAGAAGCCCGGTTTGGGAGGGGCCTTGAGGGGGGGTACTGTCATGATCTCTGCTTCCAAAAGGTCAGGGTTTTCCCAACTCCCTTGGAAGCAGATCCATAACCCAGGTTCCGAGTGCCAACCAGTCCCAATTGGGACCTTTTGGACCCAGTCCTGGCGCCAGTGGCACCAGGCTCATAAATATGCCCAGTCCCAGCGCTGGAAGCGCCGGGCTCATAATGCTTGGGTGGACTTACCTTCAGCAGACCATGCTGCTTACTTGCCTGCCAGTTGAGCCTCTGATCCTCTTCTGTTTGGAACTACTTTTCCTGTTGGGTGGGGCTGGAGCCACTCCCTAGATTCAGAACACTGGAACTCTTCTGGAAGGCAGGAACTCTTTTCTTACCAGGAACTCTTTTCTTACTTAGGCGTGGCTGTGGAAGGAGACACCTAAGCACTACAGGAGGCTATTTAAACCACACCCGGTGGATGAATCTTGCTTTGCGTTATTCTGCAACCTCTGCAGCAGAACGCTCATCGTGTCTTCTGCATCTGGTCCTGGGCCTAAGGAAAAAGGCTTACCATCCTGAATCCAGTCTTCAGCAACACCTATAAAGACAAGAAAGAACAGGTTAGCATTCCGGCATCTGAAAGGCAAAGGCTTACCATCCTGAATCCAGTCTTCAGCAACACCTATAAAGACAAGAAAGAACAGGTTAGCATTCCGGCATCTGAAAGGCAAAGGCTTACCTACTCTTCGTGCGCTCCGGAGGTCTTCACACTGCATTCCGGCATCTGAAAGACAAAAGTTTACCAACTCTTCGCACGCTCCGGAGGCCTTCGGCGCTGCATCCCGCATCTGAAAGACAAAACAAGGTGCGTTTAAAGACATTGGGGAACTTTAATACTCACGTGCCATTACTCCTTTCCACATCTAATCCAGTGGGTATTCCGGCACCCTGCAGCCGCTCCGAACTCGTACCTGCAAAATAAAAAGACAGTTAGAGCGCATAGTGAAGCAGGCAACAAGCGCTTACTTACGTGCTTCCAGGCGCTTCTATTCATCACACGGGCTCCATCTTCAACTCCCTTCAGCCCGTCATCCGCCATCGCCGGAACCCTGCAAAACAAGAGACATCATTACTAAAGACTTTAAAGACATTTGAATGACTCGAAACTTACCGTTCGTGTAGTAAACGACGGACAGCAGTCCTCTGAAGCCAAGAGGCCTGCGCTACCTAACCAGTGAAGAAACTGGTTACAGCACCCTGCCCCGAGGCAGATGGAGAGCTCGGCATTCACTTACCTAAGGTGAGAGCGTTAACCTTTGGGGGTCTACAGGAGAGGAGAAGAGGAAAGAGATAGGGACACCCCAATAACCCCAGTTCATTAACCCCATATTTTCTATCTGCAGACATCTTACTCTACACGTCAGGCATACAGTGCACAGAGGTCCAGCCCAAAGAGCCAACCGGGTGCTACACATCACCTTTGAAGATACGGTAGTCGCCCAGTCAAGACCGGCGCCTCTGCGAGAATCAGGTGAGCGTTACACTACCTAAATCGACCTAAAAGGCGACCTCTTAGTGAGAGGGGGCCTCGCCACCCTTTGTGAGCAGATTAAGGTAATTACCAGGAAGTAGATGGTGTGGAACCATTGTCCCTGCTATGGACAGGCAGATGATGGGAGACGAGTGTGATTTTGGGATTTCGCAGTTACCCTTGTTAGAGTTCGGCCAGACCACAGTATATACCATGGCCCCAGATGGATAGGGATAATTTAAGGTGCAAACTCCTCAGTCTGACGTCGAATGCTGGAAAATGGATCTATGAATTAGAGAAAATGACAGGCATAAATGCGCTAACCATAGGGGACATTAAGGGTCTTCTAGCTGCTATACTTGGGGAGAGGGCTGATGACATTTGGTCGAGAGCAGGATACGCGAGTGTCACTGCAAAAAGCACAGTACACAATGGAGCACTGTTCAATAATTGTAGAGCGGAAGTCTGGAAAGCGCTTCGGGTAAAATTTTCTGATATGGGTGCTATAATGGCACGTAAGATACAGGAAGCGGAGGATTGGCTTATTTACATTCAGAATTTTCAAGAGCAGTGGTCTTTGAAGATATGGGAACCGTGGGGGAAATCTATACCGGTATTCTATCATATATTATATCACAGGCTACCTGACAAGGTACAGAGACAGCTCAAGAAGCTGGTGCATATCGAGGCAAAACCATAACCAGAAATACAGCTGACCATAGCGCATCATTGCGAATGTTGCAGGAGAAAAATCAAAAGAGAGATGATGCTAGGAAGATTGAGGAGGCTACACTAGTACAGAAGAAACTATCAAAGTATGCTATAGAAAGGGCAATGTTAACTGGTGGGGAAGGGTCAGGAGTACAGCAGGCAGCAGGTATGCAGGTAAGATACAGGTGAATAACCCACGGCAGTTCGATCAAGGAGGGAACGGATATATGCCAAGAGGAAGGGGAAGCTTCCGCAGAAGAGGAGGCTTTCAGAATAATCAGAGTAATTTTCAGTGTAACAAAGGTGGGTTTCAGACTGTGCAGAATGATAATCAAGGCATGCAGGCAGGGCAAATCAGAAGACTCTCTCCCGTATGTTGGACATGTGGAATGACAGGATATATTGCGTGAACATGTGGGAGCCAAGGGTATGTGCAGAATAGGCAGGTCTCAAGAGGGGGACCGCTTATCTGCCTGCATATAGCTCACAAAGTAGGGACGGTTTTGCCCAAGATCAGACAGTGTCTCAAGCACAAGCACCGAGAATTCAACAGGGTTTGCAACCAAAGCAAGCACCTTTGAATCTGCCACAAGGACAGTCAAAGCATGCACCCATGCAGATACAGCAGAGCGCAAACACAGGACAGTTATTGACTCCTAGAATAGGGGGTGTCACTGTCGAGGGTGGGAATCCTTTCACAGGGATAAGTATTTACCCATAATAGGACAGCTCACTGGGTGACTTGATGTGTTGAGTACTATCAGTGATGCCCAATCCTCAAGAGGAAATGAGGGTTGGCGTCACTATAGGAGGCAAATCCTTTTCTTTTTTAGTAGATACGTGTGCAACTTGCTCATGTATACGAGAGCGAAAACTTTAATTATCAGGTAATGCCATGAATGCTTAAGCTTTCACAGGAGCTACAAGTAGAGTTGCTTTTATTGAGAAATTGCCAGTCTCCATAGGAGAATGTGATATGTCTCTCCCATTGTTGTATTCATGGCAGACACCAGTTAATATACTGGGCCAAGATTTAATGACGAAACTAAACATGCCGATTTCTTTCATTGATGAAGGCATAGTGTGTTCAACGCCAGGAATTCATTATTTAAACATGGGTGAATTTATCGGTTGATAGTCATAATGTCGAAACCAATAATGTCGAAAGTCATTTTTTCGAAAATAAAATGTCGAAAAAAAAATGTTGAATTTTTTTTTAATGCTTTTTTTCGAAATGGGGGGGTTTCCTCCCCAACCCCCCTTTTTTTATTTTTTTTGTTTTACCCATTTTTTTTATCCCAAACCCCAAAATAAATATATAATTTAAAAAAACGGAATTCAACATTTTTCTTTTCGACATTATTTTTTCGAAAAAATTGTCATTCGACATTATTTTTTCAAAAAAATGACCGACCACCGAATTTATCATTGCATTTACAGGGCAAATAGCCATACGAGGAGCACCATTAGAACCAGAAGTGTTTTACTATGGGGTACGCATTTTGTTAACATGGCTGCCTGGTATAGTGAGTAAGACTATGAGAATATCTGATGAATTTCTCTTTAGGCCAGAGATTCCCGTGGACAGGTTTTTCCATAGAGTTGCAAGCAGCTGTAGCGCGAGGAGAATTGGCCTTGCTTGTAGGATTTGATGATGATGGCAGATCATGGAGTACAGTGATTGCTATTGGAGAGGGTTACAGATTGACTGACATCACTGATGAGGACATATTTAGAGATGACCCATTAGATGACAAGGTAGTGTTCGAGATGAGCATGACATATTGGGTTAGGGCAGAAAGACGTAAGGTCCCACAGAAAATGATGATAGTGCAGCAACTTCCCGCATTTTTTTATGAAGATATGGCGAAAGTGCTAGTTTCTTTATGGACTACGGGCCCTTATGATGTAGGCCTATTAAAGGGGTTTGGAGAAGTCAAGATTAAACTGAATCCAGGAGCAATTTTACTTCGAGCAAGGCAGTATCCCATGTCTCGAGAGGCAAAAAAATTACAAAATAAAACGATATCGGCCATGATGGATCAAGGCATTTTAGTGACATCAGAGTCACCATGCAATACCGCAGTGTACCCTATAAAAAAAATCTAAGGGTGGGTTGTGGTGTTTAATTCAAGATATAAGGCCGATTAACCAGTTGTAGAGAACGAGTTTCCTCTAGTTCCCAAACCGGCGATGCTTTTATGTAGTATCCCTGTTGAGGCGAGATATTTCACGGTGATTGACTTGAAAATACATTTTTTTCCCAATCACGTCGCATAAAGATTCTCAAGATCTGATGTCATTTACGTTCCGTCAGACTAAGCTGAAAAGCACCAGATTGCTCCAAGGGTATTTTGAGTCACCGTCGATTTTCAATAGGGTCCTGCAGATGAACCTAAGCAATGTTGATTTGCCAAGTGTCGTATTACAATACATAGATGATATTTTGGAAGAGTGAAGACATGACTCAGTTCAGCTAATGATTATTCTAGCAGAGAAAGCATATAAGGTGGACAAGGAGAAATTACAGTATTGCCAAGAAGAGGTATTGTACATTGGTCAGTTAATCTTGCATGAAGGAAAGAAAGTTACACCTGAAAGGGCTGAGGCAATTTTGAAAACCTCAAAACCGCACACGATAAAGCAAATGCTACAATTCTTAGGATTGTGCAATTATGTCAGAGCATGGGTATTTATAGTTCATACACAAGACCCTTGTTGCAGGCCTTGAATAAAGCACAGGTGAATCAGGAAAAGATTGTATGGACTGAGGAAATTGACAAAGAGTTTGATGAGTTAAAAAGGCAATTTGCACAGCTCCAGTTTTAGGGATTCCCAATTATTCTGAAGAATTCTTTTTATTTTCGCACACAAATGGAACAGTCATGACAGCAGCGCTCACACAAACCTTTATGGCCAAGACTTGCAAAACTACTGATGTGGGTCGCAGACAAAGGAGGGCCTTTATAGATAGTGCCTCTGGACAATGCAAACATGTGTTTCAGAAACAATGGTACGAGAAAAGTTGGAGATAATCAAAATTGTGGTTGAGTCTTTCATGTACCAGGAATGAACAATGGGACAGCAGTGATAATGGATCACTACTGGGCCTGTGGATCCAGAGCTTATATGAAGCTGCCAGAGATTGGGGAGGACTGTGTTCTATAGTGAACGTCCATGTTCCAGCATTGGTGATTCCTAAAAGTGACCTGAATATTGGTGAATTTCCAAAAGCAGATGCTCACCTGAGGAAGAACTGTTTCTCAGCCAAATCAATAGAAGCTTTTGATTCCATTCCGTATGAACACATATTGTTCAGTCAGACTTCATTGATATTCACGATAATCTTCATGCCCAAGATCCAGACGGCAGCCAATACCAAATGGTTACAGATAACCAGGTGGGAACAGTTGCAGACGATTAACAGTACCATAAAAGGATTCAATGCTATCAAGGAGGAGCTGAAAGCTATAAGATTGATGACTCTCCAGAACAGATATGTCCTGAACATGATCACAGCTATGGATCGAGGTGTTTTTGCCAAAATTGGAGAATCATGTTGCACATTCATACCTTCTCATGATGATGAGAATGTCACCTTGACAAGGGCCATAACGTTGCTGACAGAACTACATGTCCAGATGATAGACGAAGTGGAAGGCATTGCTGATGACAGTTGGTTTGGATCGATCTTTTCATGGGTTCTACAATAGATGTTGGACATTTTTAAGTTCCTTGGAGCCCTGATAGTGTTGGTTTTGGTTGGAATTTGTGAGATCAGGGTGATAATCAGACAATGTAAGAAGACTGCAAAGAAAGCTTTTGTAATGAATATTATGATTGATGTTGAATCAGGATTCAAACCTAAAGAGCTGACAGATGATGAAATCAGAAACTACGTGAAGGCCAGCATCCATGCTCCTGTGGGAACGAAGTTCCTGTACCCAAAGAACCACAAGAAGTATGTGGGAACATGGGTCTACTGCAGTCCCAATGGACAACACATGCTTATGTCCTGGAATAGCATGAGCATGTGTAGTCAGCAGGATGCCTGAAAGGAATCATAAAGATATGGGACCCAAAGAAGAACTTCTTCAAGTATGTCTAGATGTCAAGATTGATGAGAGAGTGGTCGATGAATCGCCCAGAGGGGGGAGTGTAGATAGGGAGCCAAGTACCCCCAAACAAAGCTCTGCCCCATGCTGCCTATATGTTGAGAGCCAGAGTGTGAGACACGTGCAGTACCAGTGAAAATGCCTGTACCGCAAAGAATCATGGAAAGGAGATACCCATTGAGGAAACCATATATGTATTCATGAAAATATGATGGCCATTTGAATGAAATCCCAGAGGAGGTATGAAAATAAGTGAGAAAGGAGAATGGTGATGTCATGTAAAACAGAGATGACACATCAAGAAAAGAGGCAAGAGGCAAGAGGCTGAAGAATGTAAACATTCTATGAAAGGTGAAGAGGAGGTGTTAAAGATGAGCAACATTTCAGGCTCGAGATGAAGATGCTCAAGCTACAAACATAATGAAGAAGATACCAAGTCATTTTACAATTGTACAGATGCAGTAACGCAAGTAGACAAAGTATTCTTAAGGCTGGCTACGTAGTAAATAGATTGCAGCGTTGCGCCAATGTATATGCATAGGAATGTATGCACTATGGATTTTCCACAACGCACTTTAGCAGAGCCTGGACCCCTTGAAAAAAAAGGCTTTTTCAGTGTGGCACAGTTGGGAAAAACAGCCAATGACAGGTGAATCCAAGAAAAGCTTGGCTGGCCCAGCACCAAGATGTCAAGGCCACTTTGAGCCTGGAGGTTCATGCAGTAGCTACAAAACGTGTGAAAAGAACAAACTCCTGTCTGAGGTGAGGTGCAAGAACATTGAAGACATCAGAGGTTCATCATTTAATAGTATTTAATACAGCAAAATGCTCTGAAACATGGTCTCCAGTCACATCATCTGATGAAAATAGATACTGGGTTGAGCTGCATCGAAACCAAGAGACAAAGTATGTCTATACTCCCTTTTATTCTCAGACACAGAGAACATTTACAAGTCCAATATTCAAAGGCTAACTGACTGGCAGACGGCAAGAGTGATGATAGATGTCAGGCTGATTGGGTGGGAAGTTATTATCAAGACCAGCCCACCAGCAGCTGGGTGCCAACCTGCGTGCTGCTAACGTGTGTGGAATATTACAGAGGGGTACAAGGGTGCCAACCAATTATAGAGGGCCATGTAATGGAGAGCCCTATAGTTTGTATAACCAATAGTATGTTGTGTATTTGATGACGTTCATAGTGACTTGCACTAGAGGAGGGCTAGTTGCCCACATGATGATAGAGACCCAATCACGTTCCCTGTTAAGTATGGAATGTATACCTAGATGTTCCCTCTAAGCCTATCACTTTCTCAACTAGGTTTTTGTAGTTTGCCACGTAGATTGACATCAATGATGACGAGTTTTTACTATATAAGCTGTTTTTTTATGATACTCGCTGAGTGTGAAAATCAAGCACACGTCCGTTGATGTTCGTTGTACTCCCTGTTTTAGATAATTGAAAATAAAACAGACTTACTTTGGCAACTTCCTGAGTCAGTCTGATTATTGATGTTTGAGTACATTCTGCATCCCCATCCATCTCAAAGTATTGCTACCTGGTCTTAAAAGGCCTTGTGTTGGGTACATAGGTTCAATAGGCCGGTAGTTTGTCGGCTCAGATCGTGCACCTTTCTCATATATCGGCACTATATATGCAGTAGACCAAGACTGTGGAAAGGTGTAGGAATCAACCATGTGCTTAAACAAGAAAGTCTATGTCGAGGCCCATGCAACAGGATCACCCTTAAATGCAAAATTTGACAGCTTATTCGGGCCAGGTACACATGAGGTGCTAATTTCTTTTAAAGCTTCCATCACCACTTCACAGTCCACATCCAATTAACAACCATTCTCTCCAACAGCTACTTCATAACGGGAAGATCCCACTAAAGCTTCAGGTACAGAATACTCAAAATGAGACACCCAGTCATGCTCAGATACAGAATGTACCTGTTGAGCAGGCTGTATAATATCCAGACTATTGACCAGCCTCCAAAAAACCTGCAAATGTTTATTTTTCAGGGTCAACAACATAGATTCCGCATCCATTTAGCTCCTTTTAGCCTGACTCCCCGCAGCCAGTTCTTATAGGCTAGCCTTACTTTTTTGTCATGCAACTCATTTATGCAGTGGGCAGGCCCCCCTTACATTATAGGGCTCTGATCTGTGCCCTCATCTCTTTTTTTCTAGTGGCAAGATCATCATCAAATGCTTTTGTTCTCCCTATTGCACCAGATTTAACAAATGCCAGACTGAAGTGTACCATCTCTTCTGAAAAATTGTAAAAATTGTCCACTGTGAACATCTCATGCTTGCAATCAAAAGAAGTTGATCTATGACAAGCAGCCAAGGTCTCAACCCAGATTACAGAACCCAGATTCCAGGTCACTCTATTCGTGGCTGCATTTACAGCTAGGTCACAGGAGCCACAATTCTCATCACAGCCATACATGATTCGTAACTCAAATGTGGTTGATAACCTACAGTGATCACTGTATTCTGTTTATTCACCCTTAAGGTATTTGCATTTGTCAAAGAGCCATTTCCCTGTAAAAACGTAGTTTATTGCTGAAAAGGCAGTTCTATTCGACCAGGTATAATTGCTAGGAATGTCATCAGGCATGGTGCCATTCAAAAATGAAAGTCCTAGCCCACCAACACATTTTAACCAGTGCCAATGTGGGGGTGGGCTTCTAATCACCTTAACCCAAAGCAAGCCCACCACTAATGAAGCAAGTGCACGTTTGTATGTAAAGCAAGTTTATTGTACAATTTGCCAGGAGGGGCTAAATGATTCTATACAGTCAAACGAACCCGAATCTCTCTGAACCACAAAAGTTGACAAATTATGTACATTTTGGCAATAGTTAAAAGACATATATTTAATTACTATCCACCCCCACGTTTGATTGGTCAAAACCTATATAAACAAAATCCATTCTTTCTCCAATTTCCCCATTCTCATTGGTCATGATAATCTGAACTGCCATCTTCAGCTCATGTGTACAACACACGCTCTTTTGGGATTTGTCCATGGTAGGTTGTGACATCATTGCATAGTTACACATTCATAAACAAACATAATTCATTACAAGTCCCAGCTGCCCTGAGACCTTCTAACCCTAAACATAATTGCTAATGGTTTGCAAGAGCACTTCAAACAAATGAAGAGGGAAAGAAAAAACAGGTTGCCTTTGAATTGGCAATAAGCATCTCACCCACCCCGACTTGCTGACGTCCTCGGAACATTATAATCTAAATGATTACCAATTGAACACGCATGGCCTCTGGTCACATCCTACGAAAATAATAGAAAACCATGAAGTATCGGTCACTCTGGCCTCGAGTGTCACTTCACCCCAAGTTTATTGTTGGCCAAAGCAAATGGCTGTATCCCCCTGAACAATAACTAACACACTCCCATGCACTTAAAAAGATTACATCTGCCTTTTGAGATAGTGCAAGGCCATAAAAATCCCAGCGCGGGTTGTTGGCTTGATCATTTGCTTAATGTTGCTGTTAATCATTACCTTTCCTTTGGCCTCCAACCCTGCAAAGGCAGTTTTTCCCAGTAACTTAAAATTCACCTCGCAAACCCCTGACTGCAAAGTCTAACCAATTTATAATAAGAGCACACTGTGTTTAGATTCATAAATCCCCAGTGCATGCATGTTTAATAACTATTGTGTTTTCTTCACAACGGGTTCTTCATGACAAATCCCCTTCCTCGCATGCACATTATGAAACTCCTTGTTGCCCAGCTTCTAGTTACCTTGTAGCACACCATATCTAGATCGTGTTCATAGTTCATTGGCGATTTTGACATTTATCTTGCTGCGTGCATGCAAATCTAAAATGTATCAACTTAAAGACAAAGTAACACTTAAATGAACACATCCCATTCAGTTTAACTTTGCTAGATGCATATAAAATTGCAACATCGCGCCAACTTCACTGCATCCCCTGTCACAAATATGGCACACGCAATGTGAATACCTCTACCTCGCGGGACCTCTCCTGACTACCCCAACATTTGCCCCTTTAGTTGATACTCTAACTAATACACCAAATTCTTGTTCTTTAAACAGTCTTCTCAGAGAAAAACCCTACAATCATCTCTCGCATTGGTCCCAATATGGGTATACACCTCCGCTGGACAAACCCAACTCGTTCCCCCACCATTTCCACAATCTACCAGCTGCTCCACACAATTATCCCAACTTGGTGGAGGACACAAGACAGCGTCAGTCGGAGTACCCATGTGATATGAAATGGTAGTGGTTATAGCTTTGGACAGGGTCACATCATCATGGCAGCTGCTTTCGGTACCTGGGCAGAACAACATTGTAATAGCATTTAACAGGAACAAAAGATAGCGGAGTGCTAGACGAGTGTGGTCTGTGGTGGCTGTGGATTACTATCTGTTCTGGAAAATGACACTGGCAGTCTTTTTTTGCTTTTCAATGTTGGAGCAGGAGGAGCTTCTCACCGAAAGCCTAAAATTGCATTTTCTGCGCAGAGTACTAGGCGAGTGTGGTCTGTGGTGGGCCATGGTGTCAGTGCCTGTCGAATTGATCACCTAAGACCTGCTTGTGGGTGGAACTTAATCAATTAATCAATGAAATACGTTTATTTGAATAGCTAGATCCATTAAACTTGCAAGCATATGAAATTAGACAATATATATTCACTTTAGACATTACAACACATATTTAAAAGTCGTTCTTGGGAATCCCCTGTATTCATATTAAAATCAGTACAGCGCAAATATGAAACATGTTCCGCATCATGATTAAAACCTCACTGTTCACCTAAAAAGCCCTTTCTCTGGTGCATGGCCCTTTTCAGATAGCACAGAAGGGCCCAAGCTGTTGGTGCTGTGTCAGCGGTCAGAAGGAAGAGTAAAGCTGGCCTGTATAGGCGAATGTCAGAACGCTTAACAACCGGCAAGATTGTGGACCTTCTCTTGCCACCCGACATTGTGGGCAGCTGGAATTATTGGGAAGGCAAGACCACTTTGCGATGTTTCCTCTTAGTTGCAGGCAGTCAAACCTAGCCCTCGTAATCAGCCACCTTTTTTGCTTTTTTGTACTCCTAAGAAGATCCTGCTTATCAGTGCATGATTTCTATCTGACTTAGTGTCATGTTCTGTGCTCACCCTTTTTTCCTTCATTGTCTGATACAAAAGCTGCTTAAAGTCTTTCACCTGCCTGTTGGACAACAGGCTGTCAGCCCGGGGGGAGGGTATAGATGTTGCTGCTAGACAGAGACTCTGTAACACGGGCCAGCTAAGGGATTTTACGCCACTTTTCATTGCCCATATGGCTCCTAATAATGAAATGGCACAACGTGACTTGCTCATTTTCCCACAGACAGAGCCAAAAAGTGCTTGAAGCTAGTGCCCATTGATCTTCCCAAAACTCCATCCCCAGTTCCCTATGCACTGAAACACAGGGGGAGGAGCCTGGGAGTTGCAAGAGCTGTTGAAAAAACTCTGTTTCTTTCACCTGAAGCTCTGCTGCATTCATATATCCCCATAGTGGTGCTCCATGCAAAGTGGCCGCCTTAGTCTGGGTCACATAAACCTTTAATACCAAGTCCAGAGGTTGGCCCTGGCAGCGTGACTCAGAATCTGACGCCTTGATAATCAAATTCCTTCACTCTAGGAATAGAGTCCCCATTACACACCATGGGGTGCATTTTTGCGGGCCTCTTTCTCCCTACACACCACATTACCGTAGACTTGGAGGTGTTAATTTATAACCACAAATTGTCCATAAACACTGCATAGGCATCTATCAGAATCTGTAAGGCCCTAGGTTTTCTGGCTATTAGCACTGTGTCTTCAGCGTAAACCAGAAATGTAAAGGCCCTCCCACACAAATGTGGTAGTCTGCACCACTATTCACAAGGGTTTTATGTTAAGCAGAATTATATGTAGTACCCTTTGGGAACACCACACACAATTAGGACTACAAGTGACAGTACAAATTCACCTTTGGTACAAGCCTGTACTACAAAGTAAAGTGGTGGCGATGACTGAGCAGCCAGACTTATCTCAAGAGTAAAATGAGCAGTATCAATAGTTACACAAAGGACAGCAATTACTATGATTCAAACAAACACTGACTTAAGGCTTCTGAGTAAAAGAATCAGTTATTAAACATTGTATTAAACATTTCACTATTATAAAGCAGTTGAAAAATCAAGTTTCTAATACACTACACCACACCCAACAGATTCTGGACAAGTAAAGCTCAAAATGAGGTGTGAGCAAAATGGCACTCCAGCAACAAAAAGGGAAGGAAATACGAAGTTAGACAGAAGTTGAGCAGCACCAACAAGTAAGTAAGCAGGGCAATCTAGAAAAAGGAACTACAGTGAGGAAATCAAATCCAGAGGCCAGGGCAAAAGTCAATGTACCAAAGTCTTTGCAGAGGATCACACAGTTCAGGGTAGTTCGCGGTTAAGTCTTTTCCAAGAGTTCAGAACGAAGTTGGTTGGATGAAAAGTTACTTTAAAGAATTTAGAAGGACAAGCCCTCGGATTGCGAAAGATTTCACACACTTTCACCGCGGCTGTACGAAACGAACAACCGGGTTGCACAGTACCTTTAGAGCAGAAGAATGCTGTAGCTGCGGCAGACGTTCCTGGCAGGTCCTGCAGGCTCACGGTTCCTGAAGCGACTGTCGGACTGACGAGAAGGAGGAAGACTGGAGGGTCCTGCACTGCCCAGGGAAGAAAACAGCAGCGGAGCAAAGCGACAAATAAAAGGTGCGCTCCTTAAAACGCAAGCAGGGTCCGTCCCTCCTGGCTATCCGGTTCACTGTAGCTGTGCACAGCAAATTCGACCAGAGGATGGAGGCCTGGCTAGCAGTGTGGTGAACTGGTTGTTCCCACCAGCTCAAGGGTAGAAGATTCCTTGCAGATCTGCCCTGTCATCGAAGTTTGGAGATTCAGAGCAGGGCTTCACCGGGAGGCTCAGGCATGGTAGAGGTCCTTTTCTGTCAGCTTCTCTTCGGTTCTGTCGATCCAGTGGCGACTCTGCCTTCTCAGTCCCAGAGACCTACTTTTTATGCAGTTTTCCGCATTCACCCATCCTGGCTGTCAATCACACAGAAGCGTGGCTGTCCCGCCAGGACAGTCACCACAGCCAATCATACCAGAGTGCGACATGGGTCTCCAAGGAGACCCTGTGCAGGGAGATCCTGTCCCCCTCAGACATTCAGCGCCTAAGGAGGGCTTCTGTGCAGAAGCCTGTGAAAGGTCAGTGAACAAAAGAACCAAATCAGGTTTGGCACGCAGAGTAAACACGAGAAAGACTTTCATCGCTCTTTTTAGAACTCTTTACAAAAAGAAATGGCGAATAAACCCAGCTGGAACCGTATAAAAGTAAATATGGTCCAGCGGGTTTAAGTTCGAGGCTTCCAAGATAGCCTAAAACAATACCAAGTCTATTTAAAATAACCGCGGTAAGAAAAATAGGGTAGATATCACTGCCACCAGCCAAGTCTTAATGAAAAGGGAAAGAAACAATGTTCCATGAGAAACAGACAAAAAGGGATACATTTTAACTCTTTCCAGAACTCTAAGTAAGATAGTGTGTACTGGGTCTGTGAGTTTAAAAAGACTAATAAAGTCAATGGCAACTTTACATGTTCTGAGAGACAGTAGACAGTCCCAGAAAATGGAGTCTGAGTTGGGAAGTCTGAAAAAGACAACCCTGTGTTACTGCACTGAAGATGCTGTGTAACACGCAGTAAAAAGATGTTGCCTATGGAGTAGGTGAGGCTATACAGTCTATGAACCCAAAAATGTTAAGCACACAAAGCAAAACACATGTAAGAGTGGGAAAAAAGGCACAATCTTACCAGGTGAAAAAAATAAATCCTAGAAATCCAGCAAAGCTGCTGAGGGACTCAGTAGGTAAGGGAAATTATCAATTTTGGAGAATTCTCCCTAACATTTTAAAGAGCCCATTTATGTAGAGAGTGAAAAATATAGGGACCAGAACACAGCCCTGGCGTACCCCAAGCCCAACTTCAAAATAGCAGGTACACTGCCCTCCGGCTCCATAATGGACACAAGCACTGTTGACCCTATGAATTTCTTGCAACATGACCAACACTTTCTCCGGGCATCCCAAGCACCCCAGCATGGCCTACAACGTCTCTGTGTCCACTTTATCAAAGGCCGTGCTTAGGTCAATAAAAGCAAGATAAACCACCTCCCCCCTACAAAACACTGAATTGGCAATCAATAGGTACAAGTTGAGGCTCTGTTCCATGGTTCCCATTCCCGGCCGAAAGCCAAACTGGATATCCGAAAGAACGCCCCCCTCCAGCAGCCAGGCCTCTATGTACCCCAGCAGAACCCTACCAAAAATGTTAAAGGAGGTCTCGAAAAGGGAGATGGGGCGGTAGGACATCGGACACATTGGGTCTCCCTTTTTAAAAATTGGAAAAATAACTGCATTTTTCCACCACGGTGGGAAATGACCAGAGGCTATATAGGCGTTAAATGCCAGGGTCAACAATGGTGCCCATAGTTCAATCAGGCCAGATCTGAGGGAATGGCCTCCAGGCCGGGGGCCCGATTTCGAGCTTGGCCTTTCATGGCCAAGGAGACCTCCTCTAGGTTGAAACGCAAGGAAGTACAATTCTTCCTTATCACTTCGTGTGGACCGCCTCCTCCAAACAGTGAGGCGAAATGTGCCACCCAGACTTCTGATGCCACATGAGTGCCCCTTCGACTTTCAGAAGAATTAGACACCGAATCACCTTCACAAATTTCCAAAAGGCTTTTGAGTCGTTTGCCCTTGTGACCTCTAAGTAGCGTCCCCACGCTTCTACTTCAATCTCCAGTTTCCTTTTCTCCAACACAGAGCGATAGTGGGCTCTCGCCCGGGTCATCTCTTCCCTGGGGATGAGAGGTCATTTTAGAGCCTTCAGGAGTGATTGTTTAGAAAATGTGCAAGGTGCATCGAAACACCCCCTCCTACTGCGTATCACCCTTTTCCTGCACTGAACCACAGTGAGTGCCCCTAATAAAGTAGTAAAGCACTCCACTACCCACTCCGGTTAAACTCATTTTCTAAAATGCCATTTAATTCCAGAGATTTCCTTGCCAAAATGCTCAAATGCTGGCCGGAGGCTCTGATTCTCTCCCAAATGATTATTCTCCTAGAGACTGCCTACTTCAACTGGTCAGGGAACACTATCGTGCAGGGTTTCCTCTCCCACAATCCCCCTCAATTTCAGGGTTAAGGGGTTATGATCTCTACTAGGGTCTGCCATCACCTCAAGACTTACTATGTTACCCCACAAATCCAGGGATAAACAAAAGTAGTCTATTGTAGAGGAACTTTAGGAGGTGAGTTATTGTTTGGCTGTTTGAAAAGAGGAACTTTACTCTTAATTCTCCTGGTGTTTCCTGTGTGTTTTGCTTTGCATAAATAAAGCAAAATTAATCAATATGAATTAAGGACGCGTCTTATCAATTCCTGATGCCCCATTCCCCAATTTTGCAGGGTCGTTCGTCAGAGGACTTTAACTCTTTCATGTGCCCTGTATCTTCCTCCCGGGAAGTGAGTGAGGTGCATGAACCAAATGAGCTGACTGTCGGATTGCCGCTGCCGGCCTTAGCAAACAACTGAGGTGAGGTTGGGGACAGAGGAGACTGTGATACCTCGCTGTCTGATATTATTGGCAAAGTAAGAGAACTACAATCAAAGCTTTTGCCGCCTATACCACTCTGTAGCATGCTCTCCAACCCCAAATCCTCACTTGTTCTAAAACAAGTTCGATTTCACACATCTTTGCAGCATCTACCCGCATACCGCAATCAGAATCGTCCGCACCTCCACATTCAGGACCACTTGGGACTTTAAATACTCAAGCAGAAGCAGGTATCTTTTCATTTGGGCATCACCAACCCCAGTCATTCAAATTCCAAGATCTGGTTCTTGGGGAATGGGGATGTAAATTAACCACCAGATCTGCTCATAGCTTCAAAGATGTAGCAGCAGAGGGTAAAGAGTCCTCCACTCTTACAATGTGTTCAACAAAGCAAGATCCATTTAATGATTCCTTTATGATACTTCTGACGGAAAGTAGGGCGATTTTGAGGGACATTTCAGACTTGGAGCTTATTTCTTGTGAAAATGAGGGTGCTTTTCAAAAATTAGATAGACTGAAAAATTGTCAGATTGCATCGGAATTTGCAACACATCTACAACGAAAACGTACTGTGACTGAGGAGGCCGTAAAAATTGATAAATGTGCAACGTATCTAGTACAAGGGTCCCCTATGCTCAGAGGTTGGAACATGAGCAATACACAGGTGACTCCCGGTCAGGACAAATACATGTTGATCACAAATCCTCTATTGAACAGGGCAATGTGCGAAGGCTTGAAAAGCACTACGATGTTCCCTGCGGAAAGTGGAAGAAATAAAGGGAAGCTTGCTCTCCAACGTCTGACCCGCCGCCTACATTCATGAATTCAAAGACTAACTTGTTTAATTGAACAATGTCTGTTGATTTGTTTACTGTGGAGGGATGTGGTGAATCACTCAGAAGAGGGTGGAGTGATAATGGTGGTTCCGACACCCCTGAGGCATCCCTAGACATTAGACAAAAATTAACAGCTCTCTACAATCAACAATACCTGGTGCCATGTGCAGGCAAGCCTAACACGACGATTCTAAATGTTTTAAATTAAATGTTGTCTTTTGTGGAAGGGTTCTTGAAGGGCTTATATTGCAAACAACTTGTTGACCAAGGGAAATGTTCAACAGATTTTCAATGGTCCTTGGCCCAAAATGGGGGTTCCAGTAGGGTTGACATGGAGAAATCAATTGTTGAGGGGGCTGCAATCGACAGCCCTTGAGGTGTGCTGCAGAAAGCGTCTTTGATTGCTCCCAAGGTGGGGTGGGGGAGGAGGCATCCCCAATCCATCCAAGCATAATTCTGGTGGCAGAAGAGCTATTAGCGGTTGGGGGATGGCTCAGGTGTGCAACTGGTGGAACCAGCTCCTACTTTTGTGGAATCAGGAACTTTTCAAATTGGTATCCCTGCATGACAATCATGAAAAAAGAGCTAAGCCTGTTGAAGCTAATACTCCGCAACCAAGTAAGAAAAAATAAAAAAATATGAAAGTTGCACAGAAACAAAATGTATCTAACGGTTCTAGGAAATCTTTGCCCAACCCTATAGCCCCCTTAACTCTTTTCCCTCCCAACCACACTAGCATGAAGCAATCTGAGCAGGGTCTGATGGCGATGATGGATGTTGTTCAGACAGGCTGTATACCGATGATGAGGTTAACAGATTGTGAGCTATTAGGTGAAGAGTGCGCTCTATCAACTTCTCTCCAGGTTGTTCCCTATGCAGGGAGTGTCAATGGAAGTGAAGTTTTGTCAATGAGAGCTGTAGCTCCTGAGGACAAACATCCACTGTGTAGGGTTGTAACTGTGCCCCAAGTGAAGACTGTCCACCGAGTAGTTAGTGAAAGTCTGGCTGCAGGTAGAGTGGAGGTTCCAGTGGGAACCAGATTTCTAACCTTGGAGGAAAGAAGGAAACCGGTGGAGCAAACTGTGCTGTTGTGTACTTTCTAACTTTGTGCCTTGTATTAGAAAGTTTTTTCAGAGGAGCGTGAGCGATTGATTTTAAACAGATTGTGTGTACTTAACTTGATGAAAAAAGTATCCTTTTTAACACACATTACTTCCTCTGATATTAATCAGGTGAAATTTTGGAATGCAAGATTAGATAAGGTAATACTTCACTTTAATTCTCGATTAGTGAAGGAACAAGTATATCAAGCAGCTGCTCATTTGAAGTCGTGTTTTTTGTTGTATATCTTGGGGACATGAGCAGTCAATAGGTTACTCCGTTATCAGAAGCACAAGACCAAAGGGTTGAGGAAGGAGGGTTACGACAACAGGATACCTTAGTAATCAAGTGCTCTGTAGACGGATCAGAAAGAAGGCAAATAGTGGACCACATCACAGATGGGATCATAAGCAGCAGGGGGGAGAACTGGAGCTGGTTGGCTTCTACATTAAATAGTCATAAAACTTATCGTGTTCAGAGAATGTCTTTAAGTCCCTGAAGACAATCTCATGGAACAATAGGGGCTTAAATCACTTATTCTCAGAATCCAGCTCTGTATATTTGGAAGTCAATCTCTTTTGTTTCCATGAAACCTGGCTATCTGACCCGTCTGAAATAGATGGTTATGTGTGTATGCTATCTCCTGCCGACAAAGGGAAAAAGGGAAGGCCGGCTGCAGGATTATTTGTAGGTGTTCGTAATGATATGGGAATATCTGTTGTATCACTGGCCTTCAACAACCGTCCAAAGATGAATTTTACCTTAATTTTAAATCTTTATTGGAACCCGAAAGTGGTGACTCAATCCTCTTTCTTCAAATGCTTTGAAGAGGTAAGGTTCATGTGGCAAACTAGGAGAAATAATAACTTGATTATAATTTGCGGGAACCTCAATGCAGCTTGTATTCAGCATATGGCAAGACACCCCACTAGCAATAATAATAAGGACCTTATATTGAGGGGCAAAGCTTGGTTAGCATTAATGGAAGTGTGGGGACTTAATATTCACAATGGCCTTGTTCCGGGTGACTGTCCCCTAAATTACACCTGGCAGCGAGATGAATCCAAATGTATTCTGGACTACTTCTTTGTAACTTGGGACATTTTTCAGGATGTAGTTTCCATCATAGTACTTTCTTCAGATAAGAGTGGCCACTCTCCCGTTATGCTAAACTGGAGAGTAGAGAACTCTGGGTCAAGTGGGTTATCCTATCGTGCTTATGTAGAAGCGAATGGGGGAAGAAAATCAAATGTTTTGGAATAAGGGTAACATAAGATTGTTTTACAGCACCTTGGAAGAATTATACCATTACGATGAGCTTGTTGATGCCTTAAACAGGATTCCTTATCAACGTATCCTTGAGCGTATATACTCATTGATGCAGCAGAATATGATTATGAGGTGCAACTAAAAAAGAGAGAAATGAGGAGACAACTACGTACTGATAAGGAACTGAGTGAGGTGGAATGTAAGTCAATTAAATGAGGGTATCGATTTTGGTTAAAAGCCCATCGCTATGCAGTGATGCAGAGAGATTCCTGCAGGATGCTAGTTCAGATTGCAGCAGGGAATTCCCGACAATTTCGGAGACTGATCAATCACGCCACAACAGCTATACCTCATGCATAATTGAATCCAATATTAGAAGTCGGATGGGTTGAGCATTTTGCTAAAGTGTATAGGGGTTTAGGGTGCAAGGTGTTGACAACAACGGCAATGGGATCTGAACTCTGGTATTTGAACTATGATGAAGATGACATCAAATCTATAATCACTCGCAGTAAGAACTCATTAGCTCCTAGTCCATATGGACTGTCAAATGTGGTTTTGAAGGAAGATACTATACTCTGGGATTGACTATAAAGAACTATATTTGAAGTAATTATGGTGTCTAACTGCCTTCCTAAATCCTGGACTCAGTCAGTTCTGGTTCCTATATACAAGAAGGGTCCTAGAACGCTTGGTAGTAATTATCACCCAATTGCATTATTGGATATGCCAGCAGAAATCTTTTCAACTTTGATTTTGAAAGATTTAACCATCTGGGCAAAGAAAGTGGGTAGACTTCACATGTTTCAGATGGGTTTTTGGAAGGGCACATGTATGCATGCAAATGCCTTCATTTTGGGTGTATTAAAGCAGCAAGCCGTGGTGAAGTCTAAAATGGTTTATACAGCCCTTATTGACTACACCATGACCTTCGACAGTGTGGATCAGAACCTTCTATGGAATAAGCTATGGAAGTGGGGATGTTCTGAGAGTCGGCTTGAATATTCAGGGTACACGAACATCCTCCTACGGCACTAGTCGTGGCCTTAAACAAGGCTGCGTTATAGCTCCGATGCTTTTCCGCCTGTTTTTCTCAGATATTATCGAGGCGTTTTAGAATGTTCGCTGTTTTCATCCACGCTTTGCAAATTCTTATCTGCATTATTTGTTATATGCGGATGATCTGGCAATATTTGATTTTACCTAGATTGGTCAGGAACATATATTGCAGGCATTCGATTCTTATGCCAGGTTCAACAATTTGACAATAAATGCATCCAAATCTAAGGTGTTCCAGTTTAGACCTGGAATGAGGCAGAATATAAAAGCTTTTCCTGGATGTTGGGTGTGGATAAACAAGAGTGCATCTCTAGTTTCACATATTTGGGGATTTATCTGACAGACCTTAGAAATCAGACCGAATTATTTGATCATTATCGGTCGAAAATGTCTGCATTGGCAGCCCAAGCAATGCTAATAAATCACAGGTTTGGTCAATTTTCCCTGGTCCCGACTCTGGAATTTTACAAAAAGAAAGTCTTACCTATAATAACTTATGGTGTGGAAAACCTTTGTTTGCCTATTGTCTTGTACTGTGCTGCATTAGAGGGTCACTCCTGGTGCAAGGTTTTGAAGCTCCTGAGGGGTGTTCCAGCTGCTGCAATCCGATATGAGTTAGGCATGTCGTGTGGAAATATCTCTCCTTATCAAGTAAGATCTCAAACACACATGAGGGTACTATCTGGTGGAAATTGAAAACATAATTGGGGAAGGGCTATTGGCCTTCTCTAAATGCTTTGGTAAAAGAGTGTGAGAAAATAAGTACTGATTAATTCTTATCAATTGACTAGATTACTAAAACCCCAATTAAAGCAAAGAAAAAGCTGTATGAAATAGATTGGATCCACACAATTGAGAAGGTCAGGCCATACCTTTGGTATGCAGATCTTCTCCTGGACCTGAGACCATGTGGGGTTGCTCCAGCTTATTTGATGAAATCACCAAGCATAACATGGTGCGGTCAGATTATGCAATTGAGATTAAACCTTTTGCCAGCTCGGGAGATCCCAGGTGCCAGAGACAGGATACCACATGACGAAAGGACCTATAGATTTTTCCTTCAATTAGACCAAGTGGAGACACTGAGACATGTTTTGCTGCATTGTCAATCTTTGTTTTTACTTTGGTCAGTTGTTGCAACAATCTGAACTGTTATCTGTGGAAATTATATGGCAGTCTATGATGTTTTCTTATGGTTCGAATCAATGCGTTGCTGCTGCTATGCATTTCCTAAAAGACATTTTATTGTTACATTTTTTAAAGATGAATTGTGTTTAAATATGTCAGGAGATTAATATGTAAATGAAGTTTAATGAATTATAAATGAAGTTTGATGAATTATAAATGAATGATAAAGACAAAAGTTGACAATAGAATTTTCACTGCTAGGTTCATCCAAGACGGTACCAAAGAAAAGCAAGGGTCATTTGTGAGTCCTGCCTTGTTCTCCATGATCACTCTGAGATTGTGCAAGGCGGCGACAGTCTGAGTCAGGGACCCATTCACTGAATCATTTGGAGGCACAAACGTACAGCAAGTGCTTCCTATTTTCTGAAAGACTGCTCCATCCAAAGCTGTTAGGAGGTTGCGGATATACCTGTACTGCAAGGCTATGATCGTCAGGGCCCACAGTTCTTCCTTGATGGCACTGCAAGCTAATTAAGAGGAATTCACAACTAACAGGAGTTTCTACTGGGTTACCTGGAACCACTTTGCATTTGTTGTAGCTTGGACGGCAGGTGCCTGGAGGGAGAAAAAGAAACTTTCAGTACGACTAAACAACCGGTACTTTTCTGGGATGTCCATCAAAGAGTTTGGAGATGCCACTGAAAGATAGTTTCAACCGCTTGGTCCATCGCAATAGTCCCTCCTTTCCATGATCAGACAGAGTCATTGATGTGTCCATGTGTGGTTATACAGGGGAATGCAAGGGGCACAGGGGACAAAGGGGGCACGGATGAAGCTTTGAGCATCGGGTGGGCAAGGATCAAGTGCTCCTTAAGAATAACAAGGACAGGCACATGTAATGTGGTGAAACTGCACACACCTGTTGGTGATGCGAGCCGTGCAGCTGCAGTTCCCATTTGTGCCAACAGGCACCATGCCATCACCCTTAAAACACAGAAATAAATGGGTAAGTGTCTGTATCTTAACAGGTTTTTTTGGCTCCTTGAGCCATGTCAGATGTTTTAAATATTTCTGCCACTTATTTCCACATTCTTGGTTTACAAGTGCTACCCCTTTTTCTGAGAATCCCCTCATCCTTCCAGCTCTGCAACTCTTCACCCTTTGCTCCCATTGGTTATCGGTGATATTAGCCCCTTTTAAGCTCAATTGTACTCTTTGCATACACTGAACATACTTCTGCTTTTATGCTCTGTAGCTGAACATTCTTGGTCAACAGGTAAAATAGATGCTGTGACTGATTGCCCTTGGAACTGCCCTCGGACCCTGCACAAAGCTAGGTGCACTAGACACAGAGTGTCTGCTAACTCTATTTCATCTGGGATGAGAGAGAAAATGTAGCAGAATCCTACAGATCTCTCTCTTCCAACTCTCCTCATAAGGCTATACCATACATTATTTTTGGCAAAACCATGTGCATCTACTATTTGGTCTAAATTAACATTGTCCTCATTGTTCAGGAAATCTGCATCAACATTTCTTTGTGACCTCAATAATACGTCATCAAATTCCATGATTCTAGATAAATTTAAACCATTCACATTCATATTGTTTGCCATCTTTGAACATGATGAAAAAAGTAACAAAAAAAGACATATAAACAATCATTCTAATATACATTATTAACCCAATGTTTTCTTCTTGAAAAATGTAAATACCTGATTTTCATTCACACACCCGTTTTCCACTGGAATGAACTGCAAATCCTTAGGACATACTTAACTTTGAGCCTGCTCCTGTGCCGGTGAAAAGATACCGGTATCCCTTCGGAAGTTGCTGATATGGATCCAGCTCTTGCTGCTCTCCACCTTCTGAAAATCACTCAGTGCGGCCCATGGAAATACCACTCATTCCAGCATTGCCCAAAGGTACAGATACAGATCTGGTTCCCAGGGAACAGTAGCGGCTTGTGCAGATCATCAGATTCTTTGCTGCTTTTTTCTGTAGGCTTTTGGTAAGATGACACAATCTGTGAAGATATAATTCTGACACTTTTGGTTAAGTCCCTAAGCTCCTCCTTAAACTCCTCACCCAGGTCCTCGGCTGACTTGTGTGCATCAGTGCTGTGCGTGCATGTGAAAGCAGTGTGTATAATCTCATGAGGGTTAGGGTGGTGCTCTTTCCCTGGGTAATTACTCAAATAAAACAAAACCAAAGGCAGACAGTGTAACCACGGTTTACTTAAGTCACTACACATTTTTTACAACCGGACCGTAAGAACCCCATTTAACCATTCAAGAATCTAGTTGGCCTGTGGATGGTATACTGAACACAACCTGTACTTGATTCCCAAGAGTCAAGACCTCACAATTTCCCCACTGTGGCAATACCTCTCTCACCAGAAATGTTGCTGCAGACTTAGCATCACAGTGTACGCAGGGACCAACCTCAAGCCACCAGGACACCTGGGCAACTACTACTATAAGGTACTGGTAATTGTTCCACCTCACAAGCATATTGACCAAGTTAATATGGAGTTCCTGAAATGGCCCAGACGGCCTGAGAAAAACTCCCCTTACTGACCTCATCATGTGTCCAGGATTGAATTTCCTACAAACAATGAAGTTTCCTACAAATCTACTTACCTGTTCCTGGAGGTTTGGTATGAACCATTCCTCCTAGAGCTCTGCTGCAATGTGTTGCAGAGAAGTGTGTGACGGGTAATATAGTTGCTCTAGAGGCACAAGAGGCAGTTATACAGGCATTACTACCCACCCCGTTGGCTCCTGTATCCACAGAAAATCTGTGGGCGAGAGGCCACATCCTCTCTTTGGCCAACGCTCCTGTTCCTCTTTAGGTGGTTTGCCTTGCATTTCTATGATTTGGAGCAAAGGAACTGCAGGGTATGGAGCTGGCAACTGTACCTGTTGGGACACGGTTTCCATTTTCTGGGAATCGTTAAATGGCAAATATTCAGCTTCTTTCGCTGCCCTTTCTCTGGCATCACTTCCTAGTGCTATTGAGTTAGTACAATTAGTGTGTGTAGCGCATTTTACGATTCATACCTCTGTGGACATTGGTAGCACTTCGATTGGCCTGGATAGTAGCGCACCTTGATAACCCGAATGCACAGTGGAGCTTACATATGCAGAGTCAGAATAAATGATGACCGCCTTCCCCTTACTCATTTCTGGCACCTCTATAAGTGCCACTAGTTCTAGAGTAATGCAAAGGCAACCGATTCTTCAGTCCAAACTGGTATTTCCCATCCACACGGCCCACAATGGATGCACCCTTATGCTTCTCACCAGTGTCCTGATTGATTGTCGAGGACCCATCAACAAAAAGTACCTCACCTCCCTCCAAAGCATCCTCCTTAACACTCGTTCACTCTTTGGGATGTCAGAGTTGACTTGGATTTTTCCAAGATCGTAAGACTGCATGCTCCACGTACAAAGTCACTGGGCAACCAATGGTAATGGTTGAAGACTTTTGAATTGCAAAAGCTGCTGGCGCTAAAGCTTGCTTACAAAGCAACTGTCCCTGAATCACTGGGTCTAGGTGTCCGCTATAGTATGCTAAAGGTTTATGGCCTAGCAATGTTTGCTGGACCACGACCACTGTCCCGTTCTAGTGAGAAAATAAATAAAAAAGATTTTGTAATTCAGGGACACCAAGACCGGAGAATTGCTGATCGCAGCATTAAGTTCCTGGAAGCAAGTCATCATTTCTTCAGACCATTCTATCTGGCCTTTCACATTCTGCACTTCCTTAAGTCCCTGCAGTAACGGCCTCACATAACTAGAGAGTATTTAAAGAAGCAAGATCTCCAATAGTTACAGAGTCCCAAAAACTGCTGCATTTCTTTCACTGTGACTGGTTGAGGTGTATTTTCAACTGCAATGGCTCTCTCTGGAATTACCTTAATTAATGCTGGCGGTATCACTTAATGCTAAATATACTAACTCTGTCTGGCAGTGCTGCAATTGGTCCTCCAAACATAAAATAGAACTTTAAAAGCCCTTTAGGTTCCAAATATGGCCTCTCTGCTAACTTCAATCCTCATTTTTTGCAGATAAAAGACCCAAGTAGGAGTAGGCATCTACTGCTTCGATATTAGTTCCATTAGGGGAACACCTGTAGGGTTTCCCCTTATTCCCTGAATACCATGTTTTTTGTTTTAGATGGATTGAGCTTCAAGTTGTGGTTCACCAGGTAGTCATTAACATATTGCAGACTTTGTCACAGTCCCAGTGGACTTAAATCCAAAATGGCTATATCGTCTCCATAGAGGAGCACGTTATAAGGTGCTACCATCAATAGCCTAGGATGTACTTTCCTCCCTGAGGAGTTAGGGACAAAATTCTACTAAAATAACATAAACATAAGCAATGGCAATGGCCATTCCTGTTTCAGTCCTTTGTTAGTGGGACAAAAAAGTGCATAATCGCCCTCTCTTGAGGTGCGGACTGATGCAGGAGTGCCTTTGTAACATAATTGCACAAGATGTAATAGGCCTTTTGGAACCCGGATACAATGTGTTTTTTGCCATCAAATATTTCTATTGATTGAGTCAAAGGCTTTTTCTAAATCTAGGAAGGCAACAAATACTCGCCAAACCCTCACCTTCGAGTACTTCCCGATAATGTTGTTCAAAGTGAAGCAGTGGTACTCCATGCTAAACCCACTTGATTGGGTTTCAGAATGTCATTGCAATGTCATTGTATTCCTCCAGTCTGTGAAACAAACATTTAGTGAAAATCATACTTGAAGTATTGAAAAAGGTGATTGGCCTATAACAATAAGGATCAGTAGAGGAGCCCTTTTTACATGTGTAAACGATTAAACTGTGTTTCCAGGATTCAGAAATAACTCCTATCGGGGCAACTTATTCCAAGAGTTTTTCCAACAAATGAAACCACCAGTGGGAAACCAAATGAAAATGTCTGATCTCATGCCATCGTTGCCTGCTGCTTTCCTAGTTTTAAGAGATCTTATGGTTAACCTAGTCTTCTCCTGGGAGAATTTGATGTCACAAGCACTTCAATCTCCCTCTCTGATGGTTCCAGGGCAAGAATGTCAAAAGAGAAGTCCTGAATATGGGCTATCCATTTATTTTCTGTGATTATATTATACGTATCCACCCCCTCCTTAGCAAAGACCTGGGCTAAAATTTTCCAAAACAGTTTAACATAATTTGAGGTCACTGCTATCTCCAAAGATTCCTGATATGTTCTTTATTCCTTCTTAAACATTTTTATCTGAGGTTTTCATAAATCTGTCCCACAGTGTGAACTCCACTCTTAATAACCCAAATCAATTTATTTTGTGCAGCTCTGCAATCCTTCTCAAACTACAGAGTGTCTTTATTATGGATCAGTAGTGTAATAAACCAATTAGTACTGGGCAAAGCGTGACGTGCTGTTGTACACATATACTCTAGATATGTTGGCAGTATATTCCAAGCTTTAGATTCTTGCTGAAAGTATGGGCATTTCTTCTACTTCTTACATTCAACAACAATCCCCAAGATTGAGTTTTGGGACCAGTCATTATTTTTCTCCAGAAGGACAAAGACTTCCACTTCACAAAAACGTGTAGGGAGAGTAATCCTACTTCATATTTTAGGATTTGAATGGGAGTACTATATGGGATTCCCATTACTCTCTTCCAAAATATACCTTCTGTTTTATTCCAATTAATCTTATGTCCAGCCAAGTTACTTTCTAATCCATAGGTAAGGGTCAGGACAACATTTTGTTTATACAATAGCAAGATTGAGAGGCAGGAGAAGGTACCATATTTTTTTTGCAGGATCAAAGCTTGTGATGCTGCTGTTTTGGCTTTGTTCTTTAAATCTTCTCTATTGACCAGCTATGAGCATGTCGCATTTAATAAATGACCCAAATACCTATACTCAGGAGTCACCATCAGGATAGTACCATGGATTTTCTACGATAATCTAGTCAATTTTCTATATGATCTTGAAGTAAAGAGCATAATATTTGATTTTTGAATATTGATGGTAAGATTATTCAAATGGCAATATTCACCCAAGATGTTTAATTGTTGTTGCAGTCCAATGGGAGTCTGGTCAATAAGAACCAGGCCATCTGCTTATAATAACCATTGGACAGCTACAGATCCCAATTTTAGGGGGAATGTTCAGACCTGGGGAAGTTTGTCACCAATGTCTTTTATAAACAAATTGAATAGTGTTGCAGCCAGGAAACATCCCTGCCTTACTCTGCAAGTTGTTTTTAATTGAGGTGTCAAATGCTCTTGTTGATTCAGGTGGATTTGTACTGTGGTTTCTGGATACAGCTCTTTTGTAATCTCCTGCAGATGTAACGGGCAGCCGCTCTGTTCCATTTTTGCCCATAGTATCTCTCGATTTACTGCCTTGAAAGCAAATTTAAAATCAATAAAGGCTAGAAATATTGTTTGGCCAGATGCTAGTGCTGTTTCCTTGATTACGGCGAGGGTTATTAAATTAGGAGCCATTCCTAGTCCTACACGAAAGCCTGATAGAAAGACATCAATTATTCCCTTTTCCTTCATCCATTTCAAAAGATCTCTTATGACCAGTGTTGCAAATACTTTTCCCACAACATCAAGCAAAGCTACTGGTCGGTAATTGGTCAGATTCTGATGGTCTCCCTTTTTGAAAATTGGGATAATTATTGACTTTTTCCATGATTTCAGAATTTGTTGAGTCTTTGATACATGGTTAAAAAGTGTGGTCAATATCTCCACCCACAACCCCAGATGTTGTTTTAATACTTTGTTGGATATCCCATCAGGTCTGACAGCTTGTGAGTTGGATAATCTTTGTATAATTTGTTCACAGTCATCAGAATGAAAATCTAATTTCCAACTTGAAGTTAACTGAGTGCAGCACTCGTGAAATTGCGAGGACCTTGAATAATGTTTCAAAGTATGGTACCCAACTAGTTTCGGAGATAGGGTTAATTTATAGAGCTATCTGGGGTAAGGTGGTTATACTCTTCTGTAATGATCATATTCTCGCACTATTTTTAGGAATCAATGCAGCTAGCCTCTCCTCTGCTTTTCTGGAGCATACTTATCTTGTGGCTCTTAAGCCAGTTCTTACATTTTTGTTTTATCTGCTTAGTTTTAGATACAATTTCAATTTCTCAATTTTTGTATTTGGTCATTTCGTTCTTCATTTGTTTCTTTTTACTAAATATTTCTCTATCAAAACTGTACTTATGTCTTAAAGACTGCGGACTGTATGGAGGGTGCGTGCTTGTAAATTGATGTAGTATCGTAGGATAATCCTTTATTTATTGTGGATTAGCCATAATATATGTGCTTACATGTAATAAAGTTGTCAGTGCAGCAGAGATGATTCCCCACTGTAGAAACATCTACATTGTTTGTGTAGTGGTCGTAATTTTCTTGGCTAATTGGTAACATCCATGCAGTAGTAACTAAATGATGGTCACTATTTGGTTGTGGAACAACAGCCAGATTTTTCATGTACCAAAACAATTCTCTCGATACAAACACATAGTCAAGGGTAGCCTTTTGAGGTCCTCTAGACCATGTCAGCGCTGCTGGTACATCTCCTGGTAACAAACCATTAACCAATACTAAGCCCCTGGGGTTCATGAAATCCATCTAAGCACCGTTCCTTGATAGCAAATTACTGTCCGAAGAACCTTTGCAAGGAATGTTAAGATAACCCACAATAACTACACCAGTAATTTTAAATAAAGGGTTTATGGGTCTAACAGAGAGGCCACATCAGATGCAAATTTAGAAGTCGTTATTCCCATTGGGTTCGAATATAGATTTATCAGATCCCAAAGAGTCACCACCATGCATAGACCAAGATAATTTTACCAACTTAGAAAAAGCATTTGGGGATTTCCATGGTATTCATTCTAATCCCAAACCATTTCTGCAACCTATCAACAAACCCACTGTCGGGCGGCCTCTTAGTCCTTTAGAGACTGAGACATGGCTTCATGTATAACAATCAAAGATAGCTGCTGCTAGTAACCATGTCTCTTGTAGGCAAAAAACATCTAAGTCCACCAAAGAATTATCACACTTTTGTAACAGATGATTGTAGCCCCTGGTGTTCCAGCTTCCAATTTGTAAGGAGATTGGACCAGGCTCTTTTGTTGGCTAGTTGTTTTTTCTATAGGTTTGCAAAGCACCTGGCAGCCAGGCCCAATCTTCAGTCCTGTTATGCCTTATTTGTATTTGTTGCAGCTCTATGGGTCGCAAAGTGTGTTCATCCTTCCAGGAGCAAGTTATTCTTAGTGGGTGACAATCATCAAAATGAGTCTGATTCATAGTATCTCCAATCTGGGTATTTCTTTCTGCATCCTCAGTCAATACTGGGTACGGTTGGGGTAGATGTTTAACTTGCTGCATTTCCCAGTCAGAAACCTCAAAGATGACATAGCCTAAAGCACTGAGAGATGAGCTTGCATCCATAATTATCTGTTTTACCACTTTTGAGGGAATATAGAGAAAGACCCGATCAGGCTTGTAAGAGGTTACACATTCAACTTGATGGGACTTGATGTAAAGCTGGAATAAAGCAAATACGTTTAGTCTATTTAGATTTTTCTGATATGGATTTGTATCCAAACGCTCAAGTAAAAGATGGTTAATTGTTTTTGTCAGATCTATCTTGTTTTTCATGTTATTTTTCTCAGTGGGCATTTCTTTACATTGATATATATCTCTGCTATTTGGTGTTTGATAATTCTCATTTATGTCTAGTGTCGGCAAAAAATGTAAATGATCGTAAACATTGATATTTCCAGTTGCCTTAGTTAGAAGAGGATCAGTCATGGGGATTGTCATCTCTCCATGTAAATTCAACAGTTGAAGTTTTCTATCTTCCAATGTTAAAAAAGGACTAATTGGGCAAATTGAGGCACTAATAACTGTACTCTTCTCAGTGATCGCGAATACATAGCGGTCATTTCTTCATCATCCATATAGACCGATAGTTCTGCTAGATCAACTGATGATTTTATCTTCGAAGTTGAGACATTTCAGTTATAGATGAGTCCAAACAATTCTCTCCATTTGGTAGGTTGGATACAGTTATTGTAGTTCTCTTCTTTCTTCGTCTTAAACATTTCTGCTTCACAGGGGCTTTATTTTGAATTATTCGATAGATTCCCATGTTCCAAAAGAAGCTTTTTGAGGTCAAGTGAGAGTTTTCACTTGTAGTTCTCAAGTATTTTGAATTCTTTATCATTTTTGAGGGCCTGGCTTTTGTTTCTTCTTCTGAAATATTTCAATAGAGGGTGCGTTGGGTCCCCCTCAGGTAATATCTCTTCACTGGCAATATCATTTTCAGTGATATCATCAGTCTTTCCATGGGCTGATTGCAAAGGGTGAATAATTGAGGGGGTGATGTAATTAGAATCACTTCTCAAGATGGCTGGAGTGGGATTACATCTCCCAGATCTCTCTTTGGAGATTTTAAAATATGAATTGCCTGTTGGTCATTACTTAAAAAACAAGGGATCTTTGCAGTTAAGTTTGCAAGTTTCTCTTCAATAACATACACTTTTTTGCATCAGTTCTGAAAGAAGATCCTTTTGAACTGCAGTTTTCGAACTGAAAAGATCATGCAATTTCAACAATGTAACAAGTGTTATATTAATTGCAGTAAGTGTCAATTCAATAGGAGGAGGGTCGGATTCGTCAACCTAAATGATCTTCGTGGTGTTGGATGAGCAAATGATGTTGACATTGATGTTGATAAGTCAGAAGAGTCCAAGGAGTTTTCACCAAATGTCAGGGATGCCGATAGTTTAGGAATTTGATTTAAAAAAACAGAGGAATCTGCTGGATCTTCGATATGTTTTTCTGGAGTATCACTTTCTTGATCATAGCACTCTTGACTTCTTGCTTCTAAGGTTGTTAACTGAGATTCAATCTAAGTCCTGGTTACTGTAAAATTGATTAGTACAACTGACTCAGAACATGTCAATGGTCCCTCTGTTTGAGTATGGAGTGTAGGTTTGTTCCTTATGCCATGGACTTTTGCAGTGATAATGCCTAGCGGTGTGGAGGTTTGCTCCGTTATCTCCAAGTCTAGCGCATGTGGATTCAGCTCAGGGGATTCCTTGCAGACAGTCACATTTTCCAAGTGTGAAGTCAAATTGCCACATAATGGCATTTCTAGATTGATTGGTAGTCCCAGAGTCTGGGATATCAGTAATAAATATCAGTTGACCAGCAGGTCAAGGAACAGATCTTATATCTGTGCAATGTAGTAGTAGCTGAGTCATCTTGTTTTTTCCCTTTAAAAGATGGTGTTAGGGACTTTTTAGGGCCCAAATGTAGTCTAATATCCTTTTCTGGGATGAGGGAGAATACAATTATTTTTGTAGCTAGGCCTGATGGTAAGATGGTTGCTGAGTCCAAGGACTTTGGATGTGTAAGTGGAGAGGCTTTATTTATTTTAGGCATAGTTGATTTCAAAATGTACGGGAGGGAAATTTTGTGTTAAAACGATAGTAGATTTGCCTGCTGGATGTAAGGGGGATCACAACAATATTCTACATGACAATTACAATGTCAGGTAAGGAAGAGCGTCTCGCCACCGCTTCCTTATAGACCACCGCAGAGCGCTCTATGTATCGACCATTTTATGTATTTCAGCTGGCATGCAACTTAGTATGCATAATCATCCATGGCTGTATACACCGCACAATAGAGAGGCTCTCATTTATATAATTGTCAATCCAAAGTAATTGTTCAGTGCTAGTGCTTGTTTTCCATTTTTCCAGTTTCTGCTATCACTGCCCCATAAACAACCAAAGTCACTTGTAAATAAAACTCTGCGGTCCAGCTTTCCAATTACCCGCCCCCGTCAAGATTATGGCTTTACATGAGTCTTATCACCAGATATACAAAGTGTTTCTGAATTACTGAATTACCGAAACACACCAGAACACATGTGAATGCTTCGCGTTGTGGGAGTGTTTTTAAGCCCTTTAGATCTTTGATCCTTAAAGGTACAAGCACCAGCACAGCGTGTTAGAGGAGCAGCAGCGTGTAACCATCAGCGTCTGCTGCAGTCGCAGCAAAATACTTCCCGATGCACTTCGTGAACGCTTCGTGTTGTGGGAGTGTGTTTAAGCCCTTTAGGTCTTTGGTTCTTAAAGGTGCAAGCACCAGCACAGGGGGTTAGAGGAACAGCAGCGTGTAACCATCAGGGTCTGCAGCAGTCACAGCAAAACACTTCCTAATGCACATGTTATTTTCTGAACACAGGCGGGAGTACTAGAAGTATTATCCCACAATTGGCACCACCATATGGGACCTCATTGCAGTGAAGATCCAGCTGGACTAAGCAGCCACGGTCGGAAAGCAGACAAAGGTGGGAGCGGGTCGTGGGTTTGCACTGCAGTTATTTGGACAAGAGTTTTCCAGCAGCCACACCTTCACTCACCAGCTGACCTCTTTGACATGTTGATCCCTGTAACTGAGGATCCCCATCTGTGAGAGGAAAAGGGATTCATATTCCTGGTGAAGCATTGGCACAGAATACTGTTGCTGCCTGTAAACTGGTCATATTAATTATATATATATATATGGTCATGTATATGACCAGTGGTTATATTAATTGGTAATATCGGTCATAATGTAACCATTGGTGATATTTCATATTAAAATCACCTAAGATCACTACATTAAATATCAATTTATTTGTTATAGAATCTAACGGTCTAGTCAAGAGTTTTGCCCACAGCTGTACTCGTCCTTCAGCACAAGGGCTCATGTTGGAAATTCACTTACCCACAGTCTTATTGCCTCTGCATGAACAGCTCTTCACAGGTGGCTTTTCTAACTGCCATTGGGTATGGTCTCTAGAATTTCCGGTGCCTGATGGCACAGACGCTGTCACTGTTAGCCACAGTTTCACAGCTGATGTGGTCCAATGAGGGTTCAAGAATCTTTGACCCAGCAATATCCTCCCTGTGGTGGTCCTTAATAGCTCACTGCTCTGCTGTTTTGCAGGAGTGGAGTTCCTGCCAGTGCTGAGTTCTATCATCTCGGCCACTCGTGAAGGAGAGTCACTGTATATCATCAGCAAGTCCGTTTCTGGGGATTTTCAAAGATGGCCAGCAGTTTCATCTACTGGCCCATCCACTTGCTGATTATAGCTAAGATTCTCTCCGGGCCATGCCCTTGGTGGGCGGCATCTCGTGAAGAACAACACACAAAAGACAATGGGGCTCATTACAACTTAGCCGGGAAAAAAGGCTACCTGTAAGGCAGTGTTACCGTTACTGACGGGGTGACCGGCAGAATTACTGCTGCATTACAACCTTGCGTGGGCACCACTTTGTTGGTAATGGAAAAACCACCTTACCGGTATGATGGGCAGAAAGACGACACTGCTGTAGAAGAAAAGTATCATCGGAACCTGCGCCATATCGGCTGGTATTACCATTGCTGGTATTACCAGAAATAACGCTGCTATCGGAACGGGAAGTGCTATGATGGCCATCTTTAAAAACACAATCCATTCTGAATCCACTGCATGCAGTTGCCATCCACTCCCGAAACTTGTGGCAGCAGCATGGCACAACAAAACAAGGCATGCCTCCCTGACCTGCGCCAGTGTAAGCCAAAGTTCACTCAGGCAGTGCTCACAGCACTCACTGATGCTATTGTGGAGCATTCCAAGGATCTATTTGGGTGCAGACAGCGATAGACCTTTGCACAGAGGAAGACCGCCATATGGGGAAAGATCATGGCAAGGGTGTCAGCAGTGGGCACTATACCCCTGCACTGCCAGGAACTGCCACAAGTGGTGGTACGATTTAAAGGTGAGGGTGCGCAGCCTTATAGCCAGACACAGGAGGGAGAGTGCTTCAACAGGAGGTGGAACGGTGGAAGCCCCCAAAATAATGCCATGGGAGGAGACGGCCAGCTCCTCCCTCCACATAGAGGGCATTGAGGGGATAGGCAGCACGGAGGCCACAGCTGGGTCCCCCTATGATGCGGGTAAGTCCATCTGACCCCATGTACATGTGAATGCTGTGAATCTGCACAGATGGGATTGCACCAAAGTAATAATAACTGAAACTCAAAGGGTGTGAGGAAAATTCAATGCTAATGTCTCTAATAATTCACAAAATTTCAGGTGCAATGGGTGGTGCCCCCTGACCTGTTGGTGCTCCGGCATCAACTAAACAAAACACATACCAGTCATTGCGGGCATATTTAAAGGAAGAGACAAGTGCCATGAGGCTCTTCCGGATAATGTGAGGTGGCCATTTTGGAATGGCCAACAGAGTGGCCATTTTGGAGTGACTATGGTATTGACAGCTCATACTAGTGAGTGCCCACAGCATTAAAATTATCGTTGAAAGAACACTAAAGAAACGCATGAACACAATTCATAACGCATGTAACCTCAATACAGCAAACAACAGTAATCCTAGTCAATCCCAATTTATAGGAGTGAATATCACCATAATTAGATCACCCAGAGCATCAGAACAATACTGTAAATACCCCATGTAATTGGTAATCCTTGGCGCACATAAATTACATATTTGGAAATTCAAATAAACCAATGTCCTGCAGATTAGCCTACTCACAGTCTACTATTACATTGTCCTCTTTCACATCCTCTTCCCTCACAGATAACACATGTATAGTGTACATCGTGATTCATACCCTTGATGTCATTGAGTTCATATGCTCCACCCATACAATGTCTCTTTGCAATAATTACCTTGTTAGGTCACCCTCTCTGGTGGATGGGGTTACTTGTTCCAAAATGGTACGTCTTAACTGATCTATTGAGTGCCTGGCGTCAGTGAAATGTGCTGCCACCAGAGATTTAAGGTTTTTACAGTGTATATTGGAGTTATGCTCTGTCCACCGTGTTTTGACTTTCCTCGTGGCCATACCCACATAAAGTAATCCACAAAGACACTTAGGTGCATATATGACATTTGTAGAATCACATGTACAAGTGAGTTATGATGTTACCCCTGATGAGGTTGTCACAATGCTGGCAGTTATGACAGGGTTGTGTTTGCATACATTTAGACTTCAGGTTTTTTGAAGTAACCAATTCTGCTCTCACCAATGAGTTTCTCAGTGCCCTACTGTTCCTGTAAGCAAAGATAGGAGGGTTTGGGAATAACTTCTCAAAGGTAGCATCTATGTGCAACATCAGCCAGTGTTTCTTTATTGCTTTTTGATTCTTGAACACTGTGTAGAAAAAGATGTGACATTTACCATTCCCAGATCCTTTTTAGGTGGTTTGGATAACGACAGGGATTCTCTTGATGTATGTGCTACCTTTTCTGCAACTTCCTTAATAAGCACTGGATCATATTTGCATTTAATACATTTAGATTTTAAGTTCAGAGACAGGCACTGAACTTAAAATCTAAATTTATAAAAATGCAAATATGATCCAGTGCTTATTAAGGAAGCCTGTCTCTGGTATTCTTCTGAACTCAAGATGTTATTTTCCGGCATCTCAAGAACTGGCTTAGCGGTACACTGTCCAACATTCGTTTCAGATGAAAACTAGTTGCTAGAAGTAAACTGTTCCTATCAGCCTCCTTTGTGAATATCCTGGTATACAATCCCACTCCTTCCTCATAGATTTCTATGCCGAAAAACTGGATATTAGTTCTACTATATGTAGTCGTAAATCTGATACTAGCATTCGTGTTGTCCATTATTTCAAAGAATTTTAACAGGTCATCCTTCGTGCCTGTCCAAATACCAAAGATGTCGTCAATAAATCGTACATACATCGTAAAATGTTGCATCCACCTTGGTGAATTCAACAAATGCTCCATCTCAAGGTATAACATAAAGGTATTAGCATAGATAGGTATTAGCCACAGGTAAAAAGTGGCAGCAAATGTAAAGAAATGTATTTGAAGTACTAAGTACTAGTTTCCGCCTTGCATGAGTCTGTGGTTAACAATAGCCATTCCTGCTTCGTGCACTATGTTCGTATAGAGGGACTTGACATCCATAGTAAACATGATGTCATTTAGTTTATTCAAAAAGTCAGTCGTATCTCTAATGTATGTAGGACTTTCTTGAATCAGAGGTTGAATCGCAATGTCCAGATATTGTGCAAGCGGTTCTAACAGACTACCCATGGCTGCTAAAATCAGACGGCCTGTGGGCTTAGCTAACTGTGTATAAATTTCAGGTAACAGCTAAAAAACTGCTGTTACAGGATTAGTTACTTCAAGAAATCTTCTTGTTTTTTCTGATATGACCTGTCAGTGTTCCACCTCATCTAACACCTCTTTTATCAACAATATTACCTTCTCCGTAGGATGAAACAAAATTTCTTCATACATTTCCTTGTACCCTAACTGTCTCAATGCTTCATCAATGTAGCCAGCCTTATCCATGGGGACTAATGCACCCGCTTTGTCCACCGCTTTAAAGATACGGTCAGTTTTATCTAGTAAGGCCTTGAGCACTTGTTTTTCTCTTGTACTAAAGTTCCCATGTTTACTGGACCGAAATGTGATCTTCCAGAAGTCAGATAATACAATTTTCTCGAATGAGCTAAGAATCGAGTTTTGTACTGGGGGATAAAAGGTGCTTTTAGGAGCCCTCTCAAGGAACTCTAGTCCTGCGGTCAAATTTCTCATGCAGCAGGTTAGAATGGTGTTGAGGAAAAAATTATTCTCTTTTCTGTAGCACTAAGCTTTCGTACGGAGACAATTGATAACTGGATAAATTCACCCGTAGGTCTTCTTTGTCACAGTTGGATTTTAAATAGGATTTTTTCTTTTTCCCTCTTCTTGTTGTTTGTCGTCTCCTAAAAAAGAGACCTGCCTAGCAGTTGACGCTGTTGCTTGTCTTTGATGTGCTAAATCTAATATTTCAAAGCCAACCTCAACCACTATTTCTAGCTCTGTGCTGGATGCCTCTGAGGAAGTTGTATCTGATGGTGCTGATTTTTTATCTCTAGGTTTACGTCCCTCCTGCTGATAAGGTTTTGGATTCCTATGCTGATAGTACTCTTGCCAGGTATACACTATATCTAGTCTGCAATCCTGGGTATCCCTCCTGAATTGTTTGCTTTAGAGAAAAATGTAGGATTGTATTTAATAGCACTTGTGAACAAATCCATGAGATTGATTGTATTAACCACACTTGTTTTTGTAAGCTATACTTACAGTATATTTTTTGAATTTTGGTATATAAGTCCAATTTAAAAAGAGAGGGTTGTTGGGCGCAGTGGAGTGCATTTGGGGTCACCAGTCAGCAACGACTGGTATGTGTTTCATGTGAATGCTGTGACCATGAGCAAGCATCCCTCAGCACAGACATACACCATTGGCAAATGTATCACCACCTGGCCATCACAGCAAATGCACAGTGAGGACACACACATATGCCAGGGGATGCAGGGAAACATAGCCATGTACATGCACTATAGGTGACACATGTATACCAATTCAGGGAGATATGGGAACCACACATGCCTGCCATTTACATCCATGTCACCAAGTGATCCCCCACCGCACACACGAAAACATGACACCTTGGCAGCCCAACAGATAGTGAGCACATGCATGCATCATGTATTGGCAGCACCCAATACACCAATACCACCCATGCCAATCATGAAAAGAGTGCCTCCCTGGAGCACACACACATGTCGTATGAGTGTTCTGCAAGCTTGCAAACAAGACCGCTAGATGACTGACAGCATGCTATTCTATTTTCGACAGCTACACAGTTCACAGTCAGTGATGAGGCAGGAGCCTCCACTGCAGGTACATCAGCTGCCACCACCGCTGCACAGGCCAGACCCCTTGCCAGTGGTAGTAGGCAGCAGAACAGGTCTACAAGGCAGCCACCACCAACACATCCTCCATCACCACCTGAGACCACAGTGGAAACACCATCTACCATTGAGGAAGACACCATCCCTACAGTGATGCACAGTGGCCCCTCCACCAGCATGCAGGTGACACAGCTGTCACTGCAGCCTACACTGTAATGCCACAGCCACCACCTGTCATGGCACACTCTGAAGCCATCCCAGCAGTGGTGCACAGTCGTCAGGGTTCGAGTACACCCTCATCTCCATCACGTGAAGCACAGCCATTGGTACATCGTGTCAGGGACCATTTACATTCCACTGATGAGGAAGAGGGGGAGGAGGAGGAGGGGGAACACAACATGGCTGGTGTGTCTCCACGCTTAACCCCAGAGCCACCACAAAGCCAACGCAGCCCACTACCTCTGCCTGTAACAAACATGGAAGCAGTATGTGTGAGGCTGGAGGCTATTGAACAAGACCAGGCATTATTAGAGGGACTTGAGGGCCAGCGGCTGCACGAAATGGAGGCCCTGCATGAGTGCCTGCAGGCGTGTATCCACAGGATAGCTCGGTCACTTGGTATGCACCAACCGCCATGGTCTCATTGGGACAGAGTGTGGGAGCATACTGAGTCCTCCTTGGCCGCTGCCAAGTCACTTAACCAGGCCATACAGTTGACTCTGCAGTTTATCTGGGCCGAGGGGTCAGATTCCTCCTCCTCTGTAACCCCCACAGAGGGTTCCCTACCTATGACCCCAAGGCACCGCGCACAGCTCCACCTGTCTGCCAAAGATCAGGAGAAGACCCCATGCCAAAGAGGGGCAGGAAATGACCCACAAGCATTGAGTCATCCTCCACTCTTGGTGGCATGTCCTCATCCGTGGGCAGGGAAATGTTGCACTAAATACATATATTGTGCAACATAGCACATGCAAGTACTATCTGTTCCTCCTTTTCCAGCCTATACATATGCGCACCTCCGGAGCTGTGCAGGCAGCGGAAGCATGCCTTCAGGAGGCCAAAAGTGAGCTCAACACACACCCTGGTGTGCACATTTGCCCTGTTGACCTCCTGTGGCGTCTGAGGATTTCTGAGTGGAGTCATCAACCATGGGATTTGGGGGTATCCAGAGTCACCTGCAAGAGCAAAGGACATTGGTGTCAACACTGTGTTTTTCTGATGTGTTGCCTGTAACAACAGCATGTTGATAGACAGTTTCTACATGCATTTCATATGTCTGTTCACTGAACTTGAACTCACATTCCGGTCCTTGCATGTGTAGTGAACCACTCAAAGGGTGTGTTATGTCTGACATGGTACATCTTGCTCACAGCCAACACTCGTGTCTTTCAGGGTCTGTGCTTGACAGGACAGCAACCCATGGTGGTTGGTTTGGGCCTGTGCATTTCTCCCATGCATGTTCCCTGATGGGTGCCTGTAGTGTTTCTGGGTGCCATGTGCATGTCATCTCTGTGGAGTCCATCATGGGTCAACGTCGACGGCAGTCTCTGTACATGTCCCTTAGTTGCATGTTAGCAGCATGTCATTCCATGTATGGCAGTGGTCTCGGTACATTAACATGCCGGACCTCCCGCACCCCTGGAGCTGGACTGGTGTCTGTGGGCCCCCCACTTAGTTGTCCATCGCCCATAATATGTCTACGGGAGCCCAGGATGTACGGAGAAGCAGAAAGTTGTTAATGCATCTAATTTCAATGTGTATCATTGTACTGTGTCATTTTCCATTCAATGGATGGTCACCTTAGTCATTTGCAATGTTGCTAACTGTCATCTTTTTATTCTATTGCTGACCATGGGGGGGGGCTGGACATGTCTTGTGCACCCCTGGGTGGGCCTAAACCCCATCTCCGGTGCCCAAGTATGTTTATGGAAATGTGGTGTTGCATGGTGGTACCTGCAGTCCTGTGTGTGTGGCTGTCCTGATGGGGATACATGACTTGGCCTGTGTGGACTGATCATGCATGTACAGGGCATTTACAGATCATGCAATGTCCTTGTTTGCTCCTTCCTTCCCCATATCATGCCAACTGCACAGCAAAGTTGGTGTTATGGAACTTGTGCTCACCCAATATCCAGGTGGCCTCTGTGCCTCTCTATGAACCCCGGCAGCATGCTGTTCCGCAGCACCACGGTGTCATGGGTAAATCCTGGGAAGAGAGCAAAGCAGTGCATGGTGGTGAGGTTGGGGTCACGAGTGATGTAGACATTTAGGGAGTGGTACTGCTTGCAGTTGCGGTACACCTCCTCCGATGCCTGAGGGGCCACCAACTCCACATGGGTGCAATCCAGGGCAGCCAGTACATTGGGCATGTGTGCCATGGTGTTGAATCTAGCCTTCATGGCAATCTCCTGTGCCGGGATGGTGGGGAGTGCAGGAGTGCTTCCAGCACTTGACCAAGCACATTGCAAAAGGCTGGCTGCGAGATGCCATGCAGTATGCCCACAGTATACTGGAACGTGGCAGTCACCAGGAAGCGCATGGCCGACATCAGCATTGCCAGTGGTGGAATGGCTCTGCTCATGTTGATACTGCTTCCAATGTCCCTCTGGATTAGGGTCAGCAGATTGGCAATCGTCTCCCTGTTGAGATGGTACAGGGTGAGTGTCTGGCCATCTGTTAGAGTCCAGGGTGAGGGCCTGACCCAGGGTATGGGCGCTCTCGCTGCTTGGCATCTCCTCTTCCTATCCTCTGCTGCATGCTCCCTCTGATGGTTCTCCTGAAGGTCATTGTCCAACTGGACCAGCTGTATGTTCACCCTCACAAAGGCCAGTGGCAGCATGGTGGTGCTGGGAAGTGTGTTTGGGGTGGGCGTGGCCCTTATGTACTCTTCTTGAGTGCATTGGATGCACCTGTGGCCTGTTGTCACTCACCTGCATGCATTTACCTCTAGCTTTCAGGTGGAGATTTCTCCACTGTGCTTTTGCCGGTATTACCAGCAGTATTTGGCAGTGTTGCTGCCATATTCCCAGCTCATGATATGCTGGTAATACCGTTTTGCCGGTAATTCCGTTGCCGGCTTACAGATGTCCGATATACCGTTGACTGTAATGTCGGTGCAGGAATGACCGGCAACAGTGATTCCGGTGACTCGTAATTCACTGGTAAGGTAAATGCTGTGGTAACCGCTATTACCACAATTGTTTCCATATACCGACTAACTCGTAATGAGCAATAACCTGTTTTAAGCTGCAGACGTTACTACTTGGACCCCGATGTTAGACTATAATTTGGGTGATTGAAGCTGCCTTAATTTTGGATGTTTCTATTGACTTGTTCACCCATGTCCCCCATGAATGTATACTCTCCTCCTATTTGCAATGCTTTTTTACATCTTAAAAAAGGCTGGAGAAGGGGGGCATTAAAACTGAGGGGGAAGTAAGGTAAAAAGGACTTTGTATAGAAGATGAAGTATCATGGTTTACAGATTGCAATGTTAGTGTCACTAACATATTTTATTCTGGGACCTGGTTTAATACAACAATATTAAAGTGTTGTCATATAATGCTTCATGTCAGTCTCCTTCTGCTTCTAAAAACTGCAATAACTGGTGGTAGTATTACCCCATTTTTAATGCACAGTTGGGACTTCTCAACAACTGATTGCAGTGGCCCGGGACACGCTCCATAAAATGGTTATGGGAGTCACTGGCCTGACAGTTGGATACCAGAGGCGGGATGTTCTCGCTAGAATGGAAGCCGAAGTGAGGAGGGCCACCCGGGGAAGTATTTGTATGCCAGGCACACTTGTGGCCTGAGTAAAGCTAGGATTGTCCGTTAGGATGACTCCCATAAAGTGACCATGTTTATCCCAATCAAAAAAAGTGTTGAGTGGCATAAAATGTGATGTACATCAGGTTTTGGGAGCTTCAGTGGGGGTTAGGCGTGCTAAGCTGATGGCACAGCCCACGCAGGGGGCACTAGAGGGCGAGATGGCCTAGCGGGCCATTCCTTTGGCCCCCTGCATCTGGCTCGCCTCTCCTCTACCGAGGGGGGCGCAAGGTGTTTACCCCCAGGGTCCGGCTGGAACGAGCTGGCCCTGGGGAGGCACATAGAATTGCCAGTGTTGCAGGAGTTCACCCTCTTTGCAGCGCAGGCATCAGCAGCCTCCCACTCTCCCAGTTTAGGTAAAGGTAATAAGGTTTGAGCCGGAGTGTTCTGTTGCATGCGTTAACAACATTTTCTTTTCAAATAGGTATTTTTTGGCTGTGTTTTAATATGTTTCTTTTTGTCACAGGCACAGATACAAGGGGGATCCTAGAGAAGGAGGTACACTGTGGATGCTGCTTCGAGCTACACCCGCTGGTTGCATGATGGGCACTGACACCGTTAGGGACAGTTGGGACTCCTCAACAACTGTTTGCAGTGGCCCGGGACTCTTTCCTGGCAATTGGATACCAGAGGCGGCCCATTCTTGCTAGAACGGAAACTGAAGTGAGGAGGTCTCACCGGTTTGCAAAACCCTAGAAATGGCGAGGGCCACCAGGGAAAGTGTTTGTATGCCAGGCACACTTGTGGCCTGAGTAGGGCTAGAACCACCCGTTAGGATGACTCCAACAAAGTGACCATGTTTATTCCGATCAAAAAAGTATTGTATGTCTAAGTTATTTGGGTGGTATAAAATGTGATGTATGTCAAAGGTTTTGCGGGCTTCACTAGAGGTTAACCGCGCTATGAAAGTAGGAAAGGCTAAGTTAGCCCAGTCGTGGCATTTGAACTTGCGAAGTTCAGGCTACCCTCATATTTGCGCCAACGCTTTACATGTGTATCTATTCTCCCTCGGATAATACATTTGTTCACTTGAGAGCACTCTTATTCTTGTCCGTGAGCATTTCCAAGACATAGTATAATTATTTTTGCTTCACAGTAGCTAACTATAAATGTACTTACTGGTTAACATTCTTTGATTATTTTTTAACGTTATTCAGGAGGTATTTCTTATCACCTCAGGTGGAGGCACAGACAGTCATGCATAATACAATACAACACGTATGTATGACTTATCTGTTACTCATCTTAGGACAGCCATTTTTCAGTAGGCACCCTGGTAGCCTGTCCCCTGGTTGCCAGTCGGGTTTGTGCCCAGTCACCATTGCTTATTAACAGGCTAGATGTGGAGCTTATAGGACCGAATTTGGATATCAATGTGTATTAACTAAGCCATCCTCCTAGCTCTCAGAGTCTTCCGCCCATCCATCCAGGGGCTGAGAGTCCTTGTCTACATGGACAATGCAACAGCATTTGTTTGCGCCAAAAGCAAGGGCAAAACAGGGTATCAGCAGTTGTGTTACACCTGCCTCCAGCAGTGTTACTGCGCAAATAAAGAGGATAGTTCCCCTGTGGTGTCCGACTTGGCAAGCGAGCTCAGTATCAGAGTGGACATTGAGAACACTCATCCAAGGCCCACATGAATAGTTAAAGAGTGTAGTCAACAGGTTATTCGATCCCTGGGGCACCCTATGTCTAGGAAAGATTGCCAACCAAGCCAAAAATAATTACACTTGCTATTTCCTTTCTATGAATTTTTGGGTGGCGTGATTTCTCCTTCCTTGGGGGAACCAAATGGTCGGTTTCCACCTTGGATTTTGGATCTGATCCACAAGCTGAAGTATAGCTCTAATTGCCCTATGATCTAGGTGGTGGCCAAATGGCCCAAGAGGTTGTGGTACTTTGATCTGTTGGGCACCTTGACAGACCCACAGATGTTCCTACCTACTCAGATTGAACTTCACTCATAGCAGGGTGGGGGCTACAGGGTGTTTTGTATTCCTCCCTTTAATCTCTGAACTTGTCAGCCTGGTCCCTGGGAACATGACCTGGGGTAATTTAAGTCTCTCGCAAAATAATATGGAAGTCATCAAAGCAGTATGGAAACCTTCCACTCGGTCCCAATACGCCAGCAACACTGTAGTGGCCTGAAAAAACCCTATCCCTGCATCAGGGCCCCCATTCTACCTGGCATCTCAATGTGGTCTTCTCTACTCTGCTCTGCAAACAATTAAAACCCATTGCCGGTCACAATGCTGAGTAGGATCAACACAAAATAGACAGTAACAAGTTAAACAGCTCAAGTCTTTTTTTAATCAGTGAATCTCAATCAGAATACCCTTCCTGTGTGGAATGATCAATTTGAAGCCCCTCATAGTCTTGGTGTTTAAGGTTTCCCTGCACTTTTTTCTTTGGTTTAGTGACTCTGGTCGTCCACCTCTCGTCCTTAGTTCGGTGATTCTGATAGTCTGTGTCTCGTCTTCGGTTCAGAGAGGCCCCATTTCTCAGGTCTCTGGGTCCACATGTACCCACACACTAGGCTCGCGCAAAGTTGGAAGCTGGCGCTGAATAATGTTATGTTATGTTAATGTGGTTGACAACACGCACCACTGCCATTTTCATGGTCTCCAGGAGCTTTTTGCGAATCTGAAAAGAAAGGGGGGGACTGTTGGGAGGAGCAGGAGAGCACACAAGTGCTTTTGCTGTTCCGTTAGCAGTTTCCGTTCAGAAAAATGGCCACTGTGGGATGGGTTTGCTTCTAGGTTGCATGGGTTGGTGGGCATTCGGGTGTGTAAGTTTGTGTAGGTTCTTTTGTATGCGTGTGATGTGGGGTTGGAGCTGAGCATGTTGTGATTGAGTGAGTTCTTGGAGAAGGTGTGCATTTTACTGTATGATTTTAGAGTTGGTGTTTTGGTACTCGCGTGGGGGTGTTGTATTTGGTAGGCGTGTCGTGTGTATGCAGGAATATGGAGAGCTTTAGTAGGGTTAATGGTAGGAATGGTGAGATCAATGTTGCATAGATTGGTGTTAAGACTGAAATTCCTCAAGAAGTGGTTAGTGATATTAAGTTTTCTTTTGCTGGGGCATTCCCAGTTTGGTTGACTTGACCTTGGAATTCCCAACGGGACCCCATAATTCGTGGTGTATTTGTATTTATTTTTATTTATATAGCGCCTTACTCCAAGGCGCTTTACAGTTTAACAACAAGAATACACAAAACATAGAACAGTAGAAGCAAACAATATACATGAATTAGACCAGAAAATAGTATGTAGAACAATTTGCATGTGAGAAGGAGGAGAAGGGGTGGGGGATGCGGAAGGAAGGGTGAGGGAGAGAGATTAGGGAATAAATTGGTGTACCTCTTTGTATTGACAGTGCATGGTTTTTTTGGATCGTGGTTTGGCTTTTTAAGCTGGCAAATAAAGAACCAGGTTTTCAGTGATTTGCTGATGGTCATTTGTTCCTTTATTGTGCATATTGCTTCATGGGCTGAGTTCCAGAGTTTTGTTGCGATGTATTCGTAGGCTGACCCACCATATTTAATCTTCAAACACTGTTTGGGTTCGAGACGTATGTCATTGCTGTATCTCAGAGTTCGTTTTGCTCTTTAGATGGAGATTTATTCTTGCAGGAATTCTGCTCCTTGGTGGGTCAAACTCCAGAAATTCGAATGTGTTGAGCTTGCAAAAAACTCTCAGAAAATTAAGACAAATAACCTTTTTTTTGTTTCCTCATTTATGTCATGGTTATCACATGTAGTTCTGATTCTAAGTGCTTTTCAGCATCTCTATTTGGTTTTATGGTTTTTCATGGTTCCATTTATTTTATAAGTGCCCTTCTCAAGCTCTAGGTGCTTTGTAGGGCTCTCGGCATGTTTCTAGGGTTGTACCCACTTTCAGGGTTTGCAGAGCTCTTTTTAGGTTCTAGTAGCTTTCCAGCATTCTCAGTAGCTCGCAGGTGCTAGGTACATTTTCAGGGTCCCTAGCACATCTTGCCTGCGTTTTGTCCTTTGCAGGATTGTCAGCACTGCTCTCAGAATCTAGGCATTTTAAAGGGTTCTCAGCACCTCTCTCATGCTCCACGTCCTTTGCAGGGCTCTCATTATCTCTTGTGGGTACTAAGTACTTTTCTGGGATCTCAGACGCCAGTCACTTTTATGGGATGTCAGCATCTCTCTCAGGTTCTAGGCATTCTTCAGAGTTCTCAGTGCATCTCTTAGGTCCTAGGTGCCTTTTGAGGTTTGCAGCAGTGCTCTAAAGTCTATGCACTTTCCAGGGTTCTGGTTGCCACTCTCAAGTTCTAGGTGCTTTTTGAGGTCTCTAAGTGTCTCTTTGCAGCTTTAGGAACTTTGCAGGGTTCTAACCACCTCTCTCAGGTTCTAGGTCCTTTCAGAATTCTCAGAACTGACCTCAGCTTGTAGGTGCGTTTCAAGATTCCCTGGGCCACTCTCTGGCATTATGCAATTTGCTGGGTTCTCGCCATCCCACTGAGGCTTCAAGCATTTTGTAGGGGTCTAAGTGGGTCTTGGTGAGTTGCATGGCTCACATCAGCCCTCTTAGGTTCTATGGCATCTCATTGGTTCTCATGGATACTCTTGTTCTAGAGACTCTTCACGATTTGCATCACAGCACATCGGCTCATAAATCCTCCTGCTCCGGATGTTCACTCTCTATCTTATAGCAATCTTGCTTTTTGTATACTTCTCCTCTTGCATCCTAATCGTTAGAATCCCCCTTCCATTTCTTCCACTCCCGCTAAGAGATATCGTGAACTTCAAATTCTATTGGCTCCCGGATGTCCTGTTCGCCTCTTTTCCATTTCAGGTCTACTCTCTGGTTCCTGGATCATGACTGAGGAACATCAGATGATATAAATTTGGACAGCCATCTTAGATTTTGTCAGTTACACTGGGTTTGGTGAAGACATCAAGTGGAGTTGTTGACTAGTGAAGTGAAGGGGTTGCTGAAGCACCCATTTTAAGATAACTCCCTTTTTTATTAAACAAAAGGGTGATTTGTCACAGGTCTCAATGCCCTTTAATATTTAAGGCCGTCATGACGCTAATGCATTTATGGCTCTTAATCCCGCTTAAGGCCCTCTATGCCAGGTCATGCCTGTTAATGCTTCATTGTAGGTCTTTTTATGCCACCATACCCTTTTATGACCTATGCGCCTTCGATGGTCTCCACACCTTGATGCTGCTTAATGCCCCAATAATGATTATGGCATCCGTGCCTCCTTTTTCAATATTCCTTGGCCCTTGTATGCATCTCTGTGCCTTTCATGCCTTTGTTATCTCCTCCAAGTCACTAATTCATTCCATGTCACTGGGCCTCATTACGACCCAGGCGGTAAGGGGTTTACGCCAGCGTTAACAGCGCCGACCCTTACCGCCTGAGTACGAGGTCCCTTAGCGCCATGGCGCATTTAACACCTGCTTTTAGCAGGTGTTAAAATCCATGGCGCTAAGGGACCATGGAGTTAATTACGCCACCGTAATTTACGGTGGCGTAATTAACGCCTTCCCCACTCCCATTATGCCCTATGGGGCAAAAATGGGAATGGGGAAGGGTAAATGGGGATTGGGGACTTACCGCCAAGGTCGGAATGGGGCGGTAAGTCCGCCAACCACCATGGCGGAATTGCAACCTTAGCGCCATGGACCATGGTGCTAATAGCACCATGGTCCTCCGCCAAGGTCGTAATGAGGGCCACTGATGTCTTCCGAGGCAGATTTCATAGGAATCCATTTGCTGCGCACCTGTATGAAAGTCCCATGCAGGCGAACAGCAAGACGCACTCACGAGAGTAGGAGAACTGCGCATTCGAGAGCTCCATGCCCCCCTTCCGTATAGTCAGTGCTGCAAAATAAGTCGGCATGTCAAATGGAGGCGTAAAAACAATACGCTTCGCTTGTATGCCTCCGTTTCCCTTGAACGCGCCGCCTTATTTAAAATGAGGTTTCTCGTGTTTTCAATGTATAGCTCATTCAATTTGCTGCCTATTTTAATTTCCTTTGAAGCAACCCCCAATGCGAGTCCTATGTCAGGTTGCACATAGTCTTTTCGGACAGTCGTGTAAGAAAAGAAATGATTTGGGCTCTTAAACCCAAATAAACTATGTGGTCCCATTGTTGTATGATTTGCATGCCTGTCCCCAGGTGCTCTTTCTTCCAACCCAGCTCCACCCCGACAATGACGATGAATGTGTTCACCAGTTTTTAGATTCTCCAAGGCCTGGCTGTTTCCTGCCTCCTCAGCGCCTCCGTGGCCATCCCCCCAGCAGGGCCAGTGGTAGCGCTAATCGAAGTACAGCATCTCTGGACATGATTGATGGATGCGAATTGGTGGTTTGAGCAACCGGCTCCGTTGGGCAAATAATGACTCGCGAGAGACTGCCAGCTCGCTTCCCACGTGCGCCTGCTGAATGCGCAAGTGCTTGATGCGCGCGTACTTTTCACATCAAGGAAGTAGTGTCGGCGATAAAGCCCTGTTGGACGGCCAAGCATTAGCTGGCCGTCATTAACACAAGCGGGCAGATGATATGACAGGTGATAATATCGTCGGATATTCCTTCGCAATCAGTCTAGGCAGTTGTTTGGGCTGGGGACTCCTCGACTGGCAAACAGAGATAACAAATTTCATTAGCGTGGGCACAGTGGGAAATGCAGGCTGGGAATGGCAATACTGCAGTCTTAACACGCTGCCTTGCTGTGCGTGGGTACAACCGACACTGTGGCCGTTGCATAGACCAGTAAATGGTACCAAGATTCTGGGTCTCAAAAACAAACTGCTTACGTACATTGCTAAAAAAAAACATTTTTAATGGTTACATTGATTGTGCGTATTGCCAATTATGGAGTTGAATAATTTGCACAGCATCTGTTGTTTTTTCAAGTTCTTTTTTTCCCTTAAATACTTTTGCTTTCTCGAAACCGCAGTAAACTTTTTGGAGAACACAATTCTAAGTGAATCCCAGAGGCTTCCTATTATGCACATTATATTCTTCCAGTAAAGAAATAAAACATGTTTTAAGCCCGCCCTTTTTGTGTGTGAATAAACAGAAACACGTTTCAACACGCATGGACAACTTCACCCGAACAGCTACCATTGTTATGCATGCATGTATGTATCACCTCTTGATGCAAAGTTATTAACCAAGTAACCTTAACCATGTTTGTAAGTATTCCCTTCCTCCCCCAAGCCTGCGCCAGATGACCCCCCCCACCCCCCTCCGCGGATTCGGTGCGTTGTACAAATGTAAAAATAAATAAATAAATAAGCAAACATGAACACAGGGGGCATGTTCATGTACCCCTGAAGCACCAGTGAGGTACAATCCCACGCAGGTGTTAACTAATCTTCCTCTTCTTTGCTTCTCAACCAACCAGTACTTTCGAGTGCCAGATGTTTTTCTTTTAAAGGTGTATTACATGCATGTTCTCAGGAAATGTTGCTTGATTGGCACACTTCGGATTGTTTATTAATCTTAAACTCCGTTCCGAGCGTTCGCTGCCGGCTCTGTGCAAAGCTCCACTGCAGGCTACACCCCCTGCGAGCACCTTGCACTGCTTGCCCCACTCATGTGTGTGTGTGTCAGTTCATTGCCCCCTAGGCTCGGCGTGAGCATCGATATTGTTCTCCATGACTCTGGCTGTTTGCACACCTGGGCTCTCCCTGGACTCTCACACTGCGTGCAACCCCCCCGCCCCCTCTTCTTTGCCAGTGCTGGATCCCTTCTCTGGGCTCCACTACTCGACCAGTTTGCTATGCAGTAGCATGTTTTTCCGTCCCGCTCACCAGCTACGGTGATTTGCTCCAACACACTCTTGGCCTCCATTTGCTTCGCTGACAAGGGCCAAGAGCAGCGCCTCCTTCCTCAGGCATGCTCTCCTCATAGACTATCCATGCCCCCGCTCTGAGCAGGAGGTAGATCCACGAGCCCTCTAGGGATGTGGCGGGCTCATTATGGGCTAAGTTGATGCCTATGAAAACAAATATTAGTAGGGCCCTACCCCCACTGTAGCCTCTCTAAGACTCGGGATGGGAGGACATCCCAGGGGAATGGGGCAGTACAGTAGTAGCTAATAAAGGCTAGTCCGTCGCTGCTTCTCTCACTAGAGTAGTGAAAGAAACGACGACCCACTTGACAGGCACAATTTAAGCTCCGAAAACGTGCATGCAGGATGATGAACATGGGATGAGAAGTCAAGCGGGTCTGATAGATCTCCATAAAAAGGAAACGGCTCGAAGCTGCTTGCTCTATCTAACTCAAAGGTCTTGCTCTCTTTTGGATCTCCATGACGTTTCTCTGTATCAAGTTCATCCCAGCCTCCATCTAGGACTCTGACTTGCCTACAAAGAGAGCAAGATAGACAGAGGCGTAGCCAGGATTGTCCAACAAGTCGGGCCGTTAGTTAATGTAGTTGGGCCCACCGCAGTAACATTAACATCTGTAAATACCCACGCATTGCTACTGAATGGGTATTTACAGATTTTGGTTGGTCCTTGCCCGCTCAGGCCCTACCCCGTCTACTCCTTAGAAGACAGATACTGCAGGTGCTTCTGCCACTTCTGTTTTAGTGCTCCAGGGTGACTTGCGGGAGCCCTTCTATGAACCAGGTAATATTCCGCACCCAAGATCAGCTGGGTGGTGTACCTTGAGGCAGTGGCCTCTTTTCTAAGGCATTTGGCAAGTAAACCCTTAGAAAAAGATGAGAGGTAAAAATTGCGTTCTGAGTGCCTGTGACAAATCCTTCCTGATAAGAAGTCCCAGATAACCGAGTTGGAGCAGTCTATGGTCTCTTTCTTGTCAAAGAGAGACAAGGAGCCGAAGTATCAAATAGTGTTATGAGCCCCCACCACCTTGCCACATGGTTCCCCTACTCCCGCTGGCATTGAACGACGGAAATCAGACAGTGATAGATGTGTCACTAAGACACCCCATTGTTGTGCTTCCAGTGACTTGCTTCACATCCACCTTTCTCAGTATATTTTGTTTCTTGTCCCAAAGGCAGACAAGGGATCTCGTCTTCTGATTAATCTGAAAGCATCAAATGGCTTTGTAGTTTTCCACCATTTCAAGATGGAAGGGGTACTTCTTTTAAGAGTGGCTTGGTCATGTAACCATCTCTGCCTCCTGCCTGCATAAGCTGTTTTTGTCACCTCAAAGCGGATATTAAGAGACACACGCAGCTGGCATTCAGTAGTGCTGTGAGTGCTGTGATTACGTGATTAGCTTCACGTCCCATCTGCCCCTCCCAACTCAATTCGATATTTTTCCTAACAACTACTTAACCAGCCTTACCTAGGCATACCCACTGCTGGAGTCTTTAGCTAAGAACATAGACAAGGCCATGACTCGTGTGTGCCTGGTAGGGCCCAATGAGAGAACCCTTGCTCCTGCCCCAATAAGAGACATCACCCTGAGTCTTCTTCAGCCGCAGGACATTGCCACGCTTGAAAGAACAAAGACCCACACATTATCGCCACACCAGTATGCCCTAATCCTCTTACCCTCATCCGCACACCACTCCTCTCCACCCCTTTCTTATTACGTGATGCTTATTACCACTCAGCAACGCCTCACGCTGCCAACATTGTGGACCTCATCCACCCACACAAACTTGATGTTAGCTCGCTATCTTTGTCACTGTGTAGTGTTTTTTTCCACCTCTCCCCACATACTAGACATCTTCATCCCTACTGGGTGCAGCATCCAACATGCTGATGGTACGGTCTGTTTGAGCACCTCATATGCAACATCCTGCTACCACAAAGACAGACCGCCACCTTCCACTTTACTGTCACCCACCTTCCAGGTGTGGAACATTCATCAATGAGATCATCAACCTTATCACATCAGCATCAGTCTCACACTCAATAAACATCTTCCTTAGTGAATTCAACTTAAAAGGGAACTGTGCCACTGAAACTACTAGGGACTCTCTATTTCTCCTCCTCGCCTTAAAGACCCTCTTCCGCACCCCTTGGGCACTCATCAATAAAACCAACTCCTCACATTACTTCACAACCATCTCATCAATAGTTAATAGGAGCAAAGCCTTCTTCACATCAGTCAAATACTGATTCAATGCTCTTCCAGAAACCAGTAGTTGCCGGGGGTGCACAGCTAAATGTAATTCAATTAATATCTTCTTCATTGCTAACATAGCCAGCATCAGACAACACATTGGTCACTCAAAATCTGTTGCCTCCTCACTCATGACCCCGCTACATGAAACAATTCCATGACCCCCCTTCAAGCCTTTCCCTCATTAGGCATTACCAACATCCTGGAGCCTGGAATCATTAAAACCTTCCCCATACAAAGAGGATACTCTTATCACATGACATCATAAAGTAGATCAAGAGAACCTCCTGCTCCAAACAGTGAATGCCTCACTCAATCAAGGCATCTTTGCAAACAGCCTAAAACTAAAAAATAATCGGACCACCCTTAAAATTATTTCACCAGGATAATAGAATATGGTGAAATGGGAAAGTTGGGACTTGATCACAGGGTTCCCTTTGTCCCTGCTTGCAATTTGACAGCAGGCTACACCTGCCATCAAATCTTTAGTTTTAAACCAATGTAATTAGAACAAGAAATGGGTTACGTCAGCCACACAGTCTGGTTTAGTGGCCTGTAGGTCAGTACAGATGTGAACAACAGTCGCTCGCTCTGTGGACCTACCGTTCAAGATTTCTACCTCTGTCTCATTTACCCTGTTTTCCTTAAATGTCACCCTCATCACATGTTTTTTCTTTGTACAAATGTCTATTTGCCCCTTCCTTAAATTTAACATTCAGACCCCTGCTAACCCTTTGTTCCATCCCTTATCTAAATTCTTTCCCCTTACCTCAATTGCAGTCCCTTCCCTTGCCCACATTGCTCAGTCATCAATACCCTGTCACTCACCCCTTCCCTTGCCCTGGCTCAAATGTAGATCATAGACTACATTTATTTACTATGTATGAGACCCAAGAGAACCTCCTCAGTGCCGTGAGCTGAATCTTGTGATTAAAGAACAATTCCTCTACAACTGCATCTACAAGCATTAGTGAAATCAATGAATACAATGAGATCAAGTGCAGTTTTCACAATGCAAGTGTAAGTTGACACAGAAGTGACAGAAACACCCACGACAAACATATTCACTTTTGGCCAATGCATTTCGAAAAGAATCCTTCCTCCTGGCCAATCTGTATATAAAAAATGCCGTAAAATAAACGAGAACAAAAAGCCAAGTTATACATAAAAAAGGCAGAAATTGTCATGAATGAAAAGGTGATTAACCATGTGTGACAAGGAATACCTGTCTGTCTGTGGTATGCTAGCAAAACTGCATCTCTGTGAAACAATATAAAACAATGTGTTAGGGAGAATTCTCCAGAATGGCTAATTTCCCTTACCTACTGAGACCCTCAGCAGCTTTGCTGGATTTCTGTGATTTATTTTTTTCACCTGGTGAGAGTGTGAGCCTTTGTTCCCACTCTTACATGTGTTTTTCTGTGTGTTTTACATTTTTTGTGTTCATAGACTGTGGAGTCTCACCTACTCCATAGGCATCATCTTTTTACTGTGTGTCACATAGCACCTTTAGTGCAGTGACACAGGGTTGTCTTTTTAGACTTCCCACTTTAAACTCCATTTTCTGGGACTGACTACTGTCTCCCAGAAAATGTAAAGTTGCCATTGACTTTACTAGTCTTTTTAAAATCACAGACCCAGTACAACCTATCTTCCAGTAGAGTACTGGAAGGGTTAATAGTTATCCCTTTTTTGTCTGTATCTCATGGAACATTATTTCGTTCCCCTGTCTCTAAGATTTGGCTGGTGGCAGTGGTATCTACCAAATTATTTCCTACCGCGCACTATGAAAATAGCCTTGGTACTGTTAGAGGCTACGTTGGTAGCCTCAAACTTTAATCCGCTGGACCCCTTTTAATTTTATTTGGTTCCATTTGGGTTTATTTGCCATTTTTTTTGGTAAAGGTCTTTCTTGTGCTTTACTCTGCGCGCAAAACCACGTTTGGTTCCTTTGTTCGCCGTCCTTTGGCGGGCTTCTGCACATAAGCCCTCCTTAGGCGCCTGAGTGTCTGGGTGGACAGGATGTGAGAGAGGGGTTTTAGGCCCCCTGTACAGGGTCTCCTTGGAGACCCAAGTCGCACTCTTGCTTGATTGGCTAGGTGACTGTCCTGCCAGGACAGCACCCTGCTGTGTGATTGACAGTCAGACTGTGTGAATTGGGGAAAACAGATTAAAAGCGGGTCTTTGGGACTTGGAAGGCAGTGTCGCTACTGGATCAAGAGAACTGAAGAGAAGCTGAAGGAAGAGGACTACTGCAACTACTGAACCTTCCGGTGAAGCCGTGCTGCGGGCCCGAATCGCCTGAAACTTCTATGACAGGGAAGATCTGCAAGGAATCTTCTCCCCTTGAGCTGGTGGGTCCAACCAGTTTGCCAAACACCAAGCAAGGCTTCCCTCTCCTGGTCGAATTTGCTGTGCATCGCTGCAGTGAACCGGATAGCCAGGAGGACTGGACCCTGTTTGGGTTTTAAGGAGCGCACCTTTTATTCAACGCTTTGCTCTGCTGCTGATTTCTTCTCTGGGCAGTGCAGGTCCCTCCAGTCTTCCTCCTTCTTGTCAGTCTGACAGTCACCTCAGGAACCTTGAGCCTGCAGGAACTGCCAGGAACTTCTGCCTCAGCTACAGCATTCTTCTTCTACTAAGGTGCTGTTCAAATCTGGTCGTTCATTCCGTCCGACCGCGGTGAAAGTGTTTTAAATCTTTCGCTAATCCGAGGGCTTGTCCTTCTCTACTCTTTTAAATAACTTTTCTTCCGACCAACTTCATTTCGAACTCTTGGCAGAGACTTAACCGCAAACTACTCTGCACTGTGTGATCCTCTGCAAAGACACTGAACCATTAACATTGGCCCAGGCCTATTGATTAAATCCTAGTTGTAGTAATCCTTTTCTAGATTGCCCTGCCTATTACTTGTTGGTGCTGCTTGACTTTGAATAATCTTGTCTTTTCCTCCCTTTTTAAATTGAAGGAGTGCCATTTTGCTCACACTTCATTTTGAGTTTAACTTGTCCAGAATTGATTGCGTGGTGTGTAGTATATTAAGATTGTGATTTTCTGCTGCTTTATATTAGTGAAATGTTTTATAACTGATGGTGTAAATAAATGTATATTCTTTCACTCAGAAACCTTGAATCAGTGTTTGCTTGAACCATAGTAATTGTTGTCCTTTGTGTAACTTCTGATACTGATCACTTTACTCTTGAGATAAGTCTGGCTGCTCAGCTATCGCTACAACTTTACTGTGTAGTACAGGCGGGCCCCTGTACCATGTACAGGGGGCCTAAAACCCCTCCCTCACATCCTGTCCACCCATACACTCAGGCGCCTAAGGAGGGCTTATGTGCAGAAGCCCGCCAAAGGACGGCGAACAAAGGAACCAAAGGTGAATTTGTACTTGCACTTGTAGTCTTAATTGTGTGTGGTGTTCCCAAATGGTACTGCACATGATTCTGCCTAACACTGGTGTACAGTGGTGAGGATAAAGTATAGAGATTACACTTAGAGTGCTGCTATTACCTTGGCTCAACTAACCACAAGGCTAAACACCACTAAAAGCACATTTTAATCATGTCTGATATGGAAAGCTACAGTCAGGAGACCCTCCTTAGTTACACTGTTCAATACCTGAAACATTTGTGTAGAGAAAGGAATCTCTCTGTTAAAGGCAAAAAGTCAGAATTAATTGAAAGGTTGTTAGAGAAACAATGTCTGGAGAGTGGGTCTGAAATACCTAACCCCCCAGCAAATGTGGAAAATAATGAGGATGATAATGTGTCAGATATTATTGATGAGTTAGATGAGGCAGATGTCTCACAATGTAGGCCTTACTGCTCCTCTACCTGCTCAGCAACCTCAACCTTTGTCCACTGGGACCCCCCCCGGTCCTACACTCAGTCCTGAATTCATTGCTCTAGAAAAGATCAAGCTTGAATTGGAATTTAAACGTATTAATGCTCAAACTGAAAAAAGCATCAAGAACTTAAGCTCAGAGAAATGGAGATGAACTATGCCATAGAAATGAAAAAGTTGTCTATTGAGAATGCCTCTCACCCAGAGTCTTCTAGGTCTTCCAGTCATAAGAGACCACGTATGCCTAAAGAAATTGTGGGTATGTATGAGGCTAAGCTTGATATTTTGGATTGGTTGGCAATGTTTGAGTATAACCACGGGATTCAAGACATTACAGGGAATCAGTTGCTTCCTTGGCTCTTCTCTAGGCTACCCACTGTTTCATCTGATGTTGTGATGGAGTTGGGGAGGTGGATAGGATGGAATATGAGTGTGTGAAGCTAGCTTTAATTGCTAGATTTGGGAAGACCCCTTCCCAGTACCTTAAGGGGTTTAGGATCCTCAAAAAGCATGATGGTACCCCTTGGGCTACCTGGGTATGTGAATGTTTGAAAAACTTAGATGGTTGGGTTAAGGGTTACAGAGTTAACACTTATGAAGGGCAGAGAGAAGGTGTAGTATTAGAGTGCGGTGTGGTAGAGTGGTGTGGGGGATCTGGGGGTGAGTGGGTCAGGAGGGAGGATGTAGAGTAGTGGTTATGGGTAGAATTATGTAGAGGTGAAGATGGAGGGGTAAAGTGGATGAGGTAAAGCGGGTGGGGTAGAGCATTGAGGGGGCCTAGGGGTTAGAATGTGCTGGGGCACGAGGTGGTGGGGACGATAGGTGGGTGGGCTAGATAGATGGGTGGGATAGAGTAGTGAGATGGGTTAGAGGTTAGGATGGGGTGAGGTAAAGTGGGGTAGGTGTAGATTGGGTTGGGTGAGTGGTGTTAGGGCAGAGTGGATGTGGGTAGAGTGGGATAATGTAGGATGGATCAAGGGCAGGGTGTGGTGAGGTCTACTGGGTGTGTCAAAGTAGACTTAGTTTGGGGTGGGGTAGAGTTGTCTGGAGGTAGAAGTAGAGTGAGGAAGCAGTAGATGAAGAGTGAGGTGAGGAAGTGTAGAGAGGGGTGCAGGTAGTGGAGTACAGTGGGGGTGGATAGATGCAGAGTGGGTTGGATAGAGGTAGGGTGGAGTGGGTGCTGGTAGAGTAGGAGGGTGGTGTTAGAGCTGGATGGGTTGGCATAGAATTGTGTGGGTGGTGCTAGAGTGGGGTGGGGTAGGGTGGGATGAGCATAGAATGGGGTGAGGTAGGAGCATGGGGACGGTGTGGGCAGGACTAGGAGATAGCAGAGTGCGGGTAGGGGTAGAGATTATTGAGAGAAGTGGTAGAGTAGATTGTGGTAGTTATAGACAATGTCGGAGTACCAAGGGTAACCGTGTAGTGGATTAGGTAGGAAGAGATAAAGTGGAGAGCTGAGTAGGGGTAAATTGGGGTGAGTTGGGGGTAATGAGGATAGGGGTTGAGTGGGGTTAAGCTTAGAGCTGGGTGAGTGGGGCAGAACAGTGAGGTGGGGTAGGGTAGGGTAGCTGGATGGTGTAAAGGGTGGTTGTAGAATGTGTGAGGGTTGTTGGGTAGAGTAATGTGGTGGGGAGAGTGATGATGTGGGGTAGAGTAGTGAGGGCCTGTAGGCGGTGGGGAAGAGTAGGGCAAGTGGTAGAGTGGTTGGATGTGGAGTAGTGGGGTCAGTTTCAGTGGGGTGAGGTAATATACAACGGGTGGGGTAGGATATAGTTGTCATGCCTCTTAGGAAACGCTGGTCCCTCTGGCATCGGTGGACTCGACGCTATGCAGCTTCCATTTTTTCTCCCAAGATGGTGGCTCGGTCCGCATGCCGAGGTCTAGATGTTCGACTCACGAAATGCAGTGGGTCTCCGCCCCCTACGCCGCGAACAGCTAACCTGGCGTCCTCTCCAGCAAGCTGATGCATTGCTACTCTTCTACGACAACGCTTCGTAAGTACTGACCTAGGCTTGTCTTTCTGTCCTTTCTTACGTACTCTGAGCTACTAACTCTGTTTCTTTTTACAATTGTTAGAAAAGAGTGACTAGTACTCCCAGACCATATGCCTCTACACAATATCTCGGGAACAAGCGCGTCCACATACACACACACCTCATCCGCGCGCCGACTCCAATTCCTACCCGGCTTCCTCTGAGGTAAAGCTACTCTTCTACCAGTACATGCTACCGATATATGGCCAGTCATTATCTTTTCTCTCTGTCTAGATCTAACTTTGTTTCTTAAATAGTGGAACTACCTTTGCATCCGGATCTTCGGTCCCAGCATCCATTTCCCACTAATCTACACTTAAAAGGGTATCTAGTCCAGTCTCTACTTTCACTTACCTCACTTACCCTTCGCTTTACTACTACGTACCATTTCTATTTCTCGTCTTTCCCTGGATAGACATCACTGTCTGGAACCAGCCTTCTACCTAGAAGAAATACGTGAAGCAGACGATTCCCAGACGTGCAGGGTTTTATTCCCCCGGAGGGTTTCCCTGGGGTTCTTCTCTCCAACTGAGACTTTATGTCACGGCCTGGGAGAGGAGTTCCAGGGGGATTCCTATAGCATCAGTTCTCTGACAACTCTGACACAGACGCCTCTCGGAATCCATTCCGATGGTGAGTTCTTCAAAAAAAGTTAAATCCTTGCCATATCTATATATGACTTTCTAATGATTGTTAAGAGGTGAAAACTATAGAATTTGTTACAGTTAGCAATGCCCAAAATAAATAGAGATTCGAATAGACAGGATTGGATCCCTATTAGAAAACTTCGGCGTACTGTCGATTCACAAGGATGGACCCAGCTCAGCAACAACAATTGCTAGCTGCTGTTGAAACTTTGACTGCAGAAGTTCAGGCTTTAAAACAAGAAAATGCTATGCTTCGCCAACATATGGGAAGAGCTCCTAGTTGTTCTGAATTGCCCCCCGGTCCCATTCCTGGGGGTTTATACAATGGAGACCCCCATAAATTAAAAGCTTTTATAGAAGCTTGTACTGTCCAGTTTTCATTCAAATCCGCATTCTTTCATAATGATCGAGACAAGGTAGGGCATATAATTTCAAATTTAACTGGACCCGCCTTAGCCTGGGCGACTCCACTAGTAACCACCAACAATGCCTTGTTAGATTCCTACCCGGGCTTTTTGAATAGCCTCCGGGCTATGTTCGGGAGGCAAGAAATCACTATTTCAGCCCAAGAGCAGCTTTTAGATTTCAGACAAGGGTCACAAGACCTGTTATCATACATTACCAGGTTCAAACAGTTGGCGGCAGGCACATCCTGGGTGGATGACACCCTAATCACCATATTTAGAAGAGGATTGAATGAGGAATTAAAAGACGAGTTATCGAGAGTGCCTCGTCCCCCGAATTTCGCAGAACTAATCTCCCTGGTGATGCAAATGGATTACCGCTTACAAGAAAGGCATAGGGAACGTCATAAGACTAAGGGCCTCATTACACAGAAGGCGGTAAGGGTTAACGGTCACTGGTAATGGTACCGGTGACCGTTAACCCTTACCGCCTTACTACGAGGTCCCTTTGCAGGTTGGTACTTTAACGCCTGCTTTTTAGCATGCGTTAAAAACCAACCCGCAAAGGGATCAGGGTGCTAATTACGGTACCGCAATTTGCGGTACCATAATTAGCACCTTCCCCATTCCCATTATGCCCTATGGGGCAAAAATGGGAATGGGGAAGGGCAATGGGGGAAAGGGGAATTACCGCCCCGCCAACCTTGGAATAGGGCAGTAATTCCCCTTTCCTCCAAGGCGGTGCCGGTATTTTACCGTGTAATGAGGCCCTAAGAATCCGCGGATTTATTCTGAATTCCCCTTTTCCACTGCCGCCAAGGCTCATACAGACGAGCCTATGCAGATTGGGACGACACGTGGTCGCTTGACTCCTGATGAACGCAATCAACATCGTCAACTCAAGCTATGCATGTGTTGCGGGGCAAAGGATCATGCTGTCCAAAACTGTCCCATTGCTCCTGTAAGGGGGCAGGAAAACGCACACACCCTACCGTCAGGGGAACCACGGATAGGGAATTAATGAAGAGTTCCTCACCAGCACCAGTGCACTCACAAAGCACAGAAGTCCCTGAAACCCCAATGGTGGTATAAAGCATTACTCTTCAATGGAATTCTACACAGCCTGTGGAAGTGTCAGCCTTAGTGGACTGCGGGGCCGCAGGTAATTTCATTGATTTTTTTTGGGCAAGGCAGATGGGAGTACCAAGTATATTGAAATCCCTAGCTATCCCGGTGGAATCAGTAGACGGTAGTCCGCTAATTTCAGGACCCATTACCGAACAGACACAACCTCTTGCAATAAAGATGAATTCACATAGCGAGACCATCACATTGGATATTATTCGCACCGCCCATTATCCCATCATACTTGGATTACCCTGGCTCATAACCCCTATATAAAATGGACAGCTGGGACCCTTTTCTTAGGGTCAGAACATTGTTAAGGAAACTGTCTCTCTAGCGGTGCATTGGGTTTTCATCCCGTATTGTCCTCCCAAGAAAGCAAGTCGAATACCACTGTTCTTAATCACATACAAGGGCTTCCTGACATCTACCAAGCCTTCCATTCGGTGTTCTCGAATTCCGAATATGTTGAACTTCCACCTCACCGGAGAGATGACTGCGCTCTCAAACTAATACCCGATGCCCCTATTCCTTTCGGACGGATGTACGTTTTATCATCAAGGGAGAAAGAGGTTCTGAAAGACTAACTTCAAAAGAACTTACATAATGGTCTCATTGCAGAATCTACATCGCCTGCTGGGGCGTCCTTATTTTTTGTCCCAAAGAAAGACACAACTGAACTCAGGCCATGTATTGACTATTGTGGGCTAAATAGGATCACTGTTCCCGATCGTTATCCCATGCCGCTCATCCCTGACATTCTTGAGGCAGTGAAAGGGGCTGTAGTCTTTACAAAATTGGATCTTCGTGGGGCTTACCATCTTATCCGAATTCGAGCAGGCGACGAATGGAAGATGGCCTTTCGTACACCTTTTGGACATTATGAGTATCGAGTTATGCCTTTCGGTCTCTCTAATGCTCCTGCCGTCTTCCAGCGCTTCATGGATCACATCTTCTCTGATCTCCTCCTCCACTCAGTAGTCGTATATCTGGACGATATTTTGGTCTTCTCATCTTCCACGGCTGCACACATACAACACGTTACGGAGGTACTCCAACGTCTCTCTGAAAACCACCCATTTTGTAAGTTGGAGATATGCGTGTTTCACAAGGAAAGGGTGGCATACCTAGGATACATTTTATCAACCAGTGGAGTTTCCATGGACCCGCAAAAGATTTCAGCCATTACCGAATGGTCTGCTCCTAGCAGTGTAAAAGAACTACAGCGGTTCCTCGGTTTCGCTAATTTTTATCGGCCATTCATCCCCAATTATTAAGAAAAGATCTTACCGATGACCGCCCTTCTCAAGAAGGGGATGGGTTTCGGCTGGTCAGAGGCCGCTCAATCATCGTTCGAAAAACTCAAGAAAAGTTTTGTATCCGGACCAATTCTCATAACTCCTGATCAAACTAAAAGGTTCATTGTTGAGTCGGATGCATCATACCACACTTTAGGAGCAGTTCTTTTACAAGAGAATGCCCAGGGGGTGGAGTGTCATGTGGCCTACATGTCCAAGACTCTTTCCCCTTCTGAACGGAATTACACGGTTCTCGAGAAGGAATTGCTTGCTATCAAACGGGCCTTTGAAGAATGGAGACATCTTTTGTTGGGAGCCAGCCATGCTATTGAAGTACGAACCGATCATAGTAATCTACGTGCCCTACAATATGCCCAGACTCGAAACAATAGACAACCCTGCTGGGCTCATTTCTTTTCTCCTTACGATATTGTCTTCACCTTCATACCTGGTAGAATCAATCTCAGAGCTGATGCCTTGTCAAGAAAGGATAACACCCTTTCTAATCCTTTTCGTTCAGAGCCTCTCT